>NW_009648539.1:3946021-3988097 GCF_000708025.1 Charadrius vociferus | reverse complement strand
CCCCCCCCGCTCCCATTGTCTTCGGCAGGATTTGGAAAGCAATTTCCACGTGTGAAGGAGCTCTCGGTACCTCCCAGGACAGGGTCCCCACACTGTATAGCAGCTTTCAAGAAATGGGTGAATGGAATAGCCATCTTCCTCCCCATTACATTTTATAATACGGCTAATGCTGCTAAAGCAGGCTCTCAAATTCGCCGAGCAGCAAACTGTAGCAAAATGATTTTGCTATGTAATAAATCTGCTATTTGTTCTTGAGATGCTCGTTTGTTCTTCATTGTAGACATCTACTGTGTTAGTGTGCGATACCACAATGCTACTGGTTTGCTGCTGCCTGACTTTTTCATGCTATTTGTATGAATAGCATGGTTATTTTTAAAGAGAGGTTAATAGGTTAATGTGTCACTGGCGTTAGCGGCTTACCCATCAGAGACATGTGGGTCATTAGACCACGGCATGTGCATAAATCGGTGAGATTAAATATGGAAGCCTGATGAAATATATGGGGAAGTTTCTAAGATAATGTGGAATGCACGGGTACCGTTATTTAGAAACCATCGCGGAAAGAGGGCTTTCCAACCTGGAATTAGAAAACTGTATGCTGTATTGAAGACATTCAGAATGATTCAGTTCTACTAAAAATAGGCAGAAACAAATATATGTGCTATATATATACGTATGGCAGGCACTGGTTTTAGTGTAGCTACAAAAATATGGAAGGAAAATTTCATTTAAAAATGCACTAGTCAGATTCTGCGATATGTTAACTGTTTCATGCAAAACTGCAGTGCTTCAGTTCTCAACATTAATTTTGAAAGAACTAATATAAATACATAATATCTGGGGCAGATTTTCCCCTCACTTACCTCTGCATAGCTTCATTAACTTTTACTGGATAAGCTACTCCCTGCAAAAGATGAGTTTCCTATATTTACACGTGGGGCCGGACGTCGGCATTAGCACCTTTCACAGTGGACTGCTACCACATACATTGCTATTCATACTGAAAGTTAAACTTAAGAACACTATTACTACTTTTTCTTCAAATGTTTGGACTCCCTAAATTACTTTCCACACTCTGAGAAGCAAAATTCTTCTCTCCTCTGTTATTTTGTCATTTTAATATTTGCATCAGATTGACCTGCTGCCCTGGAACAGTTTCTTACAGTTTTGGGGACGGTTCCTGGCCTTGTGACATTTTATCATTGCTCGATTATGTGGCTACCTTTATTTTTTGTTAAATTTTTAGGAAATGCTATACTCCTCTCCTTTATTTCTCCAGAATATATTGCTGAAGAAAGAGTTTGCTGTAGCAAGAGAACATTGCAAGGTGGAGGACGCAGGCAGACACCATGAAAATTAAGATAGCTTTTTCAGCTTTGATTCTGCCCCTTCGGCACATGCATTGCGGTTCGGTCTTATGTCAAATTATGATATAATTGCATCATCCCTGGCCAAGGAAAGAACATATAATCAAGTGATTAGAGCAGGAAGCAGAGAATTAAGACATATCTGGAGTTAATTGACTATATGGACTTTTGTGGTTGTTCATCTGTCACTCCTTACTTTGCTAAGCTAGGAAAATGAAATAGTCCCATTTTACCCAGAATGGAGTAAAAACCAAATTGGTGTTTCTTTCTGGAAAAAAGAATCTTAGGTTGATGTTTTAGAGATGTTATATTGTTCCCAGCGCTACCTGTAGTCATCTTCTGTAACATTTCTGGTCCTCACTGACTGTTTGTGAGCAGGGTGGCGTGATGCTGCCTTCTCTGCTCAGGCTGTAAGATAGTCGTGTCCTTAACAAAGGCTGTGAACTCCAGAGGATTATTAAGCATCCTGAGTGTAAAGGTAAGTACAAAATATGGTTAGTTCATGAGCTCCTAATCCATCGGTATTCTCCAGAGACACAGACTGTGCGTGGGCACCTTCAGTTTCAGTTTCAGTCCGATTGAATCTTCAGTGGGAGATACGCTCTGGTCACACGTGTGGCAGCTACAGGGGTTGCAATTTGATCAGAACTGACCAAATGCTGAGGATTTTGGTGAGAGGTACACAGGCTTAGCAAGAGATACTGCTCAGTGCCTTCATGTGATAAAAAATGCTTAGTTTGGATGATTCCGTGCACCTCCTCTGAGTCTCATAGGCTGAATGCTGCCCCCAGTTTCTTAAATTCTCTTTGAGTGAAGCGGGTAAAGATAAAATTGTTTCAAGATAGCTTACTGAGGATTGAATGAGGTCAAGGAAAATTTAAGGACACCTTCTCTTTCACAGAATGCCTCTTCTGAGGGGTATGAGTGCTTTTCTTTCGCAGAATCCTAACATGTCTGAAGTAGTTTGTAGATAAAAGTAGATGGAAATTACCGATTAGGGAGAGGGAAGGGGATGCAGGGACAAAGGAAAGTATCCATCCAGTGATGGCTGAGTATATGATGGGCTCTTTATTGAGCATGGAAGTACAAGCTGTCAAAAAGCTTGTAAATTTTTAGAGACAACAGCAGAGAAAGCTATAGTGGAGCCATTCTTCACCATATATACATTATCTTAACATTCAATATGCTTTAGAGAAATGGTTTCTGCCCTGAAATAACTCACGGAGTAAATTAGACAAACAGAGAATGTGGAAAGAGAGAGGAGAAGCAGAGAATGTGGTAAGCCAACAGTATTACAAGCGCAAGAAAAGCTTGTGTGTTTTCATATTTTAAAATGTGGTAGGTTGAGGAGGGAGGGGTAGACATCATGAGTGGGACAAAAGCATCTGAAGGCTGGACAACAAGAGCAGGTCCTGAAGAGGGATGGGAGTGGAAGGTGTTCACTGGTACATGAGCAGAAGGGAGTGAGGAAGCAGAATGAGAAAAGATATGCAGCCAAAAGTGGGAGCAACTCGCAGAGGATGGACAAGGGTGGTGAGAACTGGCCACATCATATGCTTTTGTTTTCAAAGCATGTCATTTTCCCTTGCATGAACAGAGTTTTAGAGACAGAAAAGGGGAAAGGCATAAAAAGTGAGCGAGATGACCAAGAGAAGATCCAGTTTAAATGCTGATAAGGCAGAAACATCCAGGAGCATGATCAAAAGTCTGTGTAGTATAATAATGGAAGAGAAAAATTACATTAATTATTGATACTGCACACAGCCAAAGCGGGAGCAGTACATTTAAAGTATGGCTATTGTCACTGTTACTGGAGATGCATGTGGTACCATAGAAAAAGAATACCTCCTTTTACCTCGTCCTTGCTGCTGTCTGTTTCTCACCATCGATGAACATGGTCTTATTCCGAATTTGCAAGTCTTTTTCCTCAGCATCTCCTGCTGAGTTCATTATTCCCCCATATCCGTCATGTGCACAGGAGATCGTTTGATTAGGGACTCTTTGTTTCCATTCCTTTGTTAGATGCCATCGAGTCTGTTCTCCAGACCCTGTAGGAGGGATCCCCAAGCTGACTATTGCTGGATACCAGTGCTAGCAGAAGAAACATAGCACGCATAGTTCCAGAAAATCTATCTGCTCAAGTCTTGTCTGTGTAGCACTTTGATATGATGCCTGTAACATACTCGTACCTGCTGTAATCAAGGACTAGAAATTAAGAACATATCTTCTGCGCTCTGTGTGTGGGCTAGCGGTGGTGCGCTCTTGTTCAGTGCTTGACAGCTTGCGGGGATGGTGTGGAATGGCAAAGTCTGAGGTCACGGGCCAAACCAAAGCAGGGAAGTACTTGGAAGACTTTGCCTTGGCAGGAAACCATCTCTGCTCCAATGTCACCCTTGCTTTTGCTAACTCTGCTTCCTTCCACAAGGGTTTGACAGTAGCAGAATGAGACATTGGCAATTTTAAAAACTAAAAACCTAAATGAACGAGACTATGGTAGAGTTAGAAACGCAACATTTGGGGCACAAGCTCTAAATGCCTAAGGAACAGTTTCCTGGGGAGATGATTATTCAATCACCTCTGCAAGGGTCTCTTTCTCAGAAACACCTAAGATAAGTCAGCACTGAGGAAAAGGCACACTTTAAAAAATGCTGTCTGTGGTCATCGACAGATCACAGTTTTAGGGCTCAAACCGGGGTGAACTGTCACTACTTTAAGCATGTTACCTATTATGTATGAGCTGTTGTAGCTGAAAACTCCACCTTTTTCCTTAGAATAAGAAGGGTTCTAAAGCTACTCACATCTGGTACATCTGCACTGTGAGGTGAAGACTTGAGTTGACGAGTGGGTTAGCCGAAAAGAGTTTTATGTGTGCTCTTTCTCACTCCAGGCTTGTGCGTTGTCTGAACCTTGGGTCCAGACTGTCCCCGCTGTGACGGGGAAGAGCTGAACACAAGCGCGTAGCTCCCTTGGCCTGGCCTGTGCCCAGTCCACCTGGCAGACGTGAACACGGAATTGGGAGGATATAAACCTCAGGCACTGCCGGTCTCTGGAGCTCGGCCTTGGTTTGCGCTTGGGCTCAGTGGGGACTCTGTGAACCAGAATCAGATGTGGCCTCAAGACTGACTTTCATCCGTGCTTATCTGCTGGAACAGACATGCCCTTTGTGGGTTTTGTGAAGATTAAGTGGGTGAAGGTTTTTTTTGGTATATCATTTTAAGTTACACTAGGCCAAACCCATTTGTGCTAAAGGTATGAAGCCACGTTGGCAAGAATGTAAAGGCAGGGGATGGAAGAAATGTACAGGTATAGGTAAATTAGCCTAACTATTTTAAGAAATACCCATCTTTTTTATGTTTGCATAGATAAACTTGATCTGAAATGGTATACAGGACTAGAAAAATTGTTTGTTTTATCTAAGATACTATGACTTATGTTCCCGTAAATGAATTATAACAGTCAAGCCAAATAAACTGTGATATGTGTTTGTGCCAATGGAACTTCTGAAGTAAATGATCTAGACTCAGTCAGGTTACATATCACTTTGAGAAACTATTGTAAGGCACAAATATAAATCAACTATAAGTAAAAACAATGATTAAAAAGAGAAATTAAAACTCAGACAGTAACATGCATGTATTTGTTTCCCTTTAGTGTAATTAGCTAGACATGAAATGTCCTTGCAGTACAGGTTCTTGTGCTGATTAAAGAGCCAAAAGGTAATTAAATAGAATTGAAAGTGTCAGAATAGCAGAAAATGATCTCATAACAGGTATCACTCCATCATTGTCACTAGTGGGAACCGGTAGCGTGATGGAGCAATCAAGGCTTGACTGAAGGGACTGGATTGAATCCAATTTCTTTATCCTTTTTTTTGAAAAGGGGAAAAGAGGAGCTATGTTTGTTGTGGAAAATACTGCCAAGAAGACATTCTTTCTGTACCAAGACCTCTCTAATAATTCGTGTTAAAGGGAGAACAAGAAGCGCCTTTATTAAGATCAGTCTGGCCCTTTTCTTGCTATTGATGTAAAGATAAGTATTTTGTAATTATAGCCTGCTGGTTTCCTTCTAGACTTGACAGTAGACTGGATAAAGGGGAGAGTTAATATTTACGTGGACTTAGAAAAAAACAGAAGCTGTGGTCAAGGTCTTTGAGTAGAGAAGTATGAAGGCAGAGAATCCTACAGATATCGACAGAAGGCTCGATTTACCCTTTTCCGATGAAGAGATTATCACGTTCCACCATTGATTTGTTAACTGAAAGTGCTTCTGACTTTTCCAGCCTGTGGTCAGACTTTTGGCTAGTGTCCACAAAGCAGGTAGTGGCAGTAGTTCCCAGAATAACAGTAGCTGTACTATTTGGGGAAGAAAAAATGATGAGCATCAGAGATACTGAAAAAAGGATGTATTTTTCTGACTCTAGACTACTGCTTATCCTCCTTGATAAGTCCCTACAGATGCTGCAGAACAAAAGTGGAGACAGAGGACATTTCTGAGGTAAAAGCATGACTTTTTGTAAGCAGTCTGTAATACTCAAAAGGGCTAAAGACGAAGGAAGTTCTCTATAAATTATTCTTTAAAAAATTGTTCTATCCCAAGGATAGCTTTAGATAATAAGAAAATTATAATTAAATAATGTGCTGTAACCTAAATAGTCCTCTCTAATCCAATTGCTGCACTTTATTCTTAGATCATTTTGAAATTCTAACAATTTAGAAATACAGAAAAATATAAGAAAAAAGAGAAGCATGAGAGAGTAGGGTTGTATTTTATGGACCTCCTAAGTGTGTAGAGAAGGGCTTGTTTGACTAAATCATAAATTTTATTTTATGAAACCATTTCTTGGCAAAATGGGTCTTCTTTTTGTGATATTTTTCTTCCAGAAAAGGATAAGAAGATACAGACACAATCTGGTTAGGAGTAAATTCAGCAATCAGAATTGTGATCTGATGAGATTAAAGTTTCCTGGAGAACCTTAAAGTTGTCCCTTTGTCTTGGTGAACGGCTACGAGGTATCTTTAGTTCCAATTTAGTTCACAGCTGGCTTCAGGGAGATCTGAGACCGGAATTATTTCATCTTGTATTATTAGGTAGATACGAGTGAAGCCATTAGTTGTTTAAATATTTGGGATTTATGGGTCATATGCTCTTCAATTTATTTACTTGTTTGTTTTTAAAAAGAAAAAATATCAAGTCATTTTTTTCTCTTAAAGATTCTTACCAGAACCTTTGTCTTCTTTGGAGCCAGGAGCAAGATGCCAGTGGCGCACTTTGCTAGAAGAGTACCTAGAAGACTTCAGTTCTTGCTACCCAGTTACATCTCCTGACCTGGCTGGGTGTGGGCTGCGAGACTGATCAGGCTCTGCGTGCATTTGCATATATATTGCTAATGTGAATTTCTCTGTTTAAGAGAGCAATTTAACATTACACTGATACCAATGTTCAATTTTTTTAAGTTGCTGTAAAACTGCCTCATTGGTCATAGTGCGGTTTGTGAGGAGGCTGTGTTTGACTAGCAAATCAGGATGTATTTTAGGATAATGTAAATTCTCATTAGAGTAGACGATTTCTAAGGACTGAAAAGATAGGACTTTTCTGATAATAGATTATGTGTTACAGCAACAGTGTTTAAAGGATCTGGTTCAAAATAAAATTAAATCCTTGTAATACCTCTCTTTTGACTTAGCATTATAAAAATAAATTTAGTTGCAATTACAGTCTTGAAACACCCACATTATATAACTGTGTTCAAGCTGGCAGGATCCTCATCCACGCTTCAAAAATAGTGTTAATTAAGACCAGCAGGAAAACATGTGAAAATGAAAGAGAAGAAAATCAGGAACAAGACAGAACTGTCAGTAACTTTTCGGAAGGGACTTGGCTTCTGGCAGTAGCTGCTGGCTCCTCCCCTAGCCCGTTTCTACCAGGCTGCCTCACGGTGCTCCTCTGTGTCTTAAATAGGTGCAAAACTCTCTGTGCTTTCATAAGACGCATAGACCATCCTGTGGGGCACAGCTGAAGAAGAGGACAGGTAGAATGTTCTTGAGGAACAGACAAAATGGTGTTCAGGACCTGAAATGGTTGTTCTCAGGTGTGCTCTGGAGGCCGAAACCTCCTGAAGTCTGGCTCTGCCTGGTCACAAAGCCTTGGTAAGCAGCCTTATTCCAGCTGCCTGGCTTGCTGGCAGGCGACAGCTGGGTTCCTAAAGGAAAGGCCCTGGGGCATCTCCTCTGCCTCACACCAGTCTCACGGGATCGATGTGGAAGCCAATGGGGTAAATGGGGGTGGCTTGGGCAAGCCAGAGAGCTGGAACTGTGCAAACTCCCGTTAATCTGTCCTTAATCACCACAGCGTGTTTGAGATTAACATGAAATGCTCAACTGTAGGAGTTCTAATTGCTCCACCCCAGATCCATCTGGGATTATTTCCCAGGTTGGCACATTTCCACCCAGTTTCAGGAGTTTGACACATTTCAGTGTTCACCTACTGCTGACCAAAAAATCCTGCTTTAAGAAGCACTTAACTGGTCTCAGTCACTAACTCCTGTGAGCCCTATATATGATGATGGGAGAAGAAACACACACCCCGCAATGAAATCGTGCTGTCACATCTTCTTGTGTATGACTATAGAAAACCTTCTATAAACACACATATTTCAGCAGCGGGTGAGAAATTTAGTGCTCTGTTGCTTCAACCTGAAGCATACAGAGGAGTTTGTTGCATCTTACAAGAGTTTTACTTGCTCTCCTATTCAGAGACCATTTCACAGGCGGCTTCACATATGACTACAAAGAAGGAATGATTAGATAAGCATCATTTGCAGAAGTTGCTAAATTTCCTCTAACAATTTAAACCAAGCAAGAATCTTAACAAAAGCAGCATAAAAACTTGAGACATGGGCTAGGTAAAGGTGTCAGTGCACATGCAGAAAATGCCCAAACTAGTCTAGGCATTCAAAATGAGTGAGTGCTTTTGAAAATTTAAGTTTTAATCCTTAAGGGTGTCCATAAAACACAAGATCAAGATATAAAGTCTTTAGCTGGTTGGTGGAGACAGCTCAAGCGTTTTTGACATGTATTTCCATAGAAAGTTTGATAAAAAGTAGTGGCTGGATAGCAGTTTGTTGCTCTAAAACTCAGGGAAGCATTGATCTAATTAAATGTTTACATTTTGCTAATTAGTATTGACTCTAATTGTGTGCTGCCTTTATCTGCTCCCTCTGGGAGAGGCAGAGGTCAGTGTGTTGTGCTGAATGGGTTCTCCGGGGCAGAGGAGAGCAGCAGAAAATCCTTAGAAAGGCTAAAGAAAGGGACCCCCCCTCGAGCGATACCACCATATGCAGTGGTGGGCACTGTGTCCCTCCAGCAGGTTTTCCTTCATCCTCCATCTCTCACAGAAGTTTACCTAGGCAATTCTGTGAGGCAGAGTTCCTTTTCCTTATCTTGATTGGAAGTATAATTTTATGGAAGTATCATTTCAGGGTTATAAAAGCGAAAATAAAATAGGCAGGCTCCTGTTGAGGTTATAGAATTTTTTTCTTGTATAAAATATGGGTTGGGAAGGCAATTTATTTTGTTGTATTTCTTCTCTGTTTAACTGCAAAGGATGTCCTTTTCTTTACTTGCGCAGATGTTTACACCTACAAAGAATGTCTTTGTGAAAATAGTTATATGTGTTTAAAATGTGCAAAATTGGTTCTGAGCTGTAAGAAGCACTCTTTTTTTAACGTTAGAAACTAGTGGTTCTTGTAGGGATGAAGCAAAAATTTTGGCTAGAAAACACAAAAAACAGCTGCCTTTTTTTTTTTTTTTTTTTAGCGAGAAGAGGCATATCATTATCTCGATGCTCTTTGTTAAAACCTCTGTCCGTAATATAGAAGAGTTATCCAGGTGAGAGAACACAGCCTCCGCATTTGCAAGTGATATTCGTGCTGCTGGCTGAGCAAACAAAGAGGATCACTGGAACCAGGCTCTGAATTTGAGTGTTTTGGGTGATTTATCTACCAGATGGTAAATGCAGTCCAATGTAAAAAATTAGTCTGGGAGCAGGGAATCAATCAGCCAGCACACTGATCAGCAAAGGGATTTGGGTGTTATAGCAGAAAAATTAATGAGCTGGCAATCCACTGCAGAGGAGCATTAAAACAAAAAGATACTACACTGTAATAAAAGAGTCCTCACCCAGAAGACAAAAGAGATGAACATACTGCTTTATTAGACAGTTGATAAACCTAATCTAAAGCAGTGTATTAGCTACCAAAACCCTAATATTATTCACAGAATCACACAACCACAGAATGGTGTCGGTAGGAAGGGACCTTTAAAGATCATCCAGTCCAACCACTTGCCATGGGCAGGGACATCTTTCACTAGATTATAAGCTAAAAGATGACCTAGCTGTGATTTTAAAGTTATTTTAATCACATGACTATCTAAATTGACTTTCATCGAATATTTAAACCAATTTCTAAATCTCTTTTACAATCTCTTAATTTCTACTTCACATTGTGTGATGGCCAACTATCTAACAAAATACTGCTATTCACTTTAAAATCTACTGTTTTATTAATTTTGATGAAGATGTTTCCCATCTTTTACCATAAAACCACTGCTAAAGTAATGCTTTATTGAAACTACTTCCAAGCACAATAAAAACATGTTCTTACTTGTTTAAGTTTCTTCAGATCTTCATCAAGTTCCAAGTTGTCCAGAATAACAGCAACAAACAAGCTGAGCAGAATCTACAAAAAAAAATATTTGCAAATTATTTGTTACAGCTTGTCTTATTTTTCTCAAGAATTATAGAATCATAGAATGGTTTGGGTTGGGTGGGACCTTGAAGATCATCTAGTTCCAACCCCCCTTCCATGGGCAGGGACACCTCCCACTAGACCAGGTCGCTCAAAGCCCCATCCAGCCTGGCCTTCAACACTTCCAGGGATGGGGCATACATAGCTTCCCTGGGCAACCTGTTCCAGTGTCTCACCACCCTCACAGTAAAGAATTTTGTCCTAATATCTAATCTAAATCTAACCTCTTCCAGTTTAAAACCATTATCCCTTGTCCTATCACTACACTCCCTGATAAAAAGCCCCTTTCCAACTTTCAGGTAGGCTGCCTTTAAATACTGGAAGGCTGCATAAGGTCTCCTCGGAGCCTTCTCTTATCTAGGCTGAACAGCCCCAACTCTCTCAGCCTGTCCTCATAGGAGAGGTGTTCCAGCCCTCTGATCATCTTTGTGGCTCTCCTCTGGACTCGCTCCAACAGGTCCTTCTTATGATGAGGGCTCCAGAGCTGGATGCAGTACTCCAGGTGAGGTCTCACCAAAGTAGAGTAGAGGGGCAGAATCACCTCCCTCAACCTGCTGGCCACGCTTCTTTTGATGCAGCCCAGGATGCGGTTGACTTTCTGGGCTGCAAGCACAGGTTGCCAGCTCATGTTGAGCTTCTCATCCACCAACACCCTCAAGTCTGTCTCCGCAGGGCTGCTCTCAATCCATTTTCTGCAGGACCATGCACTTAGCCTTTTTGAACTTCATAAGGTTTGCATGGGCTCACCTCTCAAGCCTGTCCTGATCCCTCTGGATGACATCCCTCCCTTCCAGCGTGTCGACTGCTCCACACAGCTTGGTGTTAGCAAACTTGATGAGGGTGCACTCAATCCCACCATGCGTGTCACCGACAAAGATGTTAGCACCTGTCCCAGTACTGACCACTGAGGAATGCCACTCGTCACTGGTCTCTACTTGGATATGGGGCTGTTGACTGCAACTCTTTGAGTGCTACTATCCAGCCAATTCCTCATACACAGAGTGGTTCATCCGTTAAATCCATGTCTGTCCAATTTAGAGACAAGGATGTCGTGCAGGATAGTGTCGTGCAGGATAGTGTCAAATGGTTTGCACAAGTCCAGGTTGTTATTCAAACATAATGATTAAAAAGTTCAGTATACAAATCTGGAAATCAGCGTTAATTTAGGAAAGTGAAGTTTTTGACTGCTTTCACATTTGTTTCCCAAATACATAGGCTCTTCTGTCATAGGAATTACTTATTAGTATTCTATATTATAGTAATAGATATTTCCATGCTATTTAAAGTCACAGTACAGTGCATTCAGAATTACCTAATGAAATATTATGATACTAATACGAGCTTTATGCTATAATTATATCTTTCTATAAGAATCTTGAAAATGTGTCCCTAGCCCCTTTCAGTTACTCAGGCTTCAAGAGATCAGAATAGCTTCACCACCAAAAGCTCTTCATGACTTTTCTCTGATTTTTCATGGGAAGCCATTGAATCTCCATCTAGAAGAGACTAAGAAAAGGTGGCTCCTGTGTTCAATTTCCACTTTTTAAGGTTTGGGTTTTTTGTTTTTTGTTTTTGGTTTGTTTTTTTTTTTTTAATTCTAAGGATTAGGTGAAGGGTAGGCTTTTTGGGGAACGACACTTTGTACCGGCTGCTTCTGCAGCGAGGAAGGGCAGCAGCAGGGTCTGGCCATGCTGGCGGGGGCCCACTTGACACAGGTGGAAAATCTAGCTGTGGGTCCCCTATCAAGCCTGAGGCATCAAAGTTACTTCTGTGACTGCAGGCAGCTGCAAGAAGTAGGTTGGAAAACATCTCTTTTCTACCATGGAAAGTTACCTGAAACTGCTCTTGTGTGTCCCCTGTGAGTAACTGCTTTTATTTCTGAAAACAGCCACGGAGATAGGAAAATTTAATGCCATATTGTCCTCTGACTTTGGCCTTTTCCTGTTTGGTTTGTTTTTTTTTCTTGGGGGTGGAGATTGGTAGGTTGGTGAACAGCTAGCAAAGTACACAACAAAAGTCTCCAGTGTCCCTGTACATCATGCAAATGTAATCCCCAAATTGTATCTGAGTTAGTATTTCTTGCTTGGGTTTTTGGGTTTCTTGTTTGGTTTGGTTTGGTTGTTTTTTGGGTTTTTTTTAAGTGATTCCTGGAGAAAGATTTCTAGAAACACAGGGGAAAGGAGCTGACAGTCTACCTTAACAGTAGAGTGAAGCCCACTACCTAAGGAGTTTTTCCAGAAGCCCTAATCACCGCTTAAAATCAACAAAGATCATGGTCCCCATGAAAAACAGATTTCTCTGTGTACAGAGTAAGCAGTACGAACCTGCAAATATTAGTCTCATACAGGTCTGCAGATTAGGGGTGGAGAAACAATGATTTTCCATAGACTTGCAGGAGCTGCAGCCAAGCCCATACCAAAGTGATGGCCTCGACTGTACATTTCTCCGAGACACAAAGGCACGTTGGCCTTAAAATTATGCTGAGCATCTAAAAGTAGTTTCTGATGCTGTGCTGGATTATACATATAGCTCCAGTGCTAATCAAGTTCGGCCTTGGAGTAAACAGGAACTGTACCTCAGTCAGTGTTTGTGTATCTCAGGGCTGAAATTGGCCTTTTACTTCTTTTCAGTTGTATGGGTGTGAAACGAAGGGCAGAATTTAGCCATGTGCCTATTTACATGTAGGGTTTTCTTTCCTCTTCTGGATTGATATGAAGATTTTTGCTGGCCATATTGTTTCCGCCATGTTGGATGTGCACAACACTGTGAAAGACGGCTGACCAAGGCTGTGGCCTGAGGGTGGCTGTAGCTCTACATTTGAACAGAAAATGTGGATTAAATTCAGATTGGCAGTGACACGAACTCTGCCAGTGCCACGGCAGCAAGATGATTGAGAGCAGGGCTGCTGACACGTCTGTGATCCTTCTTTCGTGCCCCTCCTTGCCCTGTCCCCCTGCCCCGAGTGGCTGTACCTGGAGGGAAGGAAGGGGCTCTGCTCCTTGCTCACTTGGCCAACTCTTGGAGGACGCCTGGCAAAGTCAAGATGTCCTTCGCAGTGTCTAGGCAAGGCCAAAATGAGAGCCGACAAGTCGAAGTTCCCTGATTCTCCACTGCAAACCAGGTAACAGCAGCTAATTTACCACAATCAGGAAGTCTCCCTCAAGAGCTGTATGCTGACACCAGGCGTGTTTTGGCAGAGTGTCGGCAAGCTGTGCTCCTCGGCCCCGGGAACCGCCGGGAAGACAACTCATGAGCTGGCTAATCCGCCCTTACATTTGCCGAGGGAATCCCCAGCAGGGAACCGTGAATAATTGCCACCTGCTCCGTGCTGCATGAGTGGCACTACGGCAACAGGGGGAGATGGAGGAATACATTGAAGGGAGAGGTGGCCTCTTGTCCGTCCTCTAAATAAGCCTTGTTTCTCAGTCCAAAACGCTGGGCATCGCAGGTTTTTAGCGGCTCTGTCCGCCTTGCCGATGTGGCGGGCTGCAGAGGCGCTGTCGGCTCCGAGCAAGCTGGAGTTCATCAGTTGTCTGCAAACCTGGTGGCTCCATCAGCCCTGCGACAGCCGTCGCTGCGAGAGACGACGAGGCGGGAGAGCGTGCCTTGCTGTGCAGAGGCCGGCCCCTGAAAATCCTTTCAAGGCTGGCAAAGGGGGTTAGCGGGAGCTTTGGGAATTGTGATTCGCCTTGTGTTTCAGTAAGGATAAACGAGCAGGCAGAGAGGAATTATTAGCTATAGATTTAGCTGACAAGAATGTGTTGGGGAGAAAAACGTATTTCGGTAAGCTGAGCAACTCCTCGGCGGTGATTTGTTTTTCAGGAGCATAATACAGTTGTTAAAGTTTGAAAGGAACGGAGCTGGTGGCTTGGGTCCTTCCTGCTTTCTGTAACTTACTGGAATTACCAGAATTCATTAAGAAACTTGAACGATCAACTGGGGGCTTGTTTGTTTGTTTTCTCCCCGTGACTTCTATGTGGCTGCGTATTTTGTTACTTTTCCAGGGGTTTTCTGACTGTTTAATTACGGTTTTCAAAACTAGCCCTAAATAGCATAGTGTATGGGTGTTTGGAGGGGAGAGTTTATGCAAACCTAATTATGCTCCAGCACCATTTGTACTGCTTATGTTTCAGGGATATTACCCAAGAGTTAATTTATTTCCTTTTTCTGTATACGAAATAGGAATCTAATGGAATTTTTACAAAGGTATGTGTATCACAAGAATACACTGCAATGTTTTTTTAATTTATAGATCTGTTAAAGGATTTTAATGAGACTGAACTGCAAAAGGAACACTGTTACATTTTAATCTCTTACATGGAAAATACTGTCTTGTTGGAATTAGCATCTTTATAAACTGATAAAAAAGGTACTTCATCTTTGTTTTGAAATCAGTAAGTACTTAAGATATTTTTATAAATTCTTGATTTTGATGTAGACTGGCAGGGTCAGTGGGGACCCAGAGGTGTGATTCCCTCTTACAAAGTTTTGAAGTGTATCCCTGTTGTTTCCTTCTTGAAAAGGTCCATAGCTTTAGAACACTCAGTGCTGGCAGTAAAATCTTTCAGACCACAAATACAGCAACAGCCTTTAAATATTTTTGTTGGATAACTCACCTTTTTAAGTTGATATTTCATGTCCTATATCTAGTTAAGTTCTGTAACTTACTTAGAAATAGGTATTTCTTTCTGTGCTTTTAAATAGAAGGGTAATATTCCCACAAAAGAGCTTGTCATACACACCGACTGTCATGCTGACAGTCCATCATCCACGTGGCTGAAAGAGATCTCCCATGGCATCGAGCCTCCTTCGTCACTATTTCTGCACTCAAGCCTACTCCTCAGAATCACCCGTTTCTTTCTGATTGACCCCACTATATACTATTTGCTTAACTGTGTCTTACCAGTGGAATTTAAAACTTTGTGTAAAAGGCTTAATATGCAGCTTATATTAAAAAAAAATACAATGAAGAGAACAGACAGTAGGGACATTATTGTAAATATTCTTACAATAATCTTGCTGTTATAACTTCTGTGTTCAGAAATTTCCCAGCTCAGGAAGATCAGTAGCTTTTTTGGACGTGCTTTCAAAGATCTCTAAAACTTATGCATGGACCAGACTAGCCTGAAAACTGCTTTACACTTTTTTTTGGTGTCAATTAGACTTTAAGTTTGGGTGAAAATTTGGATGTTAGGAAAACAGCGGATTAGAGTACTTAGATTCTTTTAGCAGAACTTGATGTATTCAATGAACAGCTTCCACTGCTGTGAATTATTGCATCCCGCTTGAATTGCTTCAAGAAAAAAAGCATCCAGACAATGAGAAATGCCCAATTAGTGAATATGTCTGGAAAATCTGATTTGAGCAAATTGTCTAGCATTGCACAAGGACATAAAAATTACATTTGCTTGAATAACATTAATTCAGGAATCTTCTTGGTTTTGAGTACTTGATTTGCTCTTTTATTATGGCTTTGCTCAGTGTAAGTTCCTTTAAAAAAAAAGAACAACCCTCCCCACTGACAGCTAAAGGAAAATGCAGACATTTCATAGGATGGACTGATTTTTAAGTGGTTGTGAGGAAGGTTAAAACAATTATATCCTGGCAGAGACCTCTCTCACTTAGATTAATGACATAATGGGTACCACTGAAAGTAGTTATCCTCTGTCAACCAGCCACCTGAAAAACAGACACAGAATTTTCTATATACTTACTGCAAAGCAAAGACCTAGCAACCACGGGCTCTCTGTGCGGGCCTGGGATCCCATGTTTTCCAGTGGTTGTTTTTTCACCATTGCTGCGTCTTCCACTCTGTGGTTCCTCTCCTCTGACTTTCCTCGTGGTCTCCATTCCACCTCTGCTGTACCTGCGAGCTCTCTTTCCTTCATAGCCAGTTCTCAGCTTTGTGCTTGGACCGTTTTCTGCTCTCAGCCAAAGAGACCACTGAGACCATACAAACATGATATGTATGACAAATATACAAGATTGCCAGCACTGATTTTTGGTGCTGAAGGCACAGCTCACCTGGGACACCACGAAGAAGGGACGTATGGAAGGAGGAGTCTGTGAACCAGTTTTGCTGGTGGCATGTAACAGATAAACCTCTTCTAGCAGCTTAAAATTTCAGGTAGATTGGGTGCATTTTCACACAGCAGAATACAATGGTCTGAGCCTTGGAAATTTTACCTCCTTCACTGCACCTTGTGTCTCAGCTCCTGCATGGAAATGTGGGAAAGCTCGAACACCTTCATGGTACAAGTTGCAATTTTGTTACTTCAAAAAAAGAAAGACAAAACACTGTACGTACCCCAACTTCATTACTAAAAACTACACAGCTGGAAATCTTCCATGAAAACAATGAGCCTGCGTGCTGTGAACAACTTAAAATATGATCTTATGATGGAAAATGTTATGCAATGTTAACTAAAAATACAGTTCCCAGCTCAGTGTATTATTGCAACTTTGGAGTTAGCAAGTTGCATTAAAATCAAAGAACTCCTCATTTGCTCAAGAAGTTGTTCAGAAGTTAGAAAATGCCAACATTTTGGACTGTCAGACTCACTTTCTCAGATAAGTCAAATGCCCTCATTTTCATGGGGATGTTTCTTAGATTCCCTCACAACTTAACCTGCAGAAACTGTGTACGGCTTTTTCTTCCAGGCTCAGTAAGCCCGTCTATTGCTTGTCATGGAAAGGAAAATAATACAAATGTAACAAGTATTTACGCTATTTATTTCAGAGAAAAATCAGCTGAATAATATCGTTAGCCAATACTGGAAAACACTTTTGCAGAGCAGGAAAGGAAAGCTACAGGGTTTGGTTTTGGGGAGAGGGTTTGGTTTTGGTTTGGGTTTGGTTTTTAAATGTGACAGAAATCCCAATTTAAAGTATGGCTTTATGAGCCAAGGTATTGAGCATTGACCTTGCCTGGGGTTTCACCCTCCTGCTTCTGGCTGTGTATCCCACCACAGACCTTGTCCTACCTCAGCCTTCAAGGCACCCCGCTCTCAACTGGGTCACCTCACTAAAAAGTGGCAGAATGCTAATGCAGCAAAAAGTGGGTATTTTCTTTTCTTAGTGTTATTACTGGCTTGCTGACTGTTGTGACAGGTACCAGACATGATGGGGCCACAAGGCGGAGAGCAGGGAGAGAGAATGAGGAGATGTGAGCCCTTGTCTCCATTGGCACCAGCGAGCTGCCGGCAAAACCATACCCATGCCGCACCTGGAGAAGGTCCTGCAGCAGGAACTCCTGCCAACACTTTGCTGCCTGGCCGATGGAGCAGCGTAAACTCCAGAGGTTAACCAAAATGGGAAGACAAAGTCTTTAGGAAAAAGTTTGCACCTCTCTGCTTGGCTAGTGAGGCATATATGTATTTTAGATATGGAATGACTTTTGTGTGAGTCCTTGGTATTTCTCTGTGAATGCCCATCACATATTCAGACTTGCACATCTCCCTGGCTGGGACAGCCATAGATACATCTTATGCCATAGATTTTCATGACAACACTGAAATTATGAATTTCAGTATTTCTCTTTCTGCATAATGGGCAGAAATCTTGTGGAGTAAAGACCTGATCTTTCTGAAAATGGGGGGTAGTGTGTGGGGGTGTGCAATCAGATTGCCAGGGGAATTTCCTGCAGATTTCCAGTGTAACTGAAGTCTGTCAGACAGAAAAGGTTTCTTCCCTTTTCCAGAGTCTTAAATAGCCAGTATAGAAGCACTGCATATGATTCATTTTCTTGTTTAATTTGCCTTGTCCTTCATGTTACACTTCACTAAATATATTTACTTTTATTTCTGCCATTCCACATGACAGAATTTATCTGCAAGAAAGGAATTTTAACTGCAAGAAAGGTTTTATAGACAGAGGGAAGCAGCAAAACATGAGGCAGGAATCTAATACAAGATGTTAAGCACTGTCTTTCCCAAAACCGAGGAGCAATTAAACTTCTTATTCCACTGAAGAACTTGAAACCTGTAAAGTAATATGGTAGCATAATGGGCAGCGGCTCTTAATGAGCTTATGCAGTTATTGCAAGTTAAAAGCAGTTGCATGTTTGGCTAACAAGATACTGGGAATACATTATCATTTAATGTTGGTGGTAATGCAGTCACAGCAATAGCAATATACGTAAGCCTCACAGATCTATTAAATTTACTATATCTTCTATGAGGAGCAAAAACAAGCAAAGAAAACAAGACACTGCTGTAGGGGAAAAAACCCCAAACCCTCAGGATTAAACCAAGAAAGCATGGTAGCTAACAAAAAAAGAGCAATCAAGTTCACCTTGAATGCAAAACCAAAACAACCCAAAACAAAACAAAACATAAGCCTTCTATCTCAGAGGAATCCTCTTTTTCAGAGTTATCATCTCTGGAAACAAGCTTGGTGGGAGATTTTAATCACCTAATCAAACAAGTAATAGAAACATTAATGATTTCTAACCTGCTGAAACTCAGTGTCTCTCGGGGCCTGCTTCATCACCTGAACTTACAAGATCTACATCTGCCAACTTGGCTCATGAGCACAAAGCCCGAGGAAAAAAAGGCTATTTCTGAGAGAGCTGTGTGAACCCTCTCCACTTTAGCAAGACAGTTGATTTGAAACACTGTGTAAAATACACATTTTATTTTTTTTTTCCTGTTGTGTTCATGGAAGCAGCATTCCCAGGCACTGACCAGTAGGGAAGCTGAGAACATGTTTTCTGTACCGTCCTTCTATTCCTGCCCCTCCCTGCAACCTGGCATCACCCGTGTCTTTGCACATGGTGTCTTCTGTCTGGCACAGGCCACAGATGAAGATATTCAAGGGTATGTGTCCCTGGTGTACCCAGCTTGTTACTGGCATGTCATGCCATTGACCACTATCTTTTGAGCCTGGCAGTGCAGCCAATTTGCAGTGGATCTGTCTGTCCTACCTTTATTTCCTTATCTTAAAGAGGAGAATGCTGTGGGCACTAGCGTCACAAGTCTAAATATACTTTACCTCTTCTGCTCTCCCTTTAGACTCTTCCTTCATGGAAGAGAGTGAGCTGGGTCAAGCATAATTTGCCCTTGGAAAATCCGTGCTGGCTGCTCCTGCTAGTCTTCTCCTGTCTCTTTGGAGGTGGATTACAAGAGGATGTTCTCTAGGGGACTTTCCAGGGGCTGAGGTGAGGCTGACCCACCAATTGTGTGTCCTCTTCCTTGCCCTCCCTAAAGATGGGAATAATGTTAGCCTTTCCTAGTCATCAGGGAACTTCCCCTGTGACCTTGATTCTTCATGGGTGATTGACAACAGCTTCACAATCACATCAGTCAACTCTGTCAGATCCTTGGGTGAAACCCATCTGGCCTGATGGACCTGAATATACCCAGTTTCTTTCTCTAAGTAGTCTCTAATGTATTGCTACTTTGCTGTTGGCTGGCCCTCTGTTTTCGGAAGGGCGTTGATAGCTACTGGTACTTGGGAGTTGCCTTTGTCTACAAAGACTTGTAAGAAAGGACACAGAGTGCTTCAGCCTCTTCTTTGATGCCTGTTGCATGTCTCTTCCCCATATATCAGCAGACTCACATCCTGCTCTTGCAAATAGCATTCCACTAGAGCTGTTTCTTTTTAACCTTAATGTCCCTTGCTAGCTCTGGCTGGGCTTTTACCTTCCTGTTTCTGTGCCAGAGTGCCCAGGCAATGCTTATATTCTCCTCCTGCTTTGCCCATCTTTATTTACGCTTGTGTGCTCCCTTTTTGTATTTTCAGTTCATTAAGACTCTCCTTCTCAGCTAAGCGGGTGCTCTGCCAGAAAGGTGATCTCTAGACAGAGGATAGTCAGATCCATATAAAGGTGTACTTATGAAAAATACAGCTGTTGAACGGCTTTTCTAAAGGAGATAGATTTAGGCTGATGAGGGCAAAGGCTTTAAAATAAGACATAGTGGTGTCCTTGTTTGTCCAGGGACAGTATGTTGACTGTAAGAAGATCAGGGTGGGTGAAATACCAGACCGTTCATCCTGCTTTTTGGTAAATTTTTCATTTCATGCTAAACTTCGTATTGCTGCAGCCCCATTGCTACCAAGACAGTTGTATGCGATTCCCTGTGTGGAGTCAACAGTGGACAGGACAGCAGAAAAGTAACGAAAGCCCAGAGCTTTCTGAGAGAATGGAAACGTTTCGTCTGTCTGTGTGGGCAGAGTCTGGTAAAGGTTAGTGTATAAGCGGCATTAGAGAGGGTCGTTGGCTGGATGTCAGGAAAGGTGTGGCAGGATGGCAGGTGAGGAAAGTTGTTCCTCAGAGAAGAGGAATTTGAAGATTAGAAGATCAGAAGGAAGAGTTTGTTGTTAAGTCTGGGTCAAGTGGCTGAGACAGCCGAAAGCAAGTGAGAAAGGAAAGGTCTTCAGTCAGAAGTGAATGACGGTTAAGATTGCTTGAGTTCAAGGTAAAAGGTAAAGAAACAGGAAGAGGAAGTGGCAAATACAAGAACAGAAGAAATAGCAGAAAGGGGATTTTGAGACGTCAGCTGGGAAAGAAAGAATAGAAAGCTTGCTGGCCTCAAAAAAGGAGAAAGCACAAGACCACAGGGTGAGAACAGGAACCCTTCCTAGCCATTGGGGAGCAAAACTCACTTGTGAAAGACGAAGCTGTGGGTGGCTGTGAGGAAGCATGCGGGGAGGGAGGGCATGGTGAGGAGGGCAGCAACAAGAATGTTGGAAAAGCAGCTGGAGAAAGGGTGTTAAAAGAGGGAGAAGAGAGTAAGGGATGGTGTTGCATCTCGCTGAAGAACTGGCTAAGTGAGAGAAAAAGTAAATTAATAGGAAAGAGAAGCGTGTTGAAGATTCCCGGAAAAAACCCTCCTACATCAGGAAGCAGGAGGGGGGAATCAGTTCATCAAAAATCTAATTTCTTTCTTTTTTCTGCCTTTCTTAAAACAAAACCCCAGAAAATCAAACCTTCCCCCTGCTAGTACATCTTTATCTAAATCCTCTTATCGGTTACTGTGCTTTCCAGTTAGAAATATATATATATATGTTCAACAGACCATGAGGAAAAATGACAGATTAAACCCCTAATCCTGGAAATATGCATATGCTTAATTCTGCAGTCATATACTTATGTTCTTAGCTATTTTTTTAGATCAGAGTTGGAGTGCTCAGCTGCTTTAAATATTGAAAGTGAAGAGGTTTTCAAAAGGATTTAATACCATTTCAGACATAACAGATTTGGATATTAGATCAAGAATACTTAAAAAAAAAAAAACCACCCTGAAAGACACACATAATTTTTAATTTGCTATGATATCTTTATACAACAATAAAATCCATATATTTATCATTCATGAGATTTTCAAAGCTGAAGTTACTTACCTTTGAAAATCTTCTCCTAATTAATTTCAGAAAAATGTATGTTCAAATCCAAAATTAAATTAAGACACATATGATGCTGGACCTAATCTGCAGTGTCTGGATCAAGTCTTAAAACTGGCTAGGTATTTTTCTGGTTTGGAATCAGAAATATGTAGCATGCACAAGCCTTTTTTTTGTCTTTAACATTCATACCTAATTCATTCAAAACATCAGATTAATAATTTTTAATTGAGATTTTTCATTGGAACATTTAGTTGTGCTGTCTAGTTAAAAAGAATTAAATTATATTGTCAGGATTTTCTGAGCATACTCTGATTTTATTCCTAGAGGAATACTTATTGTTTATAAATATGGAATCACCCAATGTTATATTTTTATCCCATAGTCTCTATGGAGAGATGCACAAATGATGGTGTAATTTTATAGCTGTGACTTAGAAAAATATGTCTTATTCCTCTCTTCTTTTATGTCATTATTATCCAACATAAATGTTATGTTATTACACTGTCAGAGCTTAATGTAGACGTGCTGATCTTCATTGACTTTTATCTTGGCAACTGCAAGAGGTTCTGTGATGAAATTTAGTAACCCGATTTAGGTTTCCAAATCATTACATTTACCTAGAGGTGTGGGTTTTGTGTATTTAAAATTATAATATAAAGTTTAAATATGTGAGTTGTTTTTGAAAGATACCTAATTCAGAAACTATTATAATTTTCTGTGTATTAGAGGATTTTTCAGAAAATTAATGTTGCTTTCTCTTCAGGTCTTAAAGTAAGGGGCTTATAATTAAATTCCATTGTTGTCATTTTGGTGACTTAGTGAAAAAAGGTGCCTTGTTGCATAGTACAGGTGCAAGAGAATGCATGTTTTGGAGAAAAACTAGTTGGAGAAAAAATGGTGAAAATAAATGTTTCTGTATGGAAAAAAGACCCTTCCGTGAAAGCTAATTTTTACAGTTGCATTTGAAAAACGTATATTAAATACAGGAGGCACAGTTACGGGTTCTCTTTCAGCTCCAAGGGAAATACGGTGTCCTAGTGTGCTGTCCCAGAAGCAGGCCAAGGACTGATTCATCAGAAAGACTTCTAGCTGAATATTCCTGCCCTGACTGCATCTGCCAGCCTAAAAAAAGACCTTCTAGTTCTGGAAAAACTTTGCTGACCCACGCTGCGAGCAGAGAGACGATGTTGTAATGAGGATCTGTTTTTCTTTTCATAGCACGAGGCTATTTGGGTTGTACTCTGCTTCCATAATTCGTACTCCACACTGTGAGGAAGACAAAGCAAATGCTCCGTTGGTGTGCTTATCTTCTTCATACAGTGATTTTTTATGTCAAGGTTGTCCCTGGGACAACATGATTTAAGTTATCTGACATTCGAACAGTGTTTGGGTTTGACTGAGCTGTCTGACAGATGAATACCACAGTGGATTAGTGCTGGACACAGCGCAGGTGCATTACATATCTATATAATTTTTGTACGGTTGGACAAAACACGTGGCCTTGTGCCTATAAAGGCACATTCTCCATGTAATGTGCTCCTGTAGCAGAATGGTAGAGCAGCAATAGTATTACTAGTGTACTAATGCTAACAGTTACTCCTGTAAAAGTAGTATGCTAGCAGAATTGCTCAGGTAGAAAAAGGATGTATTCTTGAGCAAGAATATTTCTGGCAATATCTTTGTGAGAAATGGTCTTGTAGCCCTTGGGAAACAGCTCATTGCTCAATTCAACAACTATCCCATCCTCTGGCAGCAGCCTCATGCATGACAAACACACCGGCATCTCCAGCTTTTCCAGCTTTTCACAGTGGACACAACTTAGAGTTCAGGAACTACTACTGCAGTCCATTGCTTTCTTGATCTTGTGGATTTTTTTTTTTTTTTGGCTGTCTTGCTTTTTGCCACCCTTTCACTCTGTGAGATCCTTGTAGAGAGCCTTCTCCTCTTCTTCTCTTCTCTTCTCTTCTCTTCTCTTCTCTTCTCTTCTCTTCTCTTCTCTTCTCTTCTCCTCTCCTCTCCTCTCTTCTCTTCTCTTCTCTTCTCTTCTCTTCTCTTCTCTTCTCTTCTCTTCTCTTCTCTTCTCTTCTCTTCTCTTCTCTTCTCTTCTCTTCCTTCTCCTCTCCTCTCCTCTCCTCTCCTCTCCTCTCCTCTCCTCTTCCCCTCAGCCTTGCAATATTTCATTATTTCATAAGAGGCTTATGGACAGAGGAGATAAAAGTCAGCCCTTCCACCTTATCTTGTTCTGCTAATAAGTTGCTGTGACAAGCCCACAGCCGTGGTATTTGCCTACTGCACATTAAACAGAACGATAGCATTTGTCATGTAGGATCCTTCCTTTTCTCTCTTCATCCCCTGGGGAAAATTGGATGCTGATTATATTGCTATACTTAATGAGTTTATTAGTGAAGCAAAAGTTGAGGAGTAGGAAAACTCAAAACAGGAAAAAAATTGGAGGAGCAGATTTGTCAAGGCTCTCAGGCACTGTAAAACTGTCTGAGGCAGAGCACAGCTCATCTCAGCAGGAGATGGATCTGTCCCCAGGGACAGTGGAGTACGCTGTCTCTTGGTCTAAGGACCATCACAAACATCATCGTTGGATATGCAAGGGACAATGCATTTCCCAGTGTATGTGTGTTCAGGCATGCTCTGTGTTCAGCTGAATGCCGCCTTCTCCCTTCATCAAAACTCATATCTTCCAAGAACTCTTCGTGCTTTATGTTCACTACTGTTATTCTGCTTTTTTTTTTTTTTTTTTGCTTTTCTCATCTTGCACAGAAGTTGAATTTCTTGTGGCATGACAAAGACCTTTTACTGTTCATGAGCTACATCAGAAACATTTTTGTTCTCTACGTTTAACTAAAAGTGACCCAGTAATCAGGAGAGCACAAGAATTTCAAGCAAGACTTTATTTCTCAGTGCTAGGAACTGTGAGGGGAAGACACACGCATTGTGTCCTTCTCCGAGAAGCATCCTCAGTCCAGGATGAGTGAAAAATCAAAGTTGTTGGATCCATCACTTGTACCCAGTGATGCCTTCACTCATTCTGGATGCCACTTTTAGTCCTACTGGCTCAAGCTGCGGCGAGTCATTTTTACTGGCATCCCCTTATCCCCCTCTGAAGTATTTGAAGTATGTGCAGATACTTACAGCAGTCAGAATATATTGATTGTAGTGATTTTTTCAGAGCTGTTTGTCCAGCACAGCCATATCCAGCTGCTCTCTCCTTGGGCTTGTTTGGTTTGTGAGCAAATAAGCACTACGACTCTCTCTCTGCTCTGGACCTTAGAGAGGTCCAGACAAATGTGACTCACAGTTTAGATCTGCTTTGGAAACCATTGTTCGAGTCGCCATGTCTTGGAGACACAGACTCTTAATTATGGAGGTGTTCTGGTTCCCTGCCTGCTCAGAGCTGTTTGGTACAATTATAAATAACAGGCTCTATCTGTGTGCAGCAGTAGCACAGATTTCTTAGTGTTTTAAGACCAGTTTCAATGAAGATTTTAGCAGTGAGTTTGGCAGGTTTTCCTACTATTTCAAACAAAAACTGAAGAGTGTCTGTTCCTATGCTCTAAGCACTCTACCAGTTCTTTAAAAAAAAATTTATGTCAGTCTCAATTTAATATTTCAGAGGACAGAATAGTGCCTCTACCTCCTCAAAGGGGCAAATGGGCAGACATGTATGCCATGAGGGCTCTTCTCTAACAGCACTTTGAATGCCCCACCACTCTACCAAAAATCATCAACCTGCCCACGGACCACAAAAATCACCAATCTTGCATTTTGCAATATCCTATTTAGGTGGTGATGGGAGTACCAGTGGGCGTAAATTTCACACATAGGTTTGGATTAAAATATGATAGCATACTTTAAAATAAAAACATTTGACGCTTTAATATTTCATGTTTGTGATGAGACATTTAGATGTTATTGTCTACAATTTTTTATAAAGTACTAAACTTGCTTTCTCATTTATACATATTTATATAAACAAAGGAAAAAAATAAGACACTGCAATTTGTGAATTTAATTCTGTTGTGGCAAATATCCACAGAGGACTTGTGTAAAAAATGTTGTTTGCTTAGCAAGAAATGCAAATGTTTTATTTATAAAAAGTGGTGGGTTTTTTTAAATAGACAAATACTGGATCAAAATACTTACTAGATCAATTTACAAATATGTATAGTAAAGCATCCCTTCTTTTCTAACTCTTCCTTGTAATGTTGTCATTTCATGACATAACAAATGGCCAATCTACTAACTACTTCGGGGGAAAATGTATTTTTGTAGAAATCACATTGCACAGCAATCCTGTGAGCTTATATTTATTGGATAATTAACATATAGTTCCAGTTGGTATAAAGAATTGTGTCTGATATGTAAGTATTAGATTAATTCAGTTGTCAATAGAATATGTAGAGGGATACTCACTGACTGTTATACTGCAGGTTGTGTTAAATGTAGGATTACAAAAATGAAAGTATTGTGAAAAGCATACGAAGCATTTTTATAGGGCACTTGGTTTTCAAATGACCTTGCAAAACTAATTGTTTGTGGAAAAAGAGTGTTGTTCTGTCTTTGAAAGCCTGCTTGATATTCTGTCATTATTTTATCTCTTTAAAGACAAATTCAAAGGGAATTTGAAAGATTTTATATATTTCTTCCACCTTAGTCTCTCACTGAGCATAATATTTTAAAACCGTGGGTTTGTAGGTAGTCTTTTAAATACTGTCACTGAAAATATACAGTGAAATGGAAACATAGCATTATTGCCGAGTTGCAAAATTCTCCTGCAAACAATAGCATTTGGATACTTGAATATTGAACAGCTTTTGTATAATGTAATTCAGATTAAGGCTGGTTTACAAACATAAGCCTTAGTTAAACTCATTCTAAGCACATGGGTGTGTGTATTACCTTTTTTAAGCCAAGAGAAATTACATTTTAAAGTCATCACAAAATGCAAAATGGGAGGGGAAATAATCTGAAATTTCATTTTCAGGCCAGAAGGGACTGCTATGAGCACGTAGCCTAATCTCTGCATGCACGTGGCCTCGACATTCATTCAGTAGTTCCCATATAAAGTCCATAATTTCTGGCTGAGCATGGATTTTAGGAAGACATCCCAAGCTTGATCTTTAAAGGCTTGAAAAGGCAGAGCATCCACCATGCCCCCGGGTATGTTGCCACGGTTAGTCTTCCTCGGTAGGAAATCTGCTCCACGCTGCGACTTTGCATTCATTCAAGCTTCTGCTTCCAGCAGCCAAACCTTGTTGTTCCTTTGTTCCCTAAATTAAAGTGCTCTCTGCCATCAGGAGCCATCTTTCTGCTGAGGTGTTTGTATACAGCATCATCAGCTCAGCTCCTGCGCTTCAAGCAGAGAGAGAGGCTGCCAGAGCTCGATGCCAGACATTATATAGCATGCTTCCAAATCACTGGCGATCAAGATGTAAGTGGTCTTCAATGCCTATGGATATGTTGTAGGTGTTGTCCCAGACCCTGCTGTTACAGACCACCACATGGCTCTGGGGGCTGTGATGGCAGACCCTCTCTAAGCAGCTATGTGCAGGGTGTATAGAATCATCGAATGGTTTAGGTTGGAAGAAACCTTAAAGATCATCCAATTCCAACCCCCCTGCCGTGGTCAGGGACGCCTCCCACTAGACCAGGTTGCTCAAAGCCCCATCAAGCTTGGTCTTGAACACTTCCAGTGATGGGGCATCCAATAAGGTCTCCCTGGAGTCTTCTGCAGGCTGAACAACCCCAACTCTCTCAGCCTGTCTTTAGAGGAGAGGTGCTCCAGACCTCTTATCTTCATGGCCCTCCTCTGGACCCTCTCCAACAGGTCCATGTCCTTCTTGTGCTGAGGACTCCAAAGTACAAAGCTTTGTTCTAACACAAGCAGCTGAGGTTCAAGAAATGTGAGGGGGGGCTTTGTCCTTCAAATTTCCAAATACTACAGAGCAGAGTTCCTCTGCTACTAGCCCTAGGCATGGGGTGATAGCATTTAATTGCCTGTCTGAGGAAAACCTTTGCAAACCTCCCAAGTCATGCTTTGCTGCTCAGGTTTGGGGGCACCAGCAGCACTTTCTGGGGAGCAAAGCTGGGGTGGGTGGGCTGTCTCTGGCTGAGGAGACGAGGCAGGTGCCAGCGGCCAGCTGGGAGCTGCTGGAGGGGGAACTGGCATGGTGGCATGGCCAGGGCACCGGGGAGAAGGCTGGAAGTGGGGTGCTGCAGATCTCCTCTACTTCGGCAAATCCCGACAATGGCGGAAAGAAGATGCACGTGATTCAGGGAATGGTATGGCCATGCATGTGCCTGGAAAATGTCATCAACATGGCCGAAGAGTCCGTGTTAAGCAGAGCTTTGATGTCTCCTCTCTTTGAAAACCGAGGGCTATTTCCCTGCTTACAAGTGGCTGTGACAGAGGAAGGGTGCCCTATGCAGAGAAAATGAACTTATCACAAAAGCGTTTGGTGGTGAGGTACAAGTAATCATTTTTGTTTGCACATTAATAATATGACGAAAGCGTATACCTCAGACAAGTATGTCTGAGGATAGTGTGTATGTACCTGGGCTTTTGAAAGGGCCACTTTCACAAAGCTGATAATACTAATTAAGCTCTGAGGAAAAATTCTTTTCATCGCACATTCATATTGGTTTAAAGTTTGAATTCCAAGTATATTTTACCAAATGGTCGAGTATACTTGTCTATCCACAGTCTGGTGCAGAGGGGAGAGAAGCAAAGTTAACAGGTAAATTAAAGTTTACACACGCACATTAACAGGTCCGTTTATATTTTTTAGTTTATATGTATGTGTGTGTAGAATGATAAGAGTGATGGAATATTTATGTTGCAAGCCCCCTCCAGAGGTCACCTAGTCCATCATGTGTGTATGTGTATATATGTGTATATGTATATGTGTATATATATATGTATACGTATATGTGTGTGTATATATACACACATATGTGCTATGAAGTGAAAAATGAGGATGTTGATACAAATTCAATGTTAGGAAGAGTAGTGTGTTGAAAAGGGAAGCAAGAGGACACAAATGAGAAGAAATCAATGCCCAGCAGAGGTAAGAACAACACAGTGTTTTCAAGGCACAATAGGATGAAAAAAACTTCAGATATGTAATGAAAAGATATTTTTTCATTACTGCGTGGAAAGAGTAGAAAAGCACCAGTAGTTGTACAGAAAAGCGCTCAACCCAGGGAAACAGTCAATAAATATTTTCTTCTGAATTAAATAAAGCCAAATGATACATGTGTATCAAGAAACAATGAGAAAGAGAATGAAATATTTTCCCTTTCAACAGTAATTGGGGAGAATTTTAAACTGTGCCTGTTGATAATTTTCAGATAGGGAATCGAGGCGTTGTGACAGTCACTATTGCTGATCTGTAAGTGAAAATGGGGACATTTCACCACTGTTTAAAAGTGCTGGGTGGGATCCTCCCCTAGGAAATGCTTGTTAACTGCAGCAGCATCGTTTTCTAAACAGTGCATCGGCGGCAGCGGTGGTTGACTGGGGACACGGACACGGCTGTGGCCAGTGCTACCCAGGAGGGCAGCCTGACAGGTCGCATGTCTAGAAGATCTTCATGCCTTTTGATCTAGTAGACAATGTGTAAGCTAAACAGCTCAATAATTACTTAAGCAGGGTTTTTACTTTGCAGATTATGAGTTTATATTACTCGTCTCCAGTCTCTTAGTAGACTTCTAACAGGGTTTCCCTTTTGGGGGAAGTGGGAAGAGGAGTGTCAGTTCCTGTTAGCTGCAGGTTTAAAACTTATTTTGGTGATGTCTAAATCCTTTTCTGAGACAGTTTTACCATGACAAAGCTCCTTGTTCTATAGACATGAACAACATTTTTTTTCTTTCTCTTTTTCTTGCCATTGCTGTGACTCGGTATTGTGGTGTTAAAAGCCCTTTGGGAGTTCAAGCAAACTGAAGCCACCAAGCAAAACAGATCACTCTGCAGGTCAGCCTGTCTCCATCATCGTTCACCCTTTAATCCGTTGTATGGCCTGCGAACTTTATTTGTATAAAGACTATATATTCTCTCAGTCCACTGATAAAAGTGTTGAATGGTGTCAGGCCGAAAATAGGTATCTGAGCATCTCATTGAAAATGCCCTCACAGAAATCACAATCCCCGATTTAAAATTACTGTTGATTTGTAAGTCAATAAGTGTCACAAGTATCTGTGTATGATTTTTTTTAATAATTCTAATTTAAGCGTTTTGCAAAAGTCTATTTACCAACAAACTTACACTTAACAAAGGAACAGTAATCTCATCAGAGAACAGTATCGAGTTTGCTGTCTGTCATAAAAATGTCGATTCACAATAATAAAAAAAAAAGAAACAAAGATGGCAGCATACTCATTTCATTGCCCATCTGATGTTGTGTCATGTTACTCAGGCTCAATGTCAGCCTAACTTGAAATTTTAAGGGTGAACGATGCGGTATAATTTGGATAAGGAGCTGCATCTATTACCCAGTCTCTCCTGATTAGCTTGTCCTGTCCTTAATTTTCATTATGCCAGAGAGAGACAGGATTACTTTCCAAAGCTCTCCTGGCTTCAGCAAATTGAGCCAATACTCCATGCTGAGGGAGGACGTGATCAGAGGTGACTGTAAATTTTCCCAGAATTAGGATAGTTTTTGTGAAACAACAACAACAGTGCTTGCTCAACCAGCTGGAAAGCAGATGGGCCCAGCTTTGCACATCACTCATGTGCCAGTCAGCATCTCTCTTGAAGCAGCACAATACTCAAGGGGGGGTGTGTGGAAACCAAAGCTTTGCCATCAAGTTGGTTCCAGCAGATGAAAATCAATATTTCCTGCAGAATTCCTCTAGCATGATCAGGAAAGTGACAAGGCAGGTATCATCAGTTTAAACGAGGAGAAAGAGGTGATAGCAGACCATTGAAGAAGTGCACACAGTAAGACACAGCATGAAGTAACATAACTAACCAGATACTTCTAGAAAATATGGTGCAGCGTCGACACCTTCCCTGGCAGCAAGGAGAGACAGAAAAACCATCCAGCCTTTCCCTGCAACTGAAGTGAATAAATCTCCCAGCAAGGTAATATATACTCTAAATTTTATGATAAATGGTTTTCAGCTGCTTCCAACAAATGTCAACAACCTATCTGAATTTCTTCATGACCTGGAGATTTATTAGCCGGGTCCTACATGGACCTCACATCTTAACTTTCATGTTTACATTTGAATAAGCTTGCATTTCTAGCTAGTCAGCAACCACCACCTTGTCAAGACTTCCAAAAACCAGCCATCAGCAAAGGCTGAAGTATATGGTCCCTACAAACACAGACTAAACTAGCCAGAGACAGCTTCACCAAGTCTCTTTGCTGTAAGAACAATACAGGCCCTTTCTCCTGAGATGTTAGACCCTCCTCAGTTGCTTCTTCTGTTGCTAAAAAAGGAAACCATAGCTCTGCAATTCTGACAGGGTTTGCAATAATGAGATTTTGAAAGTCTCAGCTCTTAGAAGTAGGTGATCAGACAAGACAGTCAGTAATGGCCAAGAGAAGCTATGGGAACATAGAAATCCAAAAACAAATACGGGGAACTTGAATTTATAGCTCCAAACAACATCTGATTAGTTTGACTGTAATACGGAGAGCCTGCCACAATGCTTTTATATGTTTAAGACTGGCAATAATGGATAATGCTGCTGTTTTTCTTTGCTGTCATCTTTCTTGACGAAACCTACTTTCCTCACCAGTCTCATAGTAGCAGGAAACATGCACTCTTATTGCTAGAAACTGGAGAATGTCTGTAATTGGGGAATTGGGGAAATGGATTTTCAGATCAACTCCTGTCCTGGTAGATATCAGTGGTATTAAATATCTCCAGGGCTGGAATATCACATGAACTGTTACACTTGACATGGGAGGGGAGAACAGTTCCTTACGCCCACTGGTTGGGAGAGTTTTTTACTGCAAATAACTGCAAAGAGAGCAAGTCAGTTTAATTAGGACTTTTTTTTTTTTGGTAGCTACTTACCTGAATAAGTCCTTTATCTCTAGTTTTTGTTTTCTAGGCCACATCTTAGTTGAGCATAGTCTGACAAGGGTCTTTGTGCTCCTATCTTGCAAATGTAAAGAACTGGTGTGTTGTCCCTTTAAGCGAAGACTGGCTTTTGCTTCTCTAGCTTTCTTCCTTTAGCTTTGATGGTAAATAAATGAACTCCTTGGGGTCTTTTTAGAGCAATCTGAGACTTGCAATGCCAGAAAGCGTCTCTGAAAGGAATAAGGCTGTGAAATGAGTGTTCTCCATTATACAACTGTCTTCCTCTAAGTGGTAATTATGATTCTCCTAAAAAAATAAAAAATACAAAAGCCAGCTGAAATGATGAACCAGATCAAATCTTCCCTCTGTTCCACATAACAAAAATGTGACTATTAGCCTCATTCGAGTCCCACCCTCCCCAGCCTTCTGTATCAATTTACCTTAGTATACCATACAGCACAGAGAAATTAGTCTTAAGTGAATATTTAGATATTATACAAGAATAAACCTGTCAGGAAAATAAGTTAATTATAAATGCCTCCCCTGTATACAAGTTATAATTTAGGGGGGTTGTGTGTAAGTGGAATAACAATAAAAAGAAAGAGACTGTGCTCGAATTAGCATTTTAATTTCTACTTAAATTTCTACTTTCACTATTGTTCAAAAGGTTTTGTGCTGTCCTTCATTGTAACTATTCACCCTGGATTTTAAAAAAAAGTTTAGTTGTGTGAGACAGGAGGTTCTTTTGTTCAAAGCTAACAGCTACTTCTAGGGGACTTCTAGAAAAGCTGTTTAAAACTATCCATTCAATAAGCAGGCTATTCTGGGGAATTTTGATGGCAGGAAAAACTACACGAGAGCTGCCTGGGCACCTGAGAAGATGAGAAGAGTCATCTGTGAGTCAGAGGATGGGAGAACCTGCCAGAATCAGTTCCGTTCCCAGCAGCGTCGCTACCTTGCCGTGTGGCTCCCTCTGGCTTGATCAAAACTAGAATAATCCATCAGGATTTCTTATCGATACTTCTTAGCCAGCACTGCTGCTGCAATTGCTACTGTAGAAAATTCAGAGAGGCATGTTTCAGCTCACAGATGGCTGTTCCTGGTCATCGTTAGCCGAGTCGAAGACAAGACGTTATGGGTTGCAGCATGCCTGAAAATCCTAGTCTGCACAGGCCATCTGCTATTCATTTTACTTATCTATAAATAGGCTTAATAATGCTGCTGACATCTTGTGAAGGAAATGTATACTTTTAAGGGAATGAAGTTTTCAAATAGGAGGCACAGCTCTTCCCATGTAGGGATTTGATAAGAAATGGCTAGTGCTTGCAGTGGTGGGTTTCTGTAGATGTGGCAGTTCTTCCAGTGTAGGCGAGCCGATTGCCTTGAAGTTAGGAAAGATGAGTCCGACTCATGGAAATGTATGAGAGGATGAAATACAACCATGAAGTAAGTCCCTGATCAACATCTTCCCTTTTGTCAGGAGCAACGTGCATCAGGGAGGCTCAGGATGCTAGCACGTTATTTTATTTTCACTTAGTCATTTTTTGCGGAATTGAGTGTCTGCATGCTGGTTCTAGCGAAGGTGATGGATGTGGCTCAAAAAATGGTGCAACTATGAGAAAAATGCCAGAGAGGATTGCCAGAGAAATTCGGTGTTCAGTTAAGCAAGTAACTTTAACTAAATACGAAGAGAAAAGACCATTTATAGAACCATTCTGTAGATTTGTAATCTGAAATTATTGGGTTTTTTTGCAGCCAGTATTTAAAGACAAGGCTTTGAAGGTGAAATCTCAATGTTAAGACCGCACTAAAATTCAAAAACTGTGTGAAGAAAAAGGCAGATTTTAATGTGTTTTTCTTATCTTCCTGCAGCTTCTCCTAACGGGTTTCCTTCAGTCCTCATAGATAGTTTAGCCATAGCTTAATCTAGTTACTAGTGTTTGAAATCTCTCATACGTGCCGGCTGAGCTTCGTAGTGTCCTCCTGGTCATGCTGCTGTGCATCTCACCTGCACTGCCCCTCAGCCAGAGGACCACCTCGTACCTGTATCACTGACTAGCAACTAGGAGGTTGTGTGCAGAATCCAAATCTTACCATGGTAGTTTTATCAGTCCATCTCCTTTGTAGCAAAAGGGTGCTAGGTGTGTAGACACTGAATTTCAGGACAAGTTATATGCTTTTATTGAATGCAATAGAAATGTAGTAAAAAGAGAAAGAGTACAACAATAAAGGCTGAAAATAACAATAGTTTAAAATCAAGTTACTCTTGTTAACACTAACACTTAAGGGCATTCGAAGTGCTGTGATACTTTTAGCTATTAATGTGGGCTGTATCTATTTTCTGAGCTGTAAACTTGATTAAATGTCTGGGTTTGCTTTTTTAAAACGCAGCTTTATATTGAATCATAGAAAAAAATTCAGGCTGTAAAAATAAATCTTATAAAACCTCAACCTGTCACATGTTTTAATGCTCATGCTATTAAGGATCCTGCCCTTTTGACATGGGGTCATGAAATACTGAGCAAATGACACATTTACACCCACCCCTTCCACCCTCTGGGAGGGGGAGGCAGTCGCTCTCCGACCTCCCACCAACCCAGTTCCCTCTTTCTGACCACCACCACCTTTCTTTCAAAATCCCTCGTCCCCTTCCCACCCGCCTGTCCCCACCTGGCCTTCCTGTGACCTCCCGTCCATCAAAATCCCTGACACCTCACTCCCAGCCCCATCCTTCCCCTCACTGCTCCCAGCTCCGTTAATTTGCTTCCCCTCTCACTTCTGCCCAGTCTGTCTTCAACCCTGGGCTACCATTTTCCTCTCTCAGCACTGTGTGTTCAAAGCATCCAACTCTGGCTCATGCCTGGCATATGTCAGCCATATGCCTCCGCAGAAGAAATCTCAGCACCACCCAGGGACCCGTTGCTGAAAGTATTTTCTTGCTTTTTCCGCTTTCTTCTGCCACAGCTTGTCTTCTGCATGCTCAGGTCGTGTGTCTGAATGCCTTTCTACAACGCAGGCACCGGTTCCTTCTGTCCTCAGAAAAACCCCCTTGCCCTTCTGGCAAATAGTCCTGTCCATGTGCTTTTGGTCTCTCATACCCTGATGGCTGCCTCACCTTTCCCCTCTTATTTTGTTCAAATACATAATTTTTCTGCATCCTTCTTTGTGAATTTCTCTCACTGAGGTTTCTAATGATCTGGACAAAAAAGACTGAGCTAAGCTGTGGACCTGCGATCACTTACCTCACTGTGGTAGCTTAGACTTACTGTAACACACGCCTTTACTTAAAAAAAATGTATTTCAGAGTAAAGCCTTTTTTTTTTTTTTTTCCCTTTTTCCCCCAAGCCTTTGTCTTCTAGTTCTCATCATGCAGTATCTTTGGTCAATGGTCCATCTATCCCCCTGCCTGCAGCCAACTGTATGTGAGCATTATGCTTTGGTGGACTCGGGACCAGACTCTCGGTTGCACAGTACGCTTCTTCTCTGCTCAGTTTCCTTTCTTTCTCACCAAATATCCTTCTTCTTAGCTGAATTTTTCTTCTCACCTAGTGGCTTTTCTCTACTGTTCTCCAGTGCTTTCTGCTGATGCTCTTTCTCAAAATGCCAGCAGCAGGCAGCCCGTGCGTATGGGTAAACAGTAAAGGTTTGTGAATGGGCTTCATGTGGCGTTCCCTGGGAACCTTCCTGGGCAGCCCGTCATATCCAGATGTCTAGGACTATTCAGGCTTGGTGTGGGTGTGGGCCTCTCTTTGTTATCGCTATTTCTTAAGGACAAACCCTTCCCCAAATCTAATTTCAGGAAGCACAATGAAGGCCCCTTTCTCTCGTCTGCTAGTGTTGTATCTGCAACTCTGCATCGTTACCACCACCTCTGTGGCCTGCACATTTAGGGTCTGTTTAAATCCTGATAGTTACTCTTGAAAAACATTTACCCTGGCTGGCCTTTTGTCCCTATTGCAACAGAAAAAAAAAAAAGATCTATGTGTTGCCTCCTGTTTCGTTTATTGTAATCTCTGTTCCACCTCCTACTTCAAGCCCAGTGAAAGGCATCCGTCAAAATCCCCTTTCTTGCCTGTCATGATGACCTTATTACCTCCCTCTCTCAACCCTTGTGCTGACACCTTTGGCTGCCTGTAGTTTAAATTTCTTGTTCTTTTGTTTTCAGGCCTCCCGTAACTCTTACCCTAGACAAGCAGGGTTCTCTTTCATTTTATCCTACTCCCTTCTCTTTCTGCTCAGACACTGCTGCCACTCGCACTCTCCTTCTCACCCAGCCCTCTCCCCTTGACCTAGGCTGCAAGTGCCTCGACTTCCTTCTTGTTGATTATATCCACTCATAAGAAGCCCTGCTGCTTTTTTGCACAGGCAGAGGAAGAAAGACTTCTTTTTTTTCCATGCTTCCTGCCATGGCCTGACTAGAGGCTCCTCATGGGCTTGCCCTGGTCACCTTGTCCGTCACTCATCTGCCACTGCTTGGCAGCTCCTCATGGTCAAGGTGCACTGGGAGCCTTGGGGAGGGAAGTCTCTTTTCCTCCGCACTTTGAGGTCTCTAAGAGGCACTCAGGCAATGTGGAAGGAGTTTTAATAATTAATCGTGGCAATTGAGGCATACAGAAGTCAGGGGTTATTCTGGCTTTAGAGTATTTGGTTGTCTCTAAGGCAAAGCTGATTTCCTCACTGTCTGGGCTGAGTTCTGGCCCAGGACACCACTGCCACATTTGAGTGGTATTTCCCAAGTTGAAGCCTTTTATTTCAGTGATGAATGGCTTCCTGTATGCTTTGAAGTATTCTAATTGTGCTGTATGTTTTATAGTTTGTTCTATTTGCATTTACAAATCAGAGTTCACTTATGGATAACCATTATACTGAGCTAAAATAAATTAATATTTTTATATTCTTCTATTTTATTATGCGTTTTGGTCACATTATCTTTCCCTATGTGGACAGTCTTAACACCCTCAACTAATTTCTAAAATATTTTGTCTTTTTGAATGAATGAGTGAAAATCGGAAAGAAAGCTTTTGATTTTCCTGATGCTTCCCTATTATTCCTTTTCATTAAGGGTCTGCAGTAGTCACCTTCAATTTCAATGTATTGCTGCTAACTGCTTGTACCTTTTTGCTGCCTGAGAGGAGTCATGTAAGGATATATCGAGCTGGATTTTCTGCTTTGTATCTGCAAATCCCGCAGTGTGTGACTTGCAGAAGGCTTGGCAGAGCTGCTGCAAGGTGGACAGTGGGTGCCCGTTTGTCGGCAAACCTGGCACAGCCAGAGTCAGCTGCGGCCATACGCAAGCAGCACGGGCAGCGTGTCTATCCACTGGATGGAGAAATCTCCTGAGTGTTTTAGTCTGCTGTAGCGTCTGGCTTCCAAGTGGCCAGACACAAAACCTGGTCAAATCTTGGCGTTCAGATGTGGCATTGTGTTTGCAGTCCGGGGGAGAGCATCGTCTGAGTTCAATGGGGCAGCTGAATCTTTGCATCTGTTAATGTTTTGTATTTCTGATATTACCTTATCACGCTCATGCTTTATCAAATGCAAATTTACTCCTTTGGTTTAGTTTTTATCTGTATTGAAAGACCTGATTTAAAGGACTTCAATGATAGGTTCCACAGGACTATGTTGAAAACTGATTGCATTTTACAGTGGTAATGGAGTTTGTCTGAGGCAAGATGACATTCAGTATTACCTATTGATGAGCTTCTTAATTTATATATATATTTTTATTGGTAGTTTTATGCTTTGTGAAAGAGTTTAAAGAAAACTAATATTATCGCTCCATGGATGCTGTCTAGTTTTGTAGAGCTAAAAAAAGCCACTCATTCAAGAGTTCCATGATGAAATTATCATTGTCACTGGCATAAGTGAGGCTTTTTACTTATGTTTTCCACACACTTTTTTTTTTTTCATTTATTGGAAATAACACTTACAAGAATCTACTAATTTCCTAACTGCTTGTACCTCTTGGAAGAATATTTTTCTACCAATGACTTGGGATTTTAAGATAGCAATCATGTGCTCAGCCACTTAATGGTAATCTTCTGTATTGTTTCCCTCCTTATTTATTAACAGTCATAATTTCTCACTGGTATTTCTTCCCCCTTCACAGCCGCAGTATATTTATAAGAGCCCTTTTGTTCTCTGTAATCACTTTAGCTAGCATTAAATCATTCTTCTTTTCTGCTGCCCTTATCTTTTCTCTGCAAGGCTTAACCGACTGTAGTTTTCTTTCATTTTTCCCTCCTTCTCCGCTTCCCTTTGCACTCGCATCTGTGAGCAGTTACTACAGAAAATGTATTAGTTACTTCCCATCCCTCTTTTCTGGAACTGTTTTTTCTGCTCCTTAACTCAGGTTTACATTCAGAATTTTTGAGCTGCCTTCTCTGCTCCTGGGTTTGAGCGCTTCTTGCCTCATAGTGACTTACAATAACACTTACTGTTTGAAAACTGATTCTTATCTGCAGAGTCCTTTGTAAAAATTAATTGATGAATAGTAAAGCTTTCCCTAAAGGCGTTCTCTTATCAAATCCTGACCACTGTGTGAGCCTGCTCTCTGCTCTGAAGAGGTGAAGTAGCTCATGAATATTGCCCTCAGTGCCTTCTTTTATCAGGCAGGTGTGTCCTTAATCCTCAGGGAAGAGCTAGGGCTAACCTGAGTTCAGGGTGAGCAGTTGAACAAAAATTTAAGAGAAACTTCATCTCTTTCAGGAGAGAGTGTCCCTTAAAAGCTCAGTTTCGAAGTTGCTGCTGGAGCCAGAAAAAAAAGAGCAAATAACAAAATAAGGTGGAGATAAATGTTCAAATAATTTGCCTGCTTCTGTAGTTTTTGATTGAGCTTTGAAGTAAACGTCTTACGCATTGATTATTTGCTTTTTAATGATCTTATCAAGAATGCCTTTTAGAGATGAAGAAATACTTTTGAATGAGGATATGAATGGGCACAAATAGATCCTCTCCAGTATGAATACCTGCCATTCAGACAGGCTGAATTGCTTTTCAGAATTGTGCGGTTTCTCTGATCAGTTGCTACAGTTGGGAGCAGCCAAGAATACCAATAAAAAGCAGACTTTCTGGGAGCAAGTCAGCGGTATTCTGCCTGTGTCCTGTTAACTTCCCAACCCTCTGTGCCCTTCAGAGGCACTGAGCAGCAGAAGGATCTTCTCCTGTGTCTCCTTCTGTGCTGGTTTTATTTTGGACATTCTGAAGAGAAAGTTTTAAAATACAACAAAAATTGCCAACATCTTCAGAGAGGTGAAGGTAGTATCACTTGTTCTCACTCCAGCCTGCAGAGATTTGGAATTTTTGTTTTTCTTGCTCACTGTAGATTTGATGTTTCTCAACAGCATAGGTTTTGGCTGGAAAATTATTAACTGAATTAAAAACTTTCTGCCAACAGGCCACCATTCTGAAGAAAGCTTGCATCTCCCCAGAGATGACAGGCAGCTGAGGCAGCCCTCTAAAGGCAGGAGAGGTTTCATCCAGCCCTTGGGGAGAGAGAGAGAGGCTCTCAGCCAAGGATGTCCCTCTGACAGTTGGCATCTGAGCTCAGAAATGGGCTCCGGGTCCAAAGTGAATCCCCTAGTTGTCCCCACTTACTGTGCTTTGATTTAAATCATGGGTTGATTTTGGTGAACACACTCTGGATTCATTTCAGAGAAAACCGAACTGAAATGTGCAGTTAAAGGTTGCACCTGCCATGCTCCAGGTGCTGATGGGCATTCAGTGTGTGGGGCCAGCCCAGAGATAGTCTGAAATGGTGCCTCCAGGGATTTCAAGTCCTCGGGACCAAATGGTGGGTTTTTTTTTCGGATTCTCCTGTTGTGCCACTCTGGAAGACTGAAATTTAGGACAGTCTTATCTAACAAAAAAGAACTGGGTATTAGCCATGATTTCTAGAGTTCTGAACTTGTAAAAGAGTATTTTGCTTCCAGTGTGCTTCACCATCTGTCTTTGCCGTGTCTTGTGTTTGTGTTTTTTTGGAACAACAGATTTAATACGAGGAAAGTTGCAGACAGGTTCGACAGCCCAGACTCGGAAGTAGTGCCATATGTAGATATGACAATATCGTTTAGTGCTATCAGGCCACTCAGTAGGCTGCAGGTTTGTCATATTGTCACATTTCAGTTGAGGGCAGCAGGTACTTTCTCTGTAATTTCTGGCCTGGAACGGGTGGTTGGGCTTCTGGCAGGAGAGACAGGGCATTTTGTGTAGCAAGTGCTCTTTGAGACATGGGATGACTATCACGTTTTCTGTGTGAGATAACAAGTTCATTTTTCAGCATGAAGTATTTCCACCGTTACTGGGAGCAATTGTTTTTCACTGGCTCTCACTGTCAGTACGACAGCTCCAACATAGTTCAGGACCTCTTGAGTGGTTCTCCACGATCCATCGCTGAAGCCTTCCTACTGTTAGATATTGAAAATTATGAGAAGTACCTCGCACACAGGGTGCCTATTTTGGTAGCGGTTGTAACAACATCCCTGCTTACTACTTAGCTGCAAATGTACGTATCTTAGTATTACGCAATGCCTGCTATTTTAACATATGTGATGCCATCTCAGGGTTCTTACCTGCATTTAAGGTTCTGCACCAAAAGGGTGCAATACTCCTAGGAATCCCGTGCTTTGTATTTCAGCCCCATGCAGATGTCCCAGATACCCTATGGCATCGAAAAGGGTGCTAAAAGCCAGTGGTTAGGCAGCTAAACCTCTAGTCCAGCATGCTGTTGTGGGAGGTGGTGATGAAAAGCACCTCACGAATTTCTCAGCCACACGGGAGAAAAGGAGGTATTGCAGGGTAACACAGGGATTTACAAGATGGGCATCAAGTTGACTGAATTAAAGGAGAAAAGGGAAGAGTGATTCTTTTCCCTTCAGATTCTGTTCCGTATTAGATGAAACATTTGGCAAAGGTGTTGCATGAATCACCAGGGAGATGTTCTTTATCCTTGAATTGCCCAGACATTACATACAGTTTGGTCTCTTTCTAGCTCTGGTCTTTCATTGCAAGTGGATCATGCACAGCTTGGTAGCAGCGTGATATCCCCCCTATGTACTCTTGGTCTATACGGCATATCAAGACTTAAGGTGAAATTAAGTTTGTGGCATCATGATAAGCTACAGTGTTTCTTTGCTAAAAGAGCAGATGGTGCTTTCTCAAAGGAAATGGAGCAGTAACTTCACCCGCTTGCGGAGACCGGCTGCCTTTGCCTCTCCGTCTCATAGCTCTGTTCAGATTGACAGGGAGGTCAGAGCTTTGCCTGAGAATTAAAAAGTTTTCTTGCTGGGACTGTGAGAGAGGGAAATGACGTTAAAGATGGCAGCAGATGGAGCATGTATCTCAGCGCGCTCTTGGCACGCCCCAGTTTAGCTCGCTGTTTCACAACAGCATCCTCTTACGGTTTGCGGGGTCATGGATGGGAGGTCTCTCGGTGACCGCAGAGTATGTCTGGGCAAAAGGACCTGTGTATGACTCCCCTGGTTCAAGCAGGTGTAGTGAAGATTTTAAATTCATGTGCTCTTCTCCAGTAGGTGCAAATCAGATCTCTTTTGTTTCAATCACAATGGAAGTCTTCAAAAGGGACGGTTTGCAGAAAGTACTGATTTTGATCACCTCTATTGCTTTATGTGTCTTTTATAGTTTGATTTTGAAAGAGAAAGAAAGCTAGCTTAGTTTTAGTGGAATACCACTGGGTTTTGATTACATTTGCTAGAAATCAGGTGGGGGTCTAGATTTGCACTAGAAAATTCCACAGGCTTTTCTTGCAATTAAATGCACATACAAGTTAATTTGAAGTTTTGCAAAGCAAGTTCCCAGACACTGTGTAAAATAAGAGGGCGGATGACAGAAATAAAGACTTCTCTAATAAAGACTTCTCTCTCTCACTTATTTTTATGGTGTTTTTCAAATTTGTCTATCTTTCTCAGACCCAAAGAATGCATAATTAAGGTCCCTGTATTTCTGCACAGCCAAAAAATTAGTCATATTTCAGGGAACAGAATGCCTTAATGCGTACAATTCACATTCAGCATCAGAAGTAACATTTTAAGTATCAGCCTACTGCCTCAAGGTGCTTCCTTCTTTCTCTGCATTACTCTCTGCGTATACCTGTGAAAGCCAGCTCTGCCCTTTACAAACTCATTTTATCGTGGCTTCCAGTTCATCAGCTACTGGGAATATTCAGGCTGGCTAATACTCCTTTTGCTTTACAAGTATGAGAGAGCATACCAAGTAATAAGGGCACAGTATCAGAGAATAAGGAGGCAGACGAAAAAGTAATAAGAGAAAGAAATATTTCTAGCCCTTACAGAAAAATCTCATGCGTATGTGATAGAGAAAGAAAGGAAAGGAAGATGAAATAAACCAAAATGAACCTTTAAAGAAAGGAACTGTGCAGATACATATCTTGATTTCCACAAGTGTTAATAATTTTTTAAATTAAGTTGGATCTTGTAAAATATGCAAGATTTACAGTTCTCTTGTGAACAGCATGATCAAATGACAATTCTTT
>NW_009648539.1:3914185-3945993 GCF_000708025.1 Charadrius vociferus | reverse complement strand
TTTCCCTACTTTATGCTCTCATTAGAGCTCAGCAATAATGTATTTTCTCAATTTAAAAGCTTTCTTATGTCTTATCTCAAAGATCAACTGTGGTCAGCTGGAAAAAAAAAAATCAAAGAAAACTTAAAATAAGGATGAAGTGACACGCATTTACTTAAATTTTCTTGAGCATGCTGCTTGCAAATACTATTTCTCATGGTAATGATAACACATTCCTGAAAGAAAACATTTTATTGCTACAGTGATATTAGTAATATCATCTGACACCATATCAAGAAAGCTAAAGACCACTAGTAATTTCACCAGGAAAGTAAAATATGCTACTGGACCATGAAAAGGAAGAAAACAAGTGAAAACCAATTGAAATATCTCACAGTTAAAAGCAACTTCTCACAAAGCTTGTTTTAATGGAAAGAAAGGGAAAATGTTGTGAAGTATATTTACGTCATTATGGGCACCCTTACTAACATACACAGTGAAGATTTATTTCTGTCATTAATTCAGCAGTCTTACCTCAGTTCAGAAAATCACTAGAGATGAGATTTAACTTTTAAACACATTACAATTTTGCACTAAAGTTCATAAACACATTTATCTGTATGTGCTGAGCCTGGAACAGCCTGAGGGTCGTGGGACTCGAGTTACCAGAGGCAGAAACTGCCCTTAATCTAGACAAAGGAATTTGAAAACTCTGAAAAAAATACTAAAAAAAAGAGAAAAGGAAAAAAAAAGTGTTCATGCCTTCTGGAAAAGTAATGATATGACTTTTATTGTTATTCCCAGCTGTAAGCAGATGTTCTTTGAAGGTGGGTCAAGCAGACTGCAACTCCTGAGCAGCTGCTCCCAGCTTTGACCAGCAGCTGAACAAGACCTTAATGTCTCAGGTTTGGGGTTTTTCACAGCCTGTCACCCACAGTTTCACCTCAGCTGTCAAGGACGTTGTGCAGGATGAAGAAGAGTCACGTAGCACCCTCTTCTGTGGTGCTCAGGGGCCTTGACCATGGCAGCCAAGCAGGGACGGTGCCTGCCCTCTTTCTTTCCCATCGCCTGTGAGTGTGATGGGCTGAAGCATGTTAGACCACACGGTCTTCTCAATCACAGTCATTCGTCCCAAGAGAAGATAAGGAGGACTATGTATCAACCATGCCTGGAAACAACAGGGAGCTCCCAGCAGGTCTGGGACATGTTGTTGGCCACAATCACAAGGCCACCCAGTGCACCAAAACCAGGGAGGTGGCCCGGCAGACATATATGCGACCACCAAACATGATTGTTTCCTATTTTTTTATTTGTTGGGCATGAATTGGGCTAAGTAGTACCAAATGCACCACAAAGGACAAGACTTGAAAAGCACTGACAATATTCCCCTTATATGATACCATAAAGCATCCTCTGCGGTTTGCTTCAGTCCTCACCCTGCGTCCCACAGTCTCGTGGGATGCAGATAGGCCAATGCTGGGCAAGGAGATGGATCCAACATGGCAAGAAGGAGACTGAGTGGTTCGGGTGGTTCCCTGTTTTAACATCTGATACGCAGACACAATGCAAATGCTGTTGACAGAAATCACCAGCTGGCAGAGTATGTGTCGTGCCTCTGATATTTTAAATTTAGGATGTCTACTGCTCCATCCTTATTCATGGACATAATGATGAGTTTTTCAGAGCCCCTGATTGTTTAATATAATCTGTTTACTCTGAAACATCTGATAGCTATTATAGAAAATGTCAGATAATTTATGTTCCATTTTTCCATTCCAAGGAAAAAAAAATAGCCATTTTATATCAAGAAACATTTCAGTAGCTCATAGACAAATGGACAAAATGCACAAATGTCGGATGCACAGCCCTGAGCAATGGGGACATGAGCTGAATAAAACTCTTGTTGCATTTGCTAATGCCTGATAATTGACATGATAATAGAAGATTACAGATGCGGGTATTGTTTGTATTCTAACCCTTTTTTCTGTGATTTTCACACTGGTGGAAAGACTATTCCAAAAATGATATCCTTTTGGTATTGAGATTAGTTTTATAAATAAATGGAGATTTGGGAATGACACTTCAAATTAGCACTAAGGTAATGTTCTGGAGGAGCTGGATAAAATGGATACTGGAAAACCTATTCCATTTTCAATCCGATTATAGTAATTTACCCGAGATAAGAAAGAAGCATCTCTTTCACTCTTCTGTAATTTTTACAGGGTAAATTTGGTATTGTAAAATACAAAGATTTGTTTTCCAGTCTTATGATTATCGCAAAAATGTTTACTTGCTTTTAAAATAAAATAGTAAGCTCTAAGAATGCTTTTCTTTTCTAATTAAGAGACACAACGTATAATAGTATAATACTCAAATGATGGGATTTTACATAAAAAGACATTACTCTCTCTGTGTCTTTTTATTTACAGGTAAACATGAGCATTCCTGATGAATTTCACTGGTGTTTTATAGACACTTAGTTGTTTCAATTTAACCCTTCCATTTGTATTTTCAGAGGAACAGAACACTAAAACCAAGCCAAAATATTAGTGCTTTGTATATTTGTGAAAGAAAAGAAATTGTTATTCGAAGGCAGTTCTTTCAGATGAGTCAGTTAAATGTAAATGGAAATGAAAAGCTACAATTTAAAATCATTTTGTGAATTATACTTTTTGAAAAAGGAAAGAGCCTATGCCTTTGACAAGACAATTTGTAGGGAGACAGATTTTCCATGGCTTCAGTTATTGTGCTCCAGGAGCAACAAAGAGGCAGACGGTGTCCTCTTTGTCAGTTCGGGGGCTTCCAGTCTCTCTGCGTGTGGCAAAACACTGTCAGCAGCACTCACAAATATTTCATAGGCTAAGAAAGATCAGCTGAGGTTCAAGTGAAAGGAATTTCTTCTTTTCAAAATCCTTGACATAATGCACTATCTATATATGTACAAGGGAGTGATTAATTATTATCAAAAATAATACATTTTTTAAACTCCTTTATTTGGGAGTCTGCTTTACACAGATCTGTATGTTTCTGAGAAAACGTTAACTTTGCTATAAGCTTCTTGCTATATAAACATAGAGTGAGGAATTCTGGCCTCTTTTCACAACAGCTTTGCATACAGCCTTGTCCTGGATTGTCAAGAGAAGAGGGAATTTCCCCTTAGTCTGGAGTCCCTTTGCTCTTTCTGGAGCCTTACATGTTGCCCCAGTCTTGTTCCACTGTTATCACTGAAATACCATGCTTAGAAACCTGCTTTATTGTTTAATGGTGGATTCAGTTCCCTTTGTCTAGATTTAAACGCAAGGAATCCCCTATTTTCTCTCTTTCCACACCCAACATAACTTATTTTGCATAAGTAAGCAAAGGAAAAATGCTGTTTTAGAGAAATCTTGAAATTGCACTTGCAATGAAGGCAACTTTAGTCTTGTCCTTCAAGTAAGTGGTGGGGCTTTTATCTTACTTCATCTTTTATTTACGGCGTTTTGGCTGGCCTACTTCTACTCCCACTGGAAATTCCCCAGAACGCGCTTTATAACGCTCTGCTGATGGAAGAATTGGCGAGCTCTCTCTCCATTAAATGTAGCCAACAGCATATTCTCAATCAGAATTTAAGTTTCTTTTGTAACAAGCGATTAGAAGAACATTTTGAAAATTTTTGCCATAACTCCGTGAATCACAGGGTTAGGTAGTACCGATGGTGCCTGTGCTCTCCTGCGTGTTTTTAGAGGATGCAGGACAGCAAACTGTGAGGCATCTACTCATTTCATCCTCGTTAGTTCCCTGCCTTGTGACTCCTTTCATGCAAATGGCAAGTCATGCCAGCTGCCTGGCTTTCACGTCTGAACCCAGTACCACCATCTCGCTGTCAGTCCTTTCTTCAGTGGGTCCTCTTCACTCCTCTTACTATGGTCTTCCCCCAGGGCTCTCCTTGCCCTCCCTCCTTCATGTGAAACACAGGGATGCCTTCATCCCCACCACTTCTTTGTCTCATCCTCAAAAGAGCTTTGTCTTTCAGTCTGTAACTTGTACATGGGTTTGAAAATTGACTTACTCTATGTTGAAACGAAGCCTTAGGGTGGAGCGTTCCTGAGTGACCTGGCTTCCCTGCAAGCCTGCAAATAGCAGTGTTGAATAATTATTGCTGATGGTGGTGGCAGCAATGACTGACTACTTGCGTCTGTAGTTACGGTGTAAGAATGGCTAATAGTTCCTCATCTTTAAAACTGGAAGAAAACTGAATTAATTACAGAGGGCCAGGGTACCTCATGGCTTTATTCCTAGTGACGCTGGCCAAGCAAAGCTAAATACTGATAATGCCACAGTAATTTCTAGTTATCTAAAATAACTTTGCTTTGTTGAGATTGAACAATACTTAAACACAATAGTTAGATCCTAATGTCTTTGGAAAAAGGCACGGGAATTGTAAAACCCATTTTTAACATCTAGACACCTTAAAGTTAGCTAGAAGCTACCTTATTTGAACATCCACTTGGCAATTACTCTGACAAAGCACTCACTATTAGCACAGGGCCTGTCTCCAAGACTAGGATTAGGTTTTAATTCTGAGCCAGGAATTTTGGAAGAACATCATCGTTTCCTCTGAAGGACATCATCATTTCCTTTTAAATCTTTAGAGCTTTAGAGAAGCATCACATTCTTCAGCCTCTTAAGTACCGCTGTTATTGCTAGTCTTCAGCAGATGCTGACATTTTCACTGAATTGTGTGCTAGCTTTCCGATTTCAGGAGCATACATTGCAGACACAACACCTTGTAACGGAGGGCTAGATTTCACTGGGAGACTATAACCAGAATTTAACTATATATACAGTGGGAAGAAAATGCTAAAGGAAATTGTATGATTTTACTGGAGAACAGGTTTCAGCATTAATTACTTTGGATTTAATAAATATGCAATGGAAGACTGCTTTACATCAGGCATAGTGAATGTTGAGTTATTTAGATGGTGTCAAATTATAAAGCATTGTGATCATTCGTAGTTCTTACTTGTAAATGAGTAGACTTCTTAAGCTTTTCAAGTAGTGTGCAATCCAGTTCAGCCTTTTGATAATGACGACCTGTGCTTCTTTAAACTCCTGGGCTTTTGAAAAGGCTTAGTTGTTTCCCCCCCCCTTGAATGTTACCCATGTGGCAAGAGATCTTCTCAAATGAAACATGTTCTTGTTCTTTTTCACTTTTTCCTTAGTTTCTGCCTCACTGTCTTTTCTCAGCTGTACTGTGGTAGGCATGGAAATGAGTGCAGATGCTTCCTCAGAGGTGGGATACTGGTTTTTCTGCTTCAGAGGGTGAGGAGGAGGGAAGGGGGGAAGGGGAAAGGAGAGACATGCTTGCTTTTCACCTCTGCCTGTGAAGGCTTGCTTTTGTTTCCACGTTTTTCCTGGCAAAAGAAACAATGGAGTTCAAGGCCAAACATCTTAGAGCCTTTAAAATGGCGCTATTGATTTGTACTTTACTTGACTTATACGTAACAATACATGCGGAGCAGGCAAGGCTCACATCCTGCCTGAGACAGACTGGTGCACTTTTAGGCTCTTTTTGTCAGACCTGAGCATCCAAGATACTCTCACTGGTATCCACCCATATGTTTTCATAAAGAAAATTCGGTCAAACACTCATCCCAAACTGTTAAATATGGAAATAATTGTTACTAGGATGTCAAATGTATTCCTACTGTAAGTGGATACAGCTTCCCTTTTATTCAAGTTTACTTCTAGGATAGGATCTTCAAACATGCTCATCACTCTGTTTTTACTTAAAGTCAATGGGAGTAAATGGACCAATGCAAAGGTCTTGAAAATCCCCCTGCAAGCCAAATACAGATTAGTATCAAAGTTCTTCCACAACAGAAAAAAAATGCAAACAATGAAATTTATTGATGGGCACTTAAAGTGTTCCCCAGCACTTCCTAATAGAAAGTGTGATAAATGATTTGCTGTTCAAGGAATGCAAGTATCTACAGTGGGATCTTTTTAACACGAGGGTTACAGAATGCAGTTGGAGATGCAACATTTGGATGGCAACAGTTTGATTGTGAACATTACCATTTGGTAGGGAAATATGTTTGGTTTATTTTGCTTTTTTCACTTGTTTCTCCTACCTTGGGTCTTCCTAACGCTACAGGAAAATGAGTTCTCAAACAATCTGATTAATATAAAGAAAATAAGCTTGGCAAATTCTTCAATTTAAAAAAGAAACAAAGATGGAAAACTTAAGAATGAAAGAAAAATGTAAGAGGACACTGCGAGAAATCATGCCAGATGGAGCTTTTTTCCAACAGTTTGCTCAATCCAAAAGGCAAGGCGTGATTTATTTCAGTACTTTCCATTGAATCCCATTGTTTCTATGCTGACTTTACAGCACAGGTCCCGTCTTTTGTTTTGGCGTTGCTTTGGGAGATCCAGACAACGGTTCTGCAGGAGTCCAGTCTTTCAGAAGGGACTCTGCCCCTGGGCTGGAGGCGGCTGGGGAGCACTTTGGGGCCCAGGGGTTGTGAGCAGTGTTGAGCCATGTCCTGTTCGCTGCAAGTTGTCTGTCTGAGGTGGGGACCATCTTCCTCATCTGTGAGGGTCTATGCCTGAAGGTGGGTAGATAGTCACATCCCAGGCTTTCCTGGACATCCCTTTGGTTTTTTCTGCCCAGGTCCCATCTGCTTCAGCCTTAATGTGTTGTGCATCCTTTCTCCCTCCCCCCAGATTGCTCTAATAGGCTTCAACATTTGGTTCTCTGGGGCCCAGTGAATTACCAACCTGTTGCTCTCTTTGCTTTCTGCCTGTGCCGTGTCGTAGGGTACTCAGCATCCTATGGCACAGGTAGCAGTGCGTCTTCTAGTTAGGACAAGCAAGGAAAGTTAGCCACTGCCATGCTTACAGAGGGAAAGGAGAAAAATGTTTTTTTTCTCCTTTATGTTTCTCCTTATGTTTTGTCCTTGATGTTTTCACTTATTGAAAAAGGAGGTGAAAACATAAAGGATGCATTTTTTTTACCTGATAAACTGTCATGGCATTTTATTTTAATATCTCTCCTTCTACAGTTATGGTTGAGGAGGCATTATTTATTTTATTCCTTTTGTCTTCAGGCACTTATGACTCTTCAGAAAATTTACCTCTGAGCTAAAAGATGTTTATAGCAAGGATCTCATATGGCTTCATTTAGGGTACCTTTTTATACCAAGAAAATCTCATGGAACCACCTGTCCTACTGTATAATATTCTTTGACCCTTCTGTCTTACAATTTTAAATCATACTACAGTTGCAATGGTAACTTAAATTGAAAAATGATGCTGGGAAAGTATCTTCATTGCTTATGGGAAGTGGTTTAGTTTCAATCATTTGTAACGTAATACTGATGACACTTTTTGATGGATCTTTTTATATGGAAGCTTTTCTGTGTATACCTCAAACACTGAAATTCAGTACAAGCATTTGAAATCTTGAGGACTCTTGGCTGACTCTTGTCTCTCTTGTCTGAATTTCAGGAAAACATGATCAGGGTCACATTTGCCACTTGCTGTTACCTTTCAGCTTTGCGTATAATAGCTGCCTGCTTCTCCTTCAATTCTTCCCATCAGTTTTATTCCATATAAAGTCCTCAGGTCGCATGTTCAGGTTAGAATGTAACATATGGCCCACATGTGTCACAGATGGCATGGAGATATGTCCCTGACACTGAAGGTGGTGAACACTGAGGGAACTCGGAAGGCTAGAGGAAAGACCAGCTGAATTCCTTCTTCCCCACTCTGGAAGAGGAGACAAGCCTAATTTACTATTGCCTGCATCATTACGATGCTGGAAGAATATTTTGATCATATTGTGTTTATCTGTGGGTAAAGGGAAGACTTCACTTTATCATTCTTGTCAACCAGACTCCATTTTAGAGAGGTGAAATACAGAGGAAACTTGACTTGCATATATAAATGCACAGATGTTTCCTCAAATACCCCTTCATCTACTTTTAAAAAGCATCCCTTCTTGGAACGGAGTAAAGTAAAACTTTAGTATTATTCTAAAAGCTATTCAGATACGAGCATCATAAGACTGGTTGTTTTGCCTTCTCATGCAAAAGTTGAACACTTAAAACCCAGAGCAGCACATCTCAATTTTCTTGTGAAGTATAGCAACAGAGGTTGAGAAAAATCTGTCCAAAGCTCAGAGCCCCTGCAGGTCTGACTCAGGTAAGCTATAGCTGCTGTGAAGCAGGAGAATCCGTGGCTGCAGCTTCGGCTGTCTGAGAATTCCTCTCTCCCTTTTACCCTTTGACTCCTTCTCCATTTTTCATTGGCTCTCTATAGAAGAGGCATGATGACTGCTCTGTGCCAGCTTCGGGAGGTCAGGCTGACATGTCACAGTCAGCATAGCAAGGGAAAATTTATCTGCCTGCCTTTTGTAATGCCCTATCAACATAAGACCACGTACTACAAGAAGACCACAAGGACCTGCCCTGTTGCTATAGCATGTAGCGAGGATCTCAGCCTGAGCTGGGGAAACCAGTGGAGGTGGAAAACCAGGCAGGGTTGGGTCAGGGCTCCTGGTGGGGAAGGTGTAGGAAGATAAGGGGGTGTAAGGTCTGCCTGGCATGAGCGTTGATCAGATGTGTCTGTCTGAAATGGTCAATAGCTTAAGCAAAAAGCTGGTAGATCCAAGCTACTGGACTGGAGATTTGCGCAGTAAAAGCAGCAGTGTGGTGGCAGCTTGAATGTTGTGCTCCTCCAGGACCAAATAAGCAACCCGAGTTCCTCTTGGGAGGCAGCCAAAATGCTGCTAAAATTATGCCAGGTGGAGACCATAGAGCAACATGGCTTATATCATAGAAATGACTCCTTTTCCTCTTTCATTTCCATGCCGAGAAAATGCTTTTCTCAAGAGTTGTGCTGAGTGGTGGGGATGGACATGGCTAGGAGCTAGGAGTACATTTAGTAGAACAAGAATAGAAATAGCAGTTTGGGGTTTTCTCTTTATCTCAGGAGGAAGCTAAACAGCCTTTTTAGAGACTGTGAGGCTCTCTGTGGACAGAAACACAAATTCTGTAGGATAATTTAGAAGATTGTGCTTTTAAATTTAGTTTGTGACACAACACTCTAAGACTTTGCAGTAGTTTTCTGAAAAGTTTTTCCTCTTTCCCATTCAAGGATACTGGATAATAATGTTATTATCTACATGGTGATTTTCACCCAAATGTCTGTAATTGCTTTACAGCTGTAAATATCAGGAGTCTCATTGTACAGCAGCTGCAGAAAAACATGCTGAGGTTTTTTACATGTTTAGGAATATCTTTGAAAGGAAAAAATCTGTGTTTGGACTCCATTTTTGCTGGAGAAGAACCAGATTTGCTATTTTTCATGTTCCTTTTGTCGTCTCTGAACTTTTTTCCATTCTACTATGTCCTTTTTGTGATAATGGACCAGACAGCACACATTATTAAAAAGGCAGCGTACACTCTAGATTATATGGTGGCATAATAATGTTCTCTGGTTTATTCTTTGTTCTCTTCCTAATAATTCATAACATTCAATTTGCTTTTTTTTTTTATAACTGTTAAGCACAGACCTGACATTTTTGTAAAACTGTCTATTATAATGCCAGCATTTTGTTCTTAAATGGTAATAATAATCTCAGGACCTATCGTTAATGTGCATGTGTATAGAAAGTTGGATTTTTCTCCATATGGGTCATTTTACATTTGTCTGCATTGAATTATATCAGCCATTTTATAACCCAGTCACTCAGTCTCATAAGGTTTCTGCAACATTTCCGTTAGCCATTTTTTTTAGCACCCTGATACTACTAGAAAGGCTTTTCACCTTACTGTTCATACCCTTTTCCGATCATTTATGAACAGACTGAAGAACAGGGCTGAACACAGACCCCTCTTGGACTCCACTGAGGACATCCCTCTGATCTGAAAAGTGACTATGTGTGCCCTAATGTTTCTTTTGGATTAGCTAACCCTTTCTGTATGTGATCAGTCCTTTGGTGCATTAGCTTCTTTAGAGGTTTTGATGAAGGCTTTTATTGCATGCGCATGTAGGCTTCTGAGGATCTCCGTTGTCCACCTGCTTCTTTATTCCTTCAAAGGACTCCAGCAGGTTTCTGAGGCACAGATCCCTTTTGCAAAGTCACTCTGGCTCTTCCATGGCATACTGTATTTATTTTGTGGTGTTTTTTTCTGCTATAGCTTTGTTCTTCTGACTGCTTTTCTGCTGATTTGCTTGGGAAAACTTTATAAGAGCCCTCCACAAATTAAGAAACAAAGTTTACCAGTCATCGGGGGGGCAAGCTTTTGTGTATGAGGAAGGAACCTGAACATGAACCGCTTTCCATGTTCACAGTAAACACTGAGTCAAAGAAGCTGCTTAGTTCTTGTTGCATTTTTATCTTTTCTAAAGGCTCTTTCTTTCTTGCTCTTTGGGCACAGACTGTCAGCCATTGTATTTGTGGACAGTGCCCTCCACACAACTGTGGTCCTTTCATGCTACTGCAGTTGTAGCTATACTAAATAATGTTTAAAAAAATCTTAATGCTATAGTTTTTGTTTTCCCCATTGCTTCTGTCATATACACTGTTCTGGGTCATGTGCAACCTACAGGAGGGATTTTGGATCTAAAATAATCTGAAATAGAGCAACCAAGTATATAACAGGTACTCATTTCCATTTTCTCTTTCCATGACTTGTAGGAGTCCCAAGGGATTTTTGGAGGGTTGAATCATCTGACTTTTCACCCAGACTACAGGACAGAAACACTCATGACAGCTTCTGCGGCCGTGAACCCCTGGTTATCCAGACTGCAGGGCTGGTTAGAGAGCACTGAGAGACTCTTTTGTGTCCTCTGCTCACATTTCCTTCCTAAGCAGTTGAGACATGTCAGGGGCTCTCACTCAAATGCAGAAGTTGGAAAGTTTATATTAAGTGTAAATCCTACTTTCTTATCAGAAAAATGCAGTGTTTCATTTTTATTACAGAAAGTATTGATAGCTATGGAGTAGAAAGCTATCGCAAAAAGATGCTAACATAATATATTAATAAAGTAGTTTAAATATAAATAATGCAATAAAAAAGTTGTAATACTGAGCAAGCATTATTCAAAGAATCCTCTTCAAACGCCTTCAAAAAAATCAGAGTACAAGACCTTTAAGATCCTTCAAGAGAAATTTGAAATGTCAGACACAGGAAGCATAAATGCCATAATGATGAGGAAGGGGTGTAAGAAGTACAACATCCAGGCATTCTGAAAGAGAGAAAATACTCCCATGATGACTGAAGCAATGTTTTCGTTTCTGAGTTTTGTACTATATTGTATGGCACTCTGCTTTCAGAGACCATTAAGGAATCAGATCTCAAATGAAGATACTGGGAAAAGGAAGGAAAATGTTACATTTATTTTTAATAACTTATTTAAAGAATTGTTTGAACCATATATAATAGGTGAGAAAAAGGGCTCAAGAGGCAGAATCAGAGAATGTCACCATCTTGCTGCTCAGATAAAGTAACTTTTTCTGGGCCTAGGCAAGAAAAGTTTTTTTCATTTCTATACTACGTACAAATCTTATCAATACCGGCATAATTTTTACTCGCTCATGTAGAAAATATAAGGCACTCTATTTGCAGTCAGTCAGTGTTCACAAAGACAGACCTACTGACCCATCATTGCTTATAAGTTTAAGGTTACATGAAGTAGACTCGTGTTGCATAATTGCATTTTCATATGATTGCTTTTTTTTGCTTCAGATTTGCTACCATCTTTATCCTCTACCTTGGTTTACAATAAGAATTGCCCCCCAGCTTGTTTAAAACTAGGGTAACTATTATAAGGCTACAACAACCTATCATCCATTTTTGTACAGCTTCATATTTATTTCCTTTAAAATTGCTATATTTACTTTTTACACATTCTGAATGTGCACGGTGCATTACCTACCCATATCCAGTTTCTTCTCCAAAGGGTTGGTTGCCCATGTGTTCCAACCTAAATATAAGTTCCATGTTGAAAGCTGACCCTAAGTTAACATGAAAATTAGAAAAGGAGATGACAAGTCTAGGAAAAAAAGGATAATAGGCGAGCAAAAAAAGAATAAAGTTGTGATTGCTCACTGATAAAATGGAATAACATTTCCTCACCCGCCCTGGTAGGTTTTAAATTGTTGGTGAGTTCTACACAATGCTTCTCAAACATTAACTTTTCAGCCCAATTTGTTTATATCTTGCATTTTAATGCTAGCATTGAATTACAGATCGTTGCAGTCATTTAATTATTCAAGATCATACCTTGGTTATCGATGAAAATGTGAGTTTGTCAGAGGACTTTTTTTCTGTATGTACAGAATGGGGAAGATGCATACAGCCTTACAATAGAGTTGGAAACAGAGAGAGGGGGGATGAGGGAACTGTGAAGCTGATAATCCAGTCTTCCAGCTGCATTATTTTAAAGGTCCTTTCCATCCACTGAAGGATGCTGTCCAGCTGAGCAATGCAGGATGACTGAGGTTAATATTCTCCATCAAGAAGGAAGAAATGGATGGGATAAGGAAAGAAAACACATTTCATTGGATCTCTCAGGGGCTTTACGCTTTCTGAGCTAGTTAGAAGTGGTAAAGCTCAGTCCGGTGTTCCCTCTCCCCTGTGTGCTGAAGGAGTGATCCCAGGGCACCTTTGATTCATGTGCTCAGCGCAGGAGCTGCTTATTGTTCTCTGTACAAAACTGTAGCTCGGGCACATACAGTGAGACAACCTCAGAAATCTGCAGTGGGATTTTACATAAGCGTATCAATAAGTGTCATACGATGGCATTCAACACAAAGCGCTTGGTTTTCACGTTAATGTGTTGGTTAATGACTGTTTCAAAAATCTGCATGAACTGGGAGGAAAGGCATGAAGTTCTAAATGCACGAAAAAGTGTAAAATTGCATGGCATCAGCCAAAGATGTTATAAAAGACTCATGCTGTTCTAAACAGCGAGTGCTTCCAGCCCACTCTTTTCCCCCAAACCTTCTAAAAGCACCCAGCTGTGAGCCCTTTTAACGAAAGTCTAAAGTCTAAGTTTAAAATAAAGATGTTAAATTTATGTTTTGAAATCAATTTTAAAAAGATTACATGGCCGCTAAGCAATGCTGAAAACTCTTATTATGTGAGGCCGCTAAGTGTAGCCACTGAACCCCTCCCAAGAGTTCTTCTTTTTATTTTTTGTTAATGCCTGCCATCCTTTTTCTGACTCTTCCCACTGCTCTTTATTATCTATTCTTTATTTTTGTGTATTTTGATCTAACTGAATTGCTGTTTACCTTGCTTTTGAAATTTGTGTTCATCTGTTTTAAAGTCCCGCGGACATCTTAGGTATTACAGAGTACGTATTAATAGTGGTTTTGAAGCCCTGCAGTGGCACAACGGCAGATCTGTGTGTTTGATATCTTATTGTTTCAGACAGCCTCGCATAAACAGAATGTTTTTCCACGGTCACCAAATCACCCAGAGAATAGCCCCAAATCAGTTTTTGTGGGAAACCTGTTTATGGTGCCAAAAACTTAGCAGGAGTAGAAAGTTGATAAAGCAACTGCATAATTACCCATCAGTATCAGGTATGATCTGTTTATAAAAGCCATGTACTGAAAATATGACTTGGCCGAGTTTCCTTGGCATGTCTCCGTAGTAATCCTAAAAGGTCACTGTTGTGGAAATGTGACTTCTCTGTCCCTAAACAATCTGGACTGTTTATAACATTTTTTTGTGATTTTTTTTTTAGTATTCTAAAGGTATGTCAGCTGCATCTTCAGATTGCAAAGAGCATTCTGGAAAAAAGTATTCCGCACGGATGGTGGACGTTGCAAATGCCTTTGTTCTGTGCAACAGTGGCCAAGGTAGGGCGCTGACTTGGTGCTTGGGATTTAAACACCTTTAAAATGTCTCTGGCACCATTTCGGATTGGAAACGGGAGCTCTTTCAGCCTGTTCATGGGGTCCTGGGGGACAGATGGCTTTAAAGATGTGCATTTAATGGACCCAGAGGCCCCAAACATTTTTCATAGAGCGCTGTGCAGGCAGCAGATCTTGGTAAGAAAGAGGTGGCGAACTTCCTGCAGAAGGCCTGCATCCTGGCACTGTCTGCAGGTCTTTTATCTGCTGTGAGAATCTGTGAAAGTTCTTTTTTTAAAAATTTTTTTCATATTGACAAGTGCAACTGACCTTTGAAGTCGCTACTGAGCCAATACATGGCTCTAGATGTATTCAGAAGCTTCCTTCTTCCCCCTACTTAGTACGGCAAAAATAGAAACAAAACGATCATTTGAATAATGCATGGGCAATTATAATTATATACACAATTAAAATTTAGTGTTAATATATACACTTAACTAGAATCCTTCTTTTATATGGCATCTCCACTATTGATTAAACAAGCTACTGGGGTGCACATTTTAGTGGCAGGACCTACGATACTCATCTGTGTTCCAGTGCATAGTGTGTTTTCCCATCTACGAATGTGTAATGTGCTACATCAAGTCCACTTTTATACATTTCTATCATTCTTGTAGGCTGTAATATGGAATTGTATAAAAGCAATATAGTCAATATTCAAGTAAACATTAATAAAAAGTTTCCAGTAATGTATTTTTTGATAATTTCATAACATTCTTATATGAGGGGTAAACACCAAAAATATGATTTCCTTTCTGAAGAAAGTGCTCCTCCCATTTTTTTCCCCATACATCTTAAAGAAGCTGCTAAACAGTTTACCTTAATGTTTAAAGATACAATAGCTGTAACTGTTGATTGAAGAGCTAGTTAGGATGAAGGTGATAAAAATGTTATGTTCTTCTTGCTGAACTTTGCCTGTTTCGAGTAACAAGCAAGTAAATATAAGCAGATCTTATTATAGAGAACATCCCAAAGCAACTGGAAGTTTTTGCAAAGTACTACCCTGCTTTGTCATAGGCTGAGTAATAGCAGAGCATAATGCAATTTAAGAATGAATTCCTGATTCTCTTCCATATTTAAGACATTCCAGCGCTTATCAGTTGCAAATAAGAAATAGTTGGAAAGCATATGGCATCTGTTGCACACCACATCATGCGTTTCAGTACCAGGAAAATTACAAGACTAAGGGAGGAGCCTCGGTATGAAAACCTTTTTTTTTCCCGACCTATAGCAGATGGTCAGATTTCTAATTTAAAATTTTCTTGGATTTTTTGGCATACCGCCATCTGTCTCCACAGCTGCAACAGTGCAATAACTCTGTCACCTCTCTCAGAAAATATTTCTTGAGAGTAAATTTAATGCCTAGCGAAGTGTTGAATTTACAGCTGCTGGGAGCAGAATATAATATGTAAGAGTTGGCCTTGAGGCCCTGCTGATTTCCCTCACCTGGTTACAAGTAAGGTTGTGTTTTTATGAAACTGTTGTGAACAGCATTAGGGAGTTGCAGGGAAGATGTTTCCAGTTATTTGTTTTCACAGGCCCTTTAGTAATCCCGTGTACAAAGAATCGATCAGCAGCGTCAGTGGAGATCTTGCATAAAGAGCTTGATTGAGATTATGGAAAACATTCATAATCATTATTATTGCAAGAAGACAGTTTTCTCTAAGTTTTTTCTTTGTCACGCCTCTGTCAGTGTCTATTAACATTGAAAATACTAGCGCAGACGGGCAGTTGTAATGTTAAATACCTTGCCAAGTGTTCAACCCATCTGTCTGCTTAGATATTCAATTGGAGATGGTGGCCCACCTCTGCAGAGCTGCCAAAATGGTTTTCAGAAGTAGTACTGAATGGGTACTTGTGACATGGGAAACACTTCACTGACTTTCTCTGGAGAAGGCAAGTCAGACTCTTCCAGATAGAAGATGGGTACCAGGCACTACTAACTTGAATTAGATTTGAAATTCAGTTCTGTGATGAAGATCTTCCTATCCCGTGACCACCACCTGAATCATCAAGTTTGATCTGTAGTCTCTGTGTTTGCAGTAGTGTAGAGGTTATGCGTACATGAAATTTACTTTCTTTCAGAAATTTGTGTGCAAGTTTGGTTGGCTCTTCTACTTTTATAAACTTAGAAATAAGATTTATGCGAAGTTCACAGTTTCCAGGTCTTGTGAGGCTTTCAAAACCTGTTACCCTCGTCATCTTCAGATGTCAGGTGACTTGCTAGCATTTTTGCAAAATGTCAGTTGGATACTCTGGATCCAGCAGGTTTCTCCCCATGTTCAGTCAGCCTTGAGCTACGGTCATAGTTGAGGCTTGCAGAAGTGGTTTCTCTTATGGTTTATCCGAGGAATGGGTCAGTTCCTGGAAAACTCAGGTGACTGGAAAGAGAGGGGTCAAGGGGAGAGGCATGTCCATTGAAAAACCAGTGCTGGGTGCACAGGGACAACAACTGCTCTGTCAGAGGAAATCACAAGGGCACGAGCTGCTTGACAGTGGGAAAAATCGCAGAGCAGAAATCCTTTTCCTCCTGCCCTCACAAAGGCAGTGTCCTTTCTGAAAAATGGTATCGATGTTTGATTCAAGCCCAACTTACCCGCCTGTTACTTGTCATCTTTCCCCCTCTGTCTCACCCTCCCTAAGGCAAAACACACCCCAAAAGCGTGTTCAGGCTCCTCCATCTCCCCACATCTTGCTGCTCAAGAGTGAACCCCATACAACATTGTGTTTCTGAATAAACAGGAGTTTTTCCCAGTAGGGCTATGAGACATGTTTCCGGCTTTGCATGGTGCTGTCTGCATGAAGCTCTATCACAGCAGCACAGTTTGAATTCCGAGCAGCGATTATCAGCTATTTGAATAAAGCAAATGAGTCCTACAAGCTGCATTAATACACCAACATAGCTCTTTAGTTAGCATTAGTAGCATTAGCGAGTTAGCATTCATTTTTCACTCACTTTTTAAGTTGACCAACATGTACTCCCCAAGTCTTTTGTGTCTACTCCAATTTTGGTGATCATAATGATTTTCTAGGTGTAGTATTGAAGACCTTTCTATTAAAGGGAAGGTGACTATACTTAGGAAAGACAACCTTGTAGCAGAACAATTGGACAGGGACAAAATCTGTTGTGGCATTCTGCCTTGGCCTTGTGTTGTAGCCTTGGACAAAACATTTTATCTCTCTATACTTTTCTTCTTCATCCAGTGAAATGGACACGATAATATCTCATTTTTATCAGAGTATGTAAGACTTATCTGCTTATGCTGTAAGTCATGAACTGGTTCTTATCCATGTCTTTCAGAAGGGGGATCTGATCTTCACTGCAGCCTCTAGGTATTACGATATTTCACATAGCTGTTAATGATAATGACTGGAAGTGATGAGTAATGCTTAAAATTTAAGCTATTTAGAGGCCACATTTTAGATTTCTGCTATCAAATCATCTTGCAGACAGCAGCATTTTCCCCTTAGAGGGTGAATAATTAAGAGTAGATTAATACACTATCTGCCAACTTTTTGTCAGATATTTTCTGCCGCTTTTAAAGGAAGGTTTCAAACATGAGGAATAAATGATGTCTTAAAATACTTCTCCACACTGTAATTCTACACATTTGTCTCCAATAGACGGAAGGCCTAGTCAAGTTAATTACTATTTGCATAAAAATCAGGTCCTTAAAAAATTGCTTGTGTCCTTGATCCTCCAAGCACTTAAAAGGCATTCTTAATCTTACACATGATCAGTTCTATTTAGTTTATTTAGATCGCACAGATGCTCAAGGTTAAGTCTCTGCCCAGGCATTTATAGGATTGGAGCCTCAGACTATGTATGCTAAATGGCAAAACGTCATTTCATAGGGTTGTTGAAAATAGGATTGTTCCTCATCAAAAAACATGTTGTAGCAAATAGTAATTTTCTCGAAAATTCACCAAAAGCCACCTGTTTCTCTTTGTTTTGCAGCTGACAAATGAAAGGACTTTCCCATCCAGATAATTTTTTTCTTCTTCTGTCTTTTCGAGTCTAAAGGAAGAATGTTGGGATAATGGGAAGGTGGAAAGGCACGAGAGTAGCATTGGAGCCAATACTGAACACTGAAAATATTACTGCTGAAAATGCTGGGTTTGGAATGTATTTATATACATTTATTTCACATTTAAAAAATATTTCTACTTTTTCCCATTAAATAGACCAATTTTTGGCAATCATTTATAATCATCTCTGTAATATGCAGAGTACGTATAATAACCTGAGATGTGCTGTATGATCTACATCAGTACTGTATTTGTTTATCCCCAAAAGTCCATGGAACTGTATTGGTTTCCTCTGGTGTTTTCCATTATCCTTGGGAGATTTCATATTAAAAAAAAACAATTAAATAACTAAATTTATTTTAAAGCTTTTGAAATGAGTCAAGAAAATGGCTCCCAGAAGGACAATGCATCCTTAAGTGTATTAGTTGATAACCTGGGAGACTGTTCCACAGCTGTGAACACAGCTGCATGTGGAGTTCTGGTGGATCAAGACTCTCCTGCTCTTTAAACTTCTCTCTGACACTGAAACCACAAGAAGAAGGGAAAAGGAAGGTGATGAGGTTAACATAGCGTTTATAGTTGGCTTTGATTTTCCAGTCCCCCCATATGTCTTTAAAATAAAGTGAAACAAACAGAAAGACCCTAAGCAACTTCCATAATTTTCTTTAGAGGAAAGTGTAAATCCATGTAGAGCCCAAGTCTCTCTTCATGTTAGGATTTCCAGAGTGCTGAAATCAAGCACACTGGAAATCATACATTAATATGACCTTAAGAACAAAGGAAATGTATGGGCTTTGTGGTAAATAGGCCCACTTCTGATGTGCTCAGACTTCTGCTGACTTCAGCTCTTGTTTCAACAACGACAAAAAAACCTCATCATCAGGCCCTTTTACTGCTTCCATTACTATTGCTCACAGAGGTGAAGGCTCCTTTTTCTGACAGCAGCATAGAGGTCTGAAGGCAGTGATGGGGGAGGGGAGATGACTGAAACAGTTACAGAAAGGCTACATCTTCTTTGCATCAAAGCGCTGTTCACACCAGGGCCTGTTTCTCTTCCGCTGTAGAAGAAATTGAAGTGAGGAGCAGACAACAGAACAAGTTGGACTTTTAGCTCCATGCATAGGCAGAGCTATTAGCCATCCATCCCCCACCTGGAAATAAATACTGTAATTCTGGAGGCTCAACAAGGCGTGACGCCTCTATTCCAGCTCTTAATCTGGCAAGCTGGTCCCTAGGCTAAAGCAATGCCTTCAAGTTTTTGTGCCAGAAATGGGATCAGAATCTGGCCAATGTTATTTTGCAATTTAGGATCAACTCGAGTTATGCGTGTTACCTACAGATCAAAGAAGAAATTCCCTGTAATGTTTATGGAAACTAATTAGTTGCTTCGGTGTTGTTTTTTACCACCGTTTTACTTTGCTTTGGCCTTCAGGTTCTTCAGGACTGTAAATGAGAGCTCTGTTGTTTCGGGGTGTTTGAACAGCTTGTCATCCCTCTACAGGCTTAGGGAAATAACTATCCGATTTACTTTATGAACAGGACTAAAGAGTTCACCTTGGTTTGTAATTGGCATAGAAAGATTTCTTCAGGAAGAGGATTCATTAACCAAAGCTATAGCTTCCAGGGGAGCAGTATGCTTGCCTGCTTGGGTCTTACATGGGCAATGATGCTAGAAATCAAATGAAACTCCCCAGTTTGGGGGCCAGGGGAGAGGGGAGATATAACATACCCTTAGCAAGCCACTTGGAAATGTTTTGGATATTTGACCATCTACTTGGTAGACTGAGACAGAGCAAGTGGGCATTAAGGTAATAAGGACAAATAACATTTTCGCACTGACTGTAATTGCACGTTGCACAACTGTCAGGAATTAATGGTATAATTTATGCAAGTGAACAGTTGCGTAGGAGTCCCACCAGTTGAAAAGAGCTGGCAAAGTGTAACAGCACAATTTTTGAAGTTATCCTACCAGAATGCATCCTTTTGTACAAGCATTAGCATTCAGCAGCACAGGTTATCCACTATCCTAAGAAGTCCATGTGTTTAGAAGTGTTTACATGATCCAAGTCTAGATTTCCAAGTCTCAGTACACAAGGATCGTAACAGTGCCATGAGTGGAAAACAGTCAATGACCACTTATTTGCATGTGCTTATGAAAAGAAACACATTGTATGTGTTTGTGATTTTGTCAAATCGGCCTTGTCCTGATGTACATTCCCTCAACTTCTCCAATTAGCATGGCTTTGGACCCCTCTTCTCCAAGCAGCCACTGGTTTTTCATGAACTTATATGAAGCTCATTGTCCCAGGCTTCTACTGCTCTCAGGTTTAGCTGGAATTGCCCAGCAAGCACAAAAGTTGTTGGAAGAAACCAACAGAGACACTTTTGGAGAGTCGCTGCTCTTGCACAGTTTCCTTAGAAACTAAAGATTGATAACGTGTTGTAATTAATCTTGCTGCAAATATGCTATATAAGCATGCTTCTTTTCTAATATTTTATTTTGATGTTATGTAAAAATATGCAATGACATACTAACTTCTTTATAACAGCCTTGCATAATCACATTGAATATTTTTTTTGTAGTAAGGCAGATTCTGCTTTGTAAGCAAGTTTTGAAGTCAGCGTCCTGGATAGCTACACAGGAAAGCACGCCAGACCTGTGTCCTGAAGGCCAGATTGCTGCACCGCTGAACCTTGATACAAAAGTGTTTATGAGAGAAAACCATTTCAAGTTCTCACTGCATCTTTCCCTGTCTCCAACCAATTGCACAGCTAGTCAATTTGTACCAATTGCTGAAATATTCACCTGCGGATTATACATACTTTCTGAAATATTGTCAAAGCTTTTAATATAACAAAAAAGTACCTCAACTTTCTCTACAAATACCTTTTTTTTTTTTTTTTTTTTTGCATGGTAGAAACAGAAATGCACCATGGGCTGAATCCAATATTTTGACAGAGCTGTCATCCAAATGCTCATCACTATGACACTTCCGTTACTTTTTTAACACCGAATAGAGTTAGTCTGAGGCATACTGGTAATGTGAATAATTGCAGTGTGGGAGACTCTCAGGTTCAAAGCAAATCTTGTTACCTTGCTGTGTGACTGCTAGTTGTTAAAATTTGCTGTGGTTTCCTATTGTGCAAGAATACTAATTACTTTAGCAGCATGTATGCATTCTGTTTTTCTCTGCTTTAAAAGGAGATTATAGTGACTAGAAATGTAAAAGTATAATCGTCCTAGGTAAATTGGACAGCACTTAAGCAATCAAATGTTAATGCAGTCTGGTAAAAGTAGTTTTAGAGAAATATTTCGAGCTTTATTCACTCGGGTAGCATTCTCAAGAGCCAAAGTACAGCTTTTTTTCTGCACAATTGAGTCTTAAATATTGCATCAAGACACAACAAAACAGGTTTTACTGGTCCTATAATACTGCTTAAGATTGTTTTGAAAACAGTAGATTTGATATCAGCCACCCAAGGCATCTATTAATCGACCAATTGAAAAAAAAGTCTGGGAGTATCTTAATTCCCCTAGACTGCAGTTGTGTATGTTTTTTTAGGGAAATTAATTTTAATGATTTTGTTCCTCTTTTTTTTATAAAACCTCTAAGGTGTTCCAATGAATTGTTTTCTTCTAATGCAAGTGTGAAAGAAAATAATACCATATCACAGAAAAGGCATTTAAATGAGTTTTAACTGTTTCAGTTATTTGAAACTTACATTTGTTTTAGATTGTCGTGTTACATATTTTAAATTTGTTCTTTTTGTTCTCTGATTGCTTTTTTAAACGGCTCTTTTCCTCATTTTTGTCTTTCCATTATCTTCACTCTTCACTTTCTTAATTTCTTATAAATTGTTTCTTGCTAAAATGACACCTGAAATCAGTGACAACAGCCATCTTCAAAGTGGAGGTGCAGTGTCTGAATGACATCTTCCTTATCCCTGAATCATTTCCCAGTACTTTGTCTTATTTTCTGTTTTCTTTTCTGAAAAATATACTTTTTCATATGAACAAGATAGTATGATCCATTCTGTCTTGCTTTGACTTGTCTGACATGAGCAAGTATTACTTATTTAGACAAGTAATTACTAACTTTGAAGGTTTTTTGTGCTCTCTTATTCCTCCCCCATAACCTCAGACAATTTCTGAGAAGAAATTCTGAGGAGATTCAACAGACATAAACTCTACAATGCAAATTATCATTATTTTCATAATCCACAGCTGCTGAAACAGGTGGGGACAGCAAAAGGATATGGATAACCTAATGTAGAGACTGTTTATTAGTTACCAAATAAATGGTATTTTCACTTTTTGTCAATGACGCATACTTGTTTTGGAAGGTCATAGTTCTGAAGGCACCATGTTTCAGTAATACTTTGTGCTCTACCCGATGGAGCGAAAAACAAGACTTGCTGCTTTGGTTGCAGCGCTAAAGCCAGGGATCCTCCTCGGACCAAGGGACAGGTGGCAGTGGCTGCTCACTCACTGTCTGCTGCGATGAACTATGTTTCAGTGAAACAATTTATGAACATGAGATGAAGGAAAAGCAGGAGCAAATAGTAGGTTTTTTCTTCAAATGGCATTGGTGGCAGGTGTCAAAGAAATTGATGCAAAGCCCAGGGGCTTCCTTTCCGCCAGAACTGTTTGTGTACAGGTACACATCTGAGCAGCACGTGCTGGCTTGTTTTAAAATAAACCGTCTTCACTGTGCAGGCACAAAGCAGGTGGAACAACACTTCACCTTCAGTATTTGGCATGTGTTAGATGAGTTCGGCTCTTAGTTTTGCTTTTTGCTACAGAAACAGAGCAGAAGTTGTGGTAAGAGGTGCCAGGTTATTGCTGGTGGATGTGGCACACTGAAGCTGGTAGAAGACAGATAGATCCTTCTGTGTTCACCACACAACCTATGCTTCCCATCTCCTGCAAACTGAGCTCTCCGTGTGTGTGTCCCCAAGTCCATGTCCCTGTTTCACATTTCTACTCTGCAAACTAGAAGTCAGACATGTGGTTTCACTATCTTAAAAGAAGCCGCAAAGACTCCAGGAAAAAGGCCATTCTTGGCTAATCTCTCTGTTGGGGCAGCGTAATGCCAGTAAGGGGAACGCTGTTTCTCTGCCGGTGCTTGGTCATTGCTTCTTCAGTGGCCCTGCAAATGGACCCCCCCTCTACTTCAGAGATTTTTTTTCCCCCCTTAAACTTCTTATTTCAACTTGCAAAGCAGAAATGCGCTGTTTCTTGAATGCTGCTCTGATGTTTTGAAGGGGGCAGAGAACATATAGTGGATGACCTGTAAAGAAAGGTCCCTCCTGTTAAGGAGGGAAACTGGTGTAGCAGCTGTAGTAGAAAACAGTGGTGACTTGAAGACCTGCATAAAATAAATAGAAACAAGTTCTGTTGTACACGTCTGTAACTTGCATTTATCTGTGAAATTTGTACCCAGTGGCTGAAATGGGAATAACTTACGCTGCCTCACTTCAAACACATATGCCAGCACTTTGCCAGTGTCAGAACAAGTAGATCAGGTGTGGGGACTCCCAAAATTATGCCTCCTGTCCACAGCCTGTGTGTGCAAGTTCTGTGAGAATTTGCATGACTTACTGCAGGAATGGCTGTACTGGGAACACTTTGAAAGAGCAATGGGATGGGGCCGAGCTTGTAGATTAAGGAACCACTGGTTCAAGCAGACTAGCTCTGCTTGGAAACAACTATGGCATAGGACTGTCTCTGAGTGTCATCTTTGTTGTGGGGCAAAGGATGTGAATGGCTGGTGAAGTTTCATTCAAGAGTTGGATTTAAGACATAGGTTATTATTGGACTTGTCATGTGAGCAATCAGCTTCATAATCCTTCAGGAAAAAAGGTTTTCTTTTTTGATATCCTCCCCCCCCCCCCCCTTAAGTTCTCCAATCATTCCTAAACAATTTGCCAAAACCAGAACAATCACCATCAAGAGAAGCCAATCCGGACTCGTAAGACTGACTTCCAAAACTGACTAGGATGTATCTTTTCTGCTTATCAGATTTTGGCTCTCTTCTGTGGTCCTGAGAGCTCATCCAGTTGTAATGCCACTGTCTCCAGTATACTTTGTGGGCTTTAACATACCGTCATATAACATAATTTCTCCTCTGAGCCCTTTACCAAGCCAGTGTTGCCCCACTTCAGCTGTTCTTACAATCTGGGGAGTTCTTTTAACCTGTAGAGTAGCAGACCCTTTATGAACTTTCCTGAGTGTTTCTGTGTGTGTCTGTCTGTATATGACCTCCACAAGAGGTCGTACATCCTAATTTAAAGCTTGGCTTCACAAAGAACAAAGTGTTCGGAAGACAGAACAGCAGTGGTGAGGTGCCCCACACTGCTTTGCTTTTTACCTCTAGTGAGAATGGTGTGAGCTTCTCCCCATCTCGTACCAAACCCACAGGTCAAGACAAAAAGGGGGTAAGTGGTCCTGGCACCTCCCCTGTTTGGGGTCTTACCCATAGGAAACAGAAAACAGGCAGGCAGGAGGGTTTTTCCCAGGCACAGCTGAAATATTCAGGAGGGCCAAAGCTGGCCACACTACTCCTAGAGCCACCCGCTCACTTCCACCTGAGAAACGTGTTTTTTGTGTTCCTTCTGTCCGTTTTTTATTATTATGTACTATTGCCAATCCCAGGAGAAACATGAGTTTGAAAAAACACATTGCTTTACAAAGTTACCAGATTTGCCCCGTTTTAGATCTTATTTTATTCTCGAGATAGCCAGGTGGAAGCAACATGTTTGATGTACTTAAACCTATAAATTTGATTTCATCTTCAGGTTCAGCATTTTGACACGTGTGATTTAGCTTATAACGAGAGGTTCACGCCTCAGAGCAATGCATTTTGAGGTCACAAGCAAAAAGCCAATCTCCAGCTGCTTGTATTGAGCTGGACTTGAAATTCTCTGAAAAGAGCCAAAATGGAGGAGGTTTTCCTCATTTTTATTGATGTATCAAATTATCACAAGGTGAATTCATTTCAAAAGAGGAAAAAAAAAACCCAGAAGACCTTCATGTGGGTCTTTGCAGCCAAATTCCTGCAAGCTGCTCTGTGCTGGTCAGCCCTCACACCACCAGGAAGCGTATTGGCTGCCCAGATACTAGCAAATCATTTTTAATACCTCATTTCAGGTCTTTGGAGATTAATATTACCATAAATTTGGAAGCCTGATTTAATTGTGCTAATTATATTTTCTCCTGGGAACTGATGGATTACTACTTACCATCTTCTTGCTGTACGCAATGAATCACACTGAGGCTTTCTCTTATTTATGCCTGCTGAAAGTCTAAGAAATGAGTTGCGATAGGCATTAAAGAACCATGTAAGAAATTACCCTAAACCATTTGCTACATCTTTATACTCCTTTCATAGGTCTGTTTTCACGTATGATGATAACAATTCTGTTGTTCTGGAAATAAGTGTAGAAACTTCTTTTTAATTCTCTCTCTGTGGGGAATCCACTGAAGAGAGAGCGTATTTCAGACATGCTAGATATCTACAGTTCCTCTTCACATAGCTCCATTAACATCCATCCCCATCTGTTTGTTTTTGAACCGAATGCTGTAGATGTGGAAGTCATTATGGCCACCACGCTCCCTGGTACTTGGGATTCCATCAGATGTAATCATGCACATGTTGGAGGCTTGATTTCACTGCTGCTGGAATTTGCCACTGAATGGAAGCAGGGATTAGGTGACATCCTGTCACAGAAGAAAGTTTATCTGTCACGTTCAAGTGCCAGTAACCAGGGTATCTTGCCTCTCCTATGGTTTTGGAAAATGACGTTCCCTCCTGCTGTCTGAATGACCTTCCTTGCTCAGCGTTCATCTCATGCAAAAAAGCCTTTATCATTTATGTGAAAAGAAAAACAGTCCACTCCTAAAATTAAGTAACAATTAAAACAGTGTGCTTTCTGTCATCTTAAGATCCTCCTGTGGATTTAAAAAAAAAAAAGGGAAGTCTCAGTTTCTTGGGGTGAGGAGTGCTCACAAGGGCTGATTCCCCACCCCCATCTTCATATCTCCTGTTACAGTTTTGTGCTGAAATCTTTCCCTTTCTCGCTGGCTTTTGTAGTCAAAGCAATAACTAAGTTAGGAACAAGTACATCTCTGGTTCAGCCTTGATGCTCAACTGCTGTCTGGGGACTGTTTCTGACCCTCGCCCCCTGTCCCCGCTCTCCCATGCAGAAAAGCGAGGTCCCTTTCCCCCCCTGTGGTGAAGAAGCTCCTTCCTGGGTGGTCGTGTGCCTCTTCACACTGGGGGACATAGACATCAGGGGAAAGTCTGCACTACGCTGGTTGGGCACCTGGACATCGTGTTGACCCTCAGGATTTCAAGCCTGAGTTGCCTCTGCCAAGGGGTTTCTTCTGCTGATGGGGGTATCGGGTAGGATGCTGTGAAGCACTGAGTCCAGTGAGCTCAGCTGAGAGTTGAGAAGGGGGGAACCCCATCTCTTTAGTTTTCTGAGCTGATGAAAACAGGATTTTGAGAGCTATTCATGCTGTAATTTATCTGTCTGGTTACTCCCTTTTATAAATTGTATTTTCTCAAACGCGGTATCTCCTAAAGGTGGATCCTTCTTTCAGATATGACAATCGTTTCCTCTTAATTAATCTTGATAGTTTGTTCATCTTCGCGGAACAGATCTTCACGAGGAGAAAGAAAGGCACATTTCCTTCAGGAGCGAGTTATGAACACACTAAATTGAAAAGCTGTGATGTTCTGTCACATTAACTCAGTCCCTACAACACAGCAGTCGTGCTTGATAAATGGCGATATTAAGAATAACATTAGAGGACACGTGCATGGGGTTGTGATGGCAACCAGGATACCTAACTACCCAGTGTTACATACATTGCCCTCCTCATTTATGCCTTCAGTAATGATGGACGTATAGGAAAAAAAAAATCAGTATTTTTTCAATTTTTTGTCACAGTTGACAAAATATGTGGATTATAACTGGACCTTCTGTTGAGCCATAATCCTGTCACTTTGGTGCTATGAAAAAATACATCATTATGCTATATTAAATATCAAAGTATGTGACACATAGCACAATTTATTACACAACTTATTATATAATTATATATTTATTTATATAAACTGGGCGGGGGTGGCGTGTAATGTTACATAAACCCACTGGAGCAGTTTTCCGGTGTGTCTGTCACTGCCACACAGAGGTGTTGACACTACTGTGAGCAGGAGGGTGACTGCCTATTTATGACTGCAAGTGGTAGCGAGAATTATCTTCTTCTGCTTTTGACCTGCCTTTCCCCGCTTCTGAATGGCTGATATTTGGTGCTTTCTTTAAGCCAGTTATCTGGACAGGGCTTGCTTATTAAAAGTCACCAATATTATCTTAAATCACACCACTGTCAATCAATCTCTTTAGTGGGTCATACTGCTATAGAGTCCTGGAGGTTTCTGACTCGAGCCAAAGTGCAGATAACTTCGAACGGTATCTTTTGATGTGAGTGCAGCCTTAAAGTGTCGGGGGATTCTTCTAGAGCCCTTGGTGTTTTCACCTTTTCATTGCAATCTATAGTAACAGCACTGTTCCCACGCAGCCTGGCGAGGTCACATTTAGGCTAACACTGACCGCTTCCATTACCCCACCGGTGCCTTCTTTTGTTCTCTCTCCTATATATAGTTCAAATCAAATACTTATTTCAAAAGGCTATATTTATTGTCCTTTAAAACTACCCTTTGGATGTGATGCCCAAAAAAGCTTGAAGCCATTTAAGCAACCTTTGTGCTGGAGCTAGTGCCTATGCAGTTGATGCATACAACCCCTTGGCTTCCCTCGAGCTGTCGTGCTGTCTGTACCACTTCTGTGGGCTTACTGAGGCAGGAGCTGCACTTGTGCTCCATGTATTTATGCAGCAGCTAAGACAGAGGGCTCTGCTTCATTACTCTGGCTCCTACAGCGTAAGAAAATTATAATAGTTTAAACACACTTCAGTTTATTTTTAGTCTGAAGGATAAGAGACTGAGACTGGGAGACTGGGGTGAAAAAATCTGATGTTTTAGCTTTTTTCTTCTTCAGGACCTTTGTGGCAAGTAAGGCAAAAAGAGGTAGCAGGTGAGAAACATGGGCTATGGCTTGTGTAAAGGTCCTGCCACCTGCTAAAAGCAACTTCTATGGTGGAAGGTTTTGTACTGGGGGCATCCCTGGCAGGGGGGGGAATTTAGGCAGTCTGTATCTGTTTGTTTGGTGAAGTGGCGTTTTGCCACAACCGCCGTGCCAACCAGGCAAAGCTGCCTCTGGGGAGCAGGACCTGGCCCTGAGGAGCAGGACAGAACCGATGCAGGGCAGCCCAGGGAACAGCTCTGGCTTTTTTCCTTTGATTCCTGTATGGGGGGAAGGCAACAGGGTGGCTCAGTAGGTTTTAAGGACAAGACAGTACCAAAAATTACTCATCTTACAATCTCTTTTCTATCTCCTTTTCCTATCTTTTTCACAGAATTAAACGTAAGGGAATCCGACGTAAGAGTGTGTGATGAGATGTCGTGTAAATACGGAGGAGTATGCAAGGAAGAGGGCGACGGCTTGAAATGTGCGTGTCAGTTCCAGGTAAGGGCTGCTCACCTTTTTGTTTGCCGTTTCTCACCAATCTTTCAGGGGTACTGAAGTATTTATAGAATCACCGCTTTAAAAATTTCGCTCATCAGCAGGCTTCTATAAACCTAACCACAAGCTCCCTTTTTAATGGCACTGATTGGGACGGTATGTGACCAAACTTCACCAGGGCGTGCTCAGGGAGCAAGTAGAGAGTGTAGCATCATGTTAGCTCCCCGCGTGGCTTTAGTAAGCCAGCTGGCAGCACAGACTGAACTGGGGAAGAACAGAGGGCCACCACGTGCTGGGCACCCACGGCCCATGACCAGCACAAGCAGAGGTGGGGAGCACTGGGTGACACCCGCTCTCTGCCTCCCTGCCTTGCCTCATCCTAGATGGGAGGGGAGGTGACCCGGAGCAGGGTGGCCAAGCCTTGTCACACACACCAGATGCAGCTTTATAATTTAAATGCAGTACTTATTATGGATTGTTTATCCTCATACCTGGTATTTGGAGAATTCTTCCCCGCTCTGCTGGTGGCCAAATGTGGTACTTTAGAGCCTGGGAGATCTTCAGGTATTTTGAAAATCAAATAATAACTGGATCACCAGTGATCATAAAATTTATGAATGAAAATAATGAATTAATCCCACTCAGGAAAAAAAAAGAAGTATGGAAATTTTATTTTGAAAAATCCCCATAACTTTTAAAAAGTAGTAAATAGCAAATTCAATTTTCTTCACTGTTTTTTGAGCCTTTAGTTTACAGTTTTTATAACTATCCTGGCAATCCTTCCTCCCCTCGCACCCCTCACTTTTTAGATAAAAGAGAGTACTGAAGTTCTTTCTTCTTACAATTTATAGCCAGGACAAACATATCAAATATTATAAGACTCGCAGTAAAACTGCAAGAGGTGGCAGTGTTATCAACCAACCCTGGAGTGGGATATCCTTCAGTGTTTTAAAAATAATCTTGTGTTCTGTTTCCAATAAATAATAAATCAAGGGGAACCAGAATAGCAACAGCGTGTGTGTGATCTTACACTGGTTTTGGATTCCAGTGTTTCAGAGCTGGCTTTTGATGTGGTGCCGTGCAGGTGGGTACCAATGCTGGGGGCATCCTGCAGCTTACATCCCATAAGAACCATGGGTTCTGACTGCCTTGTAAAGGGAGAAAAAATTCTTAGGAGAAGAAGCTGTAACTTTTATTTATGAAAAATAATAAAATAAAACCCCAGTAATGATTTAAAAAAAAAGTAAAAGAAATTCAACCCTAGGCTAAGCAAGGTTTCATTTATTTTCTGTAGGTAGTAAATTTTATGACTTCCTAATATCCAGGTCACAAGGACTAAAAAAGAAACTGGCCCATGTGATAAGCTGATACTTTTTCTTGGAGAACCTATTTTAAAAACCAATATTATTCTTAGGGTAATTGTAAGTTTACCTCTACTTCTTGAAAATTTAATCCAGCACTCTAAGGACAAAAGTTTAAGGATCAGGAGGAGGTATTGTATTTTTCAGACATAGCGGGTTGAATTCTTCCTGCAACTCTCAACCTTAATTATTCAGCTGCAACTAGCACCACCACAGAGGGGCACAACTATTCACAGCCACCCTTGAACTAAGGCCAAGGCTGACACAAACCGTCCCTCAGATTCAGGAAAACGCTTAGAGATTTCCGTTCCCTTCCAGGCATCACCACTCCTTCCTCCTCCTCCTTATCTGCCACCCCTCCTGACCTGGCAGCATTTCTTAACTGTTCGGTCTTCTAAAACTTTAAATATTAATGAGTCGTAGTCTTTCCTCCTAGGATCCCCTTTGGAGATAACCGGCTGCCAAATTTCAGTGTTGTCACTGAAACAGCTATCGTGAAATGGCAGCAAGACATCTGCAGGCCACGACCTCTCTGAACACCTTGCAGGCTTTCTCTGTCTTGCCAAGTCACCTAACATAAAGCGAGATATTGAAGTTTGATTCCCCAGAATAAAATTTACAAATTAGACCATTGGAGGGGTGCTGAAGGATTCAGTTGTGCTCTGCTTGCAGCGACCTTAATGATATCCCAATTTTCTGCAGGCCTAGTCAGGAAAAAGGATAAGTTCCTTCATATTACAATGGATGTCAGGGATAGCACGTGTTCACCAAAATTATGGAAAGGTCTTTTGCTGCAATTTGGATGACATTTTACAAAACCTAAATTAAAAACCGATCAACACCCAGTGAATGTGTTATGGACTAGCATGGGGAGGTGAGGTGAAAGAGAGCTGGCACAGGGCTCTTTTTCAATCTCAATAAGAAAGGTTTGACAACAAATGGTTTAATAAGATAACTGCTTTAATTTGACAGAACAAGAAAAGGAATGTAGATAAGGAGTAAACCTTACATCCCTTCAGATGCTGGGCACGCCACAAGCATGCAGCATCGGATGGAGCCCAGATGGATTTTCCCACAGGACACTACGGAGGGCAGATCCTGTCCATGGAGAGATGCTCTCCTCAAGCTACTAGAGGATTTCCTCACAAGAAAACAACTCTATTCCTAAAGGAATTTGCATGAGAATTTTTAGCTGCACTGTACCAAATCTCTAAAGTCTTACCAAACTTTAAAAAAGGAATCTCTTTGCCTCTCACTTTCTATCCTGAGGACAGAAACCTGCAGCTTTAAAACATCACACAGTAACTTTAATATCGAATAGAGAATTGTCTATTAGAAAGTATTGTTCCCCCCAAAGTTGCTTGTTTAATTATTCCCTAGAAGTGACTGTTCAGTGTGAGATATGACAAGACTGACAGTTGTGGCTGAATTTCTGAAAGCTACTCACTATAGGAAAGTATTACAAAACTCTTAGAAATAATTTTCAGAGCTGGCAGCATGATTTATTTTGGTCCGGGCTTGCTTAGTTCATTCTCAGTTGGTCATCTATGGCAGGATGACAAAGGAGGAAGGATAATTCCCTTCAAAATTTTGTTTTAAAAATTGAGTATTTTGAGGTTTGTGTATGCCAAAGCATAAAGAAACTGTTGCGGCAGAGACTGTCATTTGGAATTTGGAGAAGTAACTCTTGTCCTTTTGGGGCAGTTTAGCTTAACTAATGTTGCTATTTTTGTGTGAGCTCTCACTGGTTGAACTATATCAGTCTAATCATACACTTTATATGGTTAAGAAATTTGGTGGCTAGTCTGTGTCTTTGTTCATTGCTTTTTGTTGTTTGGGTTTTTTTTTGCCTTGGGGTTTTAAAGATGCAAAAGGTGCCTGGAATTACAGTTGCCATTTGCAGCCGCAAAGAAGGCAACGTCTCCTTTTCCACG
>NW_009648539.1:3870242-3913896 GCF_000708025.1 Charadrius vociferus | reverse complement strand
TCAGCAGGGAGCGGTGCAGCGCTCGCAGGTGTTAGGCGGATTGCCTGTCTCGGTGTGCGTCCCAGCATTTTAATACACATTATACACACGAGGGGTGTATAATCCATCTTGCTTAGAATGTAAGAAAATAGCAAAATACAGGCTGCTCCTGCCAAAACCATTCCGAATTATAAGCTTTCCTTTATTACTTGCTTTTTATTAAATGTACCAATGCTACTGACTTTGAGCTGAAAATTTTTCAGTATAGTAATACAAAAGCATTATTATAGTTGTTGACCAAGTAAAACAGACTCATGATGCTCATGAACTTAATGGGGATGGTGATTGCTTTCCATCTCCCTTGCAAGATCGTTCTATGACCAAAAAGATCAGCAAATCTCCCCTTAAGTACAGTTCACCTTAAATTTTCCTTTGCTCAGTTTGATCCCCCTATGCCTTGCCATACATTCTTGTATTATCTTGAAGAAGTTTTCTCCTTCCTCAGTGTGTTTATCCTTCAAATACTTCTAGATGCTTGTCATATTCCCTCTAGCCATTAATGAGTCCCACTCTAGTTATTTTGTTCTTTTAATCTTTCCTACTGAATTCCTACATTCAGCCCATACGGAATTGGACTATTATTTCAGTGATCCGAAAGGAATACATGCAGTGATATTGAGAAACTAATACATTTTAAATCTTCCTTTAGTGAACAGGGTTATAAGTTACTGCTAGTAATTCATATTTACACAACTATCGTCCTGAATATTAATATTCAGATGAGATTAATCACATGATTTTGTATGACTGAGTAATTTTATAATTTCTTTTTCAGTGTCACACAAACTATATTCCTGTTTGTGGATCAAATGGAGACACTTACCAAAATGAATGCTTCCTCAGGAGAGCTTCTTGCAAGCATCAGAAAGAGATAACAGTGGTATCAAGAGGACCTTGTTATTCTGGTATGTAAAACATCACTTTGTGTCACTAATGCATGACGTTATATGGTTAACTCTTTAGTTTTGCCCTTAATTACAGAGATTTTAATTTTCATGCTTTTCATAGAATAAAATAATGTGGAAACCCAAAGTCCTTTTTAGCAATGGAATATTTTTATAGAGAAGAAATCTGATATATCTTCTGATACGCTAACAGGTTAATAAATAAACATTAGAAGTAGAAATACTTGATCTGAGAAAATAGTTTGTGAATGCTTCTGTTGTATGTACAGAGCAGCCTTGATATCATCAAAAGGCTTACAACCAATTTGGAGCAGACTCCAAATTAGTCATTTCTTTAGGACTCATTTTTTGGATATACAGAATTAGTGTGACATCCAGCAAGTGACACTGCTCATCCTGACTGCCACTCTGCCTGTATCCAAGGCATCATCTTTTACTAATTTCACTTTAGGTCATTACTTTGAAGGTATGCACAACTCTTACAAAATCATTGTACCTCACATTTCTAATAGATTTGCCTTTTCTGTCTTTCCACCCACTTAAAACGTAGATTTTCCACACGCTTAAAATACACAGGACAGGTTTTCACTGTCTTGAATATTGCAACCTCCTCTTGGACACAGAAACTGTAGCCACCAGAGATCTTCTGAACCTCTGGACAGATTCAAAGCTAGTGGGACCAGACACTGGGCTGGCTTTCTCAGAATTAAATTAAATGACTGAGTAGCATCAACAACTGCATTCTTTTGTACAGAAATAACAAACAAAAAAAAAATTTACGTTGTGGGACATCCCTCATCTTTTGATACACAGTTACTCAGATTAGCCTGAGCAAGGTTGTATCTACATGGCAGCCAGAAGCATGACTGCACGCTCCTAGCTAGTGTTACGTTGGCGAGGCTAGTTATTGATGACAATTAAGAGGTAGCGGCCTGGAACTCACTGGTAGCGGCAACCTCCTACCTGGAAATTAGGGTAAATATTTGGGCAGTATACCTAGGCCAAGTTCCTTGCTGCTGCCACTCCCAGAGCTCATTTAAATGGATTGTGGCTGTGTTTTGCATGAGCTGCTGTAACGCCTTTGACAGACCTATACTGAGATTTGGGGCTGTTTACCAAGGTCCAAGACGAGCTATGACTTTAGTCCTAGGACTGAAGGAAGCCTGCGTTTTGTGTGCAGCTCAGCTGCATAATTCCAGCATACCTCAGGCAGATGACTGAATCTACCTTGTTTCTCAATCTGCCACCTGTAAATTATCTCTGGATGCTGCAGAAATAGGAAAAAAATGCATTAAAGTTTTGGAGCACTCGCATATTCCTGCAACACCCCCCAAGAAGTATTAAGAAGGTTTGAAATGAGGATGTATAAGTAAGTATTTTTTTAATTTCATGCCCAAATTATTTTAAGAAACGGACTCACAAAATGAAAGTTTCTTTCCCTCACTAAAACAATATACTAGGGTAATGTTTTGGGAACAACAAAGAAAAAGTGATTATTTTTATATGTGTTCTACCCTACTAAGAAAAAGACATTTTGAAATGAAAAATTGATTCTTCTCAGCCTCAGGTTGCTGGCAGCAAATTACTGCAGTACTCAGCTAGTCTGAGATTTTTTTTAACCTCCCTCTCCTTTTCTTTAAGTCCAACATAAAACCTAGGAAACGCAGCATAATTTTTATACATCAAGATGTGTGCTGAGACAATTGACCAGAAAGTACTGAAAACACATTTCTGAAACTGAGGATGCGATTCAGGCTGCATACTCCCTTTACACTGGCACAATTTAAAGTGCTTTGGTGGAGCTCTACCAGAACAGTACTGGCTGCTCCCTGAGTGTTCTGGCCGATGTGAGAATATTGGATGACAAAAGCCATCCTCCACAACCTGTACATGTCCTGCTGGGGATCATAGGTCATCGAGAAGTCAATATATTTGTACTCTTCATCTGTAACACATATATGTTGAGAATCAAATGCCCAAATTAAAAAACCCTTTATAGACCCCCATTCATTTTCACTAAGTGCCTCCAAATTTGCTATGAAAATGCTTTGTTCTGGGACGTCATTGGAAGCTAAGTATAGATTCACTGGTTTCCTATCAGAGTTTTGGTTTTTCAAAGCAAAGCTTCATCCTGATGGGATGCACCTGAGACAACAGGATGAAATTCCCCTATGGTGTTGTAACAACTATTTAATATCTAAAGGGTGTTAGACTTCTGAATCTCATGCAAGAGTTAAATACTTCCCGTTTGCTAGGGGTTGATACCTACAGCACTGAAACAGACTATGCTGAGTGATTTAGTCAGACCAGTTTTTGGCAGGTAACATTTTGATTAATTTTTTACAGTCGTGGGTTATTTAACAGCATACTTATATATGTATTTCCTTTGTCCGAGTGCTGTCAGAGTTGCAAGATCCTAAAATAAGCAACGTTAAAACGTCAATTATAGGTGCTTTAGGAATGAACAAAATGCAAGTTTTGACATTAAAAATGGTGTTTTAGAGAAATGTAAGAGTACGTACAGCTGAATCTTTCAGGACAGCATATACAGGTCTTAACATTGTCAAAGCCCATTTTTCAATGAAGGGACATTGGTTTTTTTCAAATATCTGACTTTACAGAGATGTTCCTATGCCTAATTACACCTGCCACAACCTGTGGATGATGAGTGTCTGTGGGTTTCAGCCAATGCATGTAGCTCTATGTTGCAAAATACAGAGAAACTGGGAAAATGAGTGAAATGCAGCTTTAGTGTTCTCTTTGCCTAATACCTTCATATTCGTTTGAGAAATGGTAACTCAAATCAAACATTATACAATTTTTGCCTACACCTAACCTGGCCTTTTGCATTTGCAAAGAAGCCATCGCCCTGTCTGTGGCTGGGTGGAGACGAACAGGGCTGCGAAACAGAGTCCTTGCTGGTAGTAATTCCCATCTTCCACAGCTGCTCCTCCTTGCTCTGTGGGATTATGTTACGAACAAGATCGGAGCACTGTCCCAGCCTTTTCCTTTCGTTTTTTATTTCTCACCCTTACCAGTTCCCTGTTTGCAGTTCAGCCCACAACCAAATGCAGAGACGGTACCATCCAACAGGGCATGGGGAGATGGCAATAGCTACACCAGGACTCCTGCCAAGCTCACAGCATCAGCGGTCTCGCTGCTGACCTGAATCCTTGATCAGTTCATAAAGGGTGACATTACACTGAAATTCATTCATGTTATGCCGTCCTCTACTGGAGGTTATCCTGAACTGGCTTGCTAAACAGATTTAAGAAACAGTGAAGAGAGGGCCATCAGGGTTCTCAGAGCATTGAGGAGGAGTGTCACCAAGTCCCTTGATTTCTTCTGCGTTCTTTCATTGGTGATTTTATTGTTTTATTAGTTTGAATAAAATCAATTAATTTAGTAAATAAGTAATTTAGTAAACAAGAAATAGACCTTTACTCTAAGAATGCGTGTTCCTGTTAGCCGGCACACAGCCACGATTTTGACTGCTGTCAGATTTATATTATATGCACATGAAAATGTAACCACACAATGATATAGTACTTGATAAATTGTACTTACAGATTCTCAGTGAACTGTATATATTTTGAAGGCACAGTCCATTGCTTCTTTATTGGGATTTCTAAAGTTTAAAAAAAAAAAAGCTGTTCGCAGAACTAGAAACAAACACTATACCTCTGTTGGATTTAAGAAATTGTTCTCTGAAGAGTGGCTTTAATTTAGTATTATTCGGTCTGAAGTAATCAAACTCTTACCCTGAATTTGAATGCACAGGTTTTTACAGTAAATGTTTTTTATGTGGGAGGCTTACAGTGAAGCGTAATTAGATGCACACATTGTCCTGAAAAGAAATATAATAAGCTCAGTTTAATCCTTTTGAGGGAGTTAAGGAAGACATTCTAGGCAACTCACTTCTAGATAAGGAAGTGTGAAAATAAGGCTTCATGCTCTGCAAGAAAGCCATAACAAACCTGAAAATCTGCTATAAAAAAAATACATTCATACTGAGGACTGACCAAGACCCTTACTCCCAGATTCAGTGCAGTGCAGGAGCTTTCCCATCCAGTCTGCGAGGAGGGTTTGCGACAGCACAAGGTCACCCTTCTGTCATTAGAAAATGTTTTGGAAGCAAAGAACAAGTCATACCCAAAAATACCCCATCATCACATGCAAGTATTTAATATCCTGTGCCTTTTTTTCTTTTTTTTTTTTTTTGTTTTGTTGCATGGCACAATTAAGGAGGAAATGACTACCAGGATGATGTGATAGCAAATCCATTTCCCCTGAAGATGTCAAAGCAAATGGACGTTAAGGCGGAGGTTAAAAGCCTATCTCCAGCAGCCAGAGGCCTTGCAGCTGCTGGCAATTAGGCTTGTCAGCGTTGCCCCCCTAAAAATCTCCTGCTGGCATATCAAAATCAAGTGTAATTGCTAGCAGGCAGTCCTGCTGCTGGAGGGTGGGGATGTGAGCCCAGCCGGAGGAGGGCTGAGCTGGTGTGCTCCTTCGCACACCGCTTCTGTGCCGCGGCGTGAGCTCTGCTCCCCTGCCAGCGGAGGGAAGTTGGAGCGGGCTTTGACTTTGCTCTGGCTGGTGGCTTGAAATGGGCTGTGCAGGTTTCGGATCTTTTCCGAAGCACTGGCCATTGCAGCGCTGTTGGGACGTTTTGGGGGTCTGTGCTGCTGCTGCAGAATTACACCATGCTGAGAGAAAGTTAAAAGCTCTCACTGAGCAATGCAATAGTGCCCTCCTTGCCATGTCTAATGCCAACTGTAGATCAGGATGGTCTTCTTTTGTAGCAAGTTCTTGATAATTTTATCCAATCTTTAGGTAGAGGCACTCTTGTGTACCCAGGGGTTAAACGGCAGAAAACCTACCCTGTCCCATTATGGACGGGGCTGCTTTGTTAGCTCTGTTAGCTGGGAAATCCAGGCAGAATATAGTTAGCTAACAGGGAACTATGACTTGAGATAGCAGCTGCTCTTTCTGTCTTCTGGTTCTGTTTCATATGATGAGTAACAGAAGATAATTGAATAAAAAAAGTCAACATTATCCAGGACTTGCTCGGTGAAGTTTCTGGAGTGCTGGTGTGGGAAGACCAATTTCTGCTTTATGCAGAGAAGTGGCACGTACTGTCTTTGTACTAAACCCACCCCAGCTGTACCCCAAAAGCTTTAGGGGGAAATCCGGGACTTGGGTATAAAGAGTATAATAACTCTTGGGTGCCAAAGTTCAGATGCTGGAAATCCCTTCTCAGCTGTCAGCTAAGCCTTGCAATACGTAAATTCCATAAATACATCTTTTTTTTTTTTTCCTTTGTTTCCTGGGGAAAGGTATACAGTTTTACCTCCAATGTGTCAAGAGGTGTTCTGTTCTGCCCATGACTGAATAGCTGCCAACCTGTTTCTTACATAGATCTAAAAAAAGATTCAGTGTTTTGGCATTTCTTTGCCTGCCTCTCTGTGAGCAGGATTGGATAGGTTTGCTCCAGAGGCGCCCACTGGATAACCTGTCCCATGTGACTCAATTTAAGCAAGGTCTGCTTGCTTAAAATTTGTCAGTGGACTGCTTGTGTTTGTACTTAGCAGTTCGGAGCCATTGCCCTAAATGGGGAAGAGATGGGTTCAATTTTCCTGCTAGTTTGAGTTAAAAGCCATCCCTCCTTGAGTGAGAGAGGCTGCAGGCTCTTTTGGGTTTGGAGAATGTACCTTCTGCTTCTGCACCAAAGCAGACCCATGGTACAGAAATGGCTTCTGTTCAGAGAGGGAAAAAAAAAAAGGGGAGGGAGGGTTCTGACTGTAGCCTACCGCTTACTGCGTTCAGATGCTGTGTCAGATCCAAGAGCTTCTTTATATATTTTATCCAGAAACTCCTTCGTGGTTAAAAGCAGCTCACAGCAGAAGCCTGTACATTTGTGTATAAGTGTATTTTTACAAGCCTATTTGGAAAAGAGTGGCTTAAGTCTCTCTCTAATTATTGACCTGTGACTGGGGGGATGCTATTTCTGTCCAGCCTCCTCACTCATTTGAGCATCTATCTTGCCAGGTCTTGGTGCATGGAGACCACTTTTGGTAATCCTGAATTGGTTAAAGGCCTGAAAAGAGCAAGGCTGCTTGTCCAAGTAAGCTTGCAAAAAAAAAAAAAAAAAGCTACCTTTTTAACCAGCAGCTGCTTAGGAAAATCTAGCCAAGGCTCAGAAAAAAGCAGGAACACTGGCTTAGTTTAGCACAGTTACCCTGGAGACAGGAGTCCTATCACAGCTCCCAGTGAAAAGTTGAAAATAATGCAAAGTGTTATAGAGGATGACACTTTTTTTTTTTTTTTAATGGTTTCTTGAGACCTGAAAGCCCAGAGAAGCAGGAATTAATCTCTCCTGTTACTAGAATGTCCTGCCAACGAGACAGAGTTGCCTGTGGACTTCTCTCCCCAAAGAACAGCTTTGGCACAATTTCACCACTGCAAATAAGCCTATATACTTACCTCATATAAATAAATTATCCTCCTTCAAATTTCTTAATGAAGCAATGCTGCATTATACGCCATATTTCTCAGTGACTCAACAATGACATTTTATATGGGATTGTCTGCTTTGTCAGTAAAGTGGGTCACTATTGATGGAACAAGAGCCCTTCTGGTTTTGCATTCATTTATGTAAGGTAATAAGCTCAGTCTATTAGATACGGAATAGTGTATAGGAGGACAGAAAGGAAAAATTAGACAGAGGGAAAAAAACCTCTATTGCTGATACTCCATGTGAAGGAGATTATTTTTAATGTGTGAAGTGACCCAGTAACGTGGAATTTCACACTTTCATCCACACACTAGAAGGAATTATTCTTAGAAATATAACTCCTTAAAGAAAAAGTGGGGGAGGGAACTGAGCAAACAGAGGGTTTGGTTTTCCCTCTGATGTGAACAACGAGCTCATACGTGGAAGTAAGAACCCAGCTCCTCTGCCTGGTCGCCGCCTTCTTTCAGATTTGTGGAAATAAATTCAGCTGCCTTCTCCATCATCAAAGCAGGCATGAAAGGGGAGGTGTGGGATGAGCAGAGTGTGTGCTCTGCTCCTCTCCTCATCTTCCAGAGAAGCTGAACTAACGGGGGTGGGGAGCAATTCACCGACTGTAATTGCCATCCCGTCCTCTCCTCTCCACCTCCTTTGAGCAAGAAGGACCAAGGGAGGTTTGTGACTTGGAGCGCGGGTTTAAGGGCTTGTCTTTACTGCCGTGCTAGCTGATAGCGCTGTGCAGAGCGCTGCCCAGTGGATGCACATCCCCGTATAAAATCCCTATGCAGCTCCATAATGCTCTGAAGTGGAGTTAGTTGGCCTGGGGTGGTGAGGAAGCTCAAGTCCTGCTGACACTTGAACTGCTAATGCAAAGGGGATGCAGCCACAAGCTGTCACCCATCAGATGCTAATCCAGTCAGTCTAATGTCAATGAAATAACTATGCCATTAGAGCATCTCTCTGTGAAGTGATAGACTCAGCTGAGAGGAGCTATTTTGTAGTTAGATGACTTAAGCCAGCTTTACTTTGAGGACCAGTTGTCTTCTAGAGGTACTTCTGCAGTCAGGTGATTTATATATCACTCCTCCAAGTACCACTCCCAGGATCAGAGGGTAAAAACATAAATATTCCAAAAATCAGACTCTGTGCTCTTCCTCTGTTTTGGGTTTAACAAATTTGAATCTCTAACGGTTGAAAAAAGGCTAAGAAATCGATTTAGTCTTCAGTCGTGAATGATGCTGTTCCTTGTGTAAAAATGTCTTCACAGGAAAGAGAGAGAGTAGGGCACCGTAAGCATGGATGAACTGTATTAAAGGATGCCAGACTTTATGTGGCATGTTTGTTTTTACACCTGGCTCATGAAATGTAACACCTGTGTAAAGTTCCTGAACAGCTGCTCCTGGAGCAATATTTTCATTTGCTTTCTTTTTTTTTTTTTTTCTCCCCCTGTGTTTCTTTTCCAGATAATGGCTCTGGGTCAGGAGAAGGAGGTGAGTACCAAACTCCAGTTACACTTGCTTTTGGTCTTCCTTTTTTGCTACGTGTGTGTCATTTTTATGTACATGGTTGTTGTATACCACATGAATTAAGGAAAAATTACAAGTTAAAAGTAAGCTTTAACGTTGCAGTGTTATCTAAACAGTATTTGTGTAGGAATAAGTTGTAGTGTGTGTTTGACCAATGTTGTTCTTTCAGATTTGACTTATATACCTTTTCGTTGTTTGCCAGCAATATAGTGTAATATTTAGATGCCTATTTCACCTGTATTTCACTCCTGGAAATGTCCATTCACAATCAATTTCTTTTCTTTTTTTTCCCCCTTGCATTCATTTCCTTAGTGTCTACAATCTCTAGTTATTACTTTATTCTTGGTCAAATACATTGCCTTAAATATATAATGATTACAGTATGATATCTGTTTTTACCAATTTTTTATATGTTTCTGTTCAAAGCTGTGTATTCAAAGAGGGGATGTAGCACAGCTGGTACCAGTAGAAGTGTTCCTATCTTTGAACACATCTTAACCTTCTTCCGAGGATTGAAAAAAAAAAAATAATGGGATTTTATCTTAATTCTATCTTTAATACTACTAGCAAGGATACATACAGGATGAAAAATGTGAGAGGGAGATATATACAGACATGGAAAAGCTGTTTTGCTTTTAGGCTTTGACTGTGTTAAGAAAACATTGCAGTTCATACTGATGGGATTGGGTTCTGAAATATCGGAAATCTTGTATAGTTACATGAAAGCGTGCTTTTGTGAAAAACAATCAATGTCATCACTATGTGGTTAAACACAACAGTTAACTTTCCAAAAATCAGGAGCTAGTTCCTTCTTTTTTCCTGTATCGAGTGAAGTGGAGGTATTTCCCTCTGCTTTAATAAAATGCTATCAGTAACTTCCTAAGCTGCTGCTAGCACATGGCCATTCTTGCCTTTATTTCCTTTGGGAGCAGCGTCTCAAGGAACTATTTTCTGCTCAAACACTGCCTCTCGTTGCCTTCACTGGTGACTTTTTTCCTGAAGGTCTTCTTCCTGAGGTTGCATCACCCCCTCTCCCCAGAAGCTCTGTTTGCTTCTCCTTCCCCCTTCCATACTCAGCCTGTTATTCCACTACAGCTGCTCCCTGTGAGCCGAGAGTTGCTCGCCTCGGTACTTCCATGCACTTCTGATAGGAGACAGATGACAGAAATTTAGTCCGCATCTGACTTTTATTTTTGGAACAGTTTTAGAAAAGTTTGAATGCTGTTGGGAATTATTTATTTTTTTCAGTACTTCCCAACCAGATACAAAAATCCTCGTTAAAGTCCCTTGTAAATATTACTGTGTTGGTCTGGAAGAGACTGGCAGCCAACTGACAGATGTGGGGATTCTTTGGGTAATTTTATGAACACTTTTGAGAAAAGTAGGACAGAACATGCTGCATTTTCTTGGTTAGGCCGCTCACTGAAGAGGTGAAAGATCCCAGCTCACATATACTCGTTGCTTGATTCGGGGCAGGAGACTGAACCAGGTCCACCATCTCTTGGTAAAAGAGGGCTGAAATGGGTTTCCCTTGGTCACTGCTGTTTTTTTCTTTCTCACTTGAAATATTCATTGAGCCTGTGACAAAGGGAGTGGGAGGAAGGCGACAGCCTGGAGACTGGGAGGATGCACACTGCAGAAAGGCTTTGTTAGCTGGGACTCAGCATGCCAGTGAATTTTAATTATTTATGCAAAATAGAATGGCATTAGCTGAGGAGCTTTGGTGGTCCCTCCATGCTATCTTGTAGCAATGGTTAGTGCATTGCCTTGGGAGGTGGAATATGTAGGTTCAGTTCACTTCAGGCAGAAAGAATTGAATCTGGGCCCTTTGGCCCCAGGTGAATGTCTGCACTGCCTGGGTATTGAATAAAGAAGGGACAATGTACCCACTACCTCCTCCAGCAGTTTTATGATGTTAGGCCTTCGTTTACTTGGCTTTCTTCCGAGAGCCTTTGGGCCAACTGCAGTGTTCCTGCGTCTCTTCAGTGTGAAAACAAGTGGGTTTAGTTCTTAATTTTAGATAGAAAAGATATTTTAAATGACCAGAAATTTAAAATCCCACTTGGCACTTTTTCTTTTTTTGGCTACGTCTAGGCTGTTTGCGACACACTGAATTAGTACTGTCCCCATCCACCTTTGTCACTAAACTGGGTGTTGAGTAATACTTCTGCAGAACAGTTGGCTTGTCTTCAGCATGTTGAGTCGTTTTCTGCATCTGAAAGCAATCCTTCAAAGAATGGAATCCACTGTTGCTTTGATTATTGAACTCTGCTCTGGCAGACCAGTATTTTTGTATTTACAATATTTTTGTATCTGGAAATGGTTTTGTTCCATTATTCAAGTAACTGTAAAAGTGTTACAAGGAGACATTAAAAACATCAAAGACTTACTACAAATTAAAGGAATTCAGAATTAAATCCAAACTTCTAAAAGAATGCTGAACCTATTGAAGACGGAGGCACGTTGTTCGAGACCCAGATAAAGAGAAAGGGCAGGAACCCAGGCAGAGTGTGACCTGCAGGGTTGGGGTGCTCCATGGTGCACACACCACAGCCATGCCTCCCTGGTTATTCCAGCTACAGGACTGACTGGGGCACCACACAGCTCCTTCCTGGATCAGCCTTTCCAATTTTCTTCCTGGAGGAAGCCAGGACATGCTGAGATATAATAATGATCCTGATCATTTAGTATCACGCTCTTGGCCAAAGGTGCACAAGTGGGAACAAAGCTGCATGAGGAGCTTCTGTGACCTGCGGGTTAGGTACTGCTGTGAGCTGTTGCTTGTAGGTACAAGGAAACAGCAATAGAAGGGGAAAAATGCAAGGATAAGTGAGAGTGAGCCAGCAAGTAAGCAAGCATGCTAGCTTAGAAATTTCTGTTTTCTTCCTAGGATTTACATTTCCAGATGTTAACCACAGAATCAGTGTTTGCTGTGTTTCTTAAAAACACAATTAGTGTGATTGTGTATGCACCAGTGATGCTTGCACACACGGAATGGATGAGTGCAGCTGCTTGTGTATGTTCAGGAAGCCTTGCGATTGCTGTGCAAGAGATGATGTACTGTTTGCTGGTAGATTTTTAACTGTGGAGGAAAGTACTGGGAAAGCATCTGAGTTGTGCTCTTCGGTTGCTATAGCTCTGCCTGTGACAGTCTCCACTGCTGAAATTAGCTGCTTGCCTCACGTGCAGCTGAGATCTGTGCTACTGGTTCACACTGTTCTCTTTCATTTTCCAGACGCAGAACAAGCTTATTAATGATTCTGAAACCTGACTTGATGCAGATTCTCCCTCCTACTCCCAAACTGTGTGATGTTAAATGCATTATTTTTTTTATAAAAAAAAAAACAGAGTAATTTAGAACTGATTAAAAAAACCCACAAAAATCCACTTCCTCAAAGACTGTTTCAGATAATGTCTTGTCTTAGAAGTTGTAATGTGCCACAAAAAGGCTAAAGACTGTGGAACTACTGATCCAGATTCTCTCCCAAGTCATGTTTACTGTTACAAAGATACTAGGTTTTAGGAAAAGAATTAAGAGTAGGAGAACTTTTTCAGTGTGCCTGAATGAGACGAAGGAGTATAATTTTTAAGGATAACACAATTGTGTAGTTGCCCTCTGACATTCTGGATGAGTGATTTCCATTTTCTATGCTCTGACAGCACAGTGTTAATAAAAAGTTGTAATAAAATGACTCATTTTGCTCACTTCAGAAGTCCGAACTTTCAATTAGCATAATAAAAATTACACTTGTGAAACCAAGCTGTTGACCACTTGTGGCAATGGGTATCCTGAAGCCACCTCTAAGAAGAGTATGGCTTGCTAATTCAGAAATTGGAGAAATTTCAACAACCTCATTACCCTACCATTATGTTTCACCCCTACAGAAAGCAATGTCAGAGAGTGGGGACTCAGACCTAAAAAAGTTGCTTAGCTGAGGTCGCAGCTGGAGACGTAGAGATCCTTTAAATTTGCATTTAAGACATATGCTTTTCTCTGTAATCTCTTATGAATCATTCTGCAATTTCCCTGTTCTGAAGAACACAATCATAAGACCTGCTCCTGATCCACTTTGTTTAAATGGTGATATGTTAGAGCTTGAGGCAGAACTGCTGGAAGAGAAGTCACGGGCTCAGATTCTTGTTCATCTCTGCCAGTTGTGAACTGCAACACTGTTTGACCTGCTGGATGTACTTCCACTAGTGGTAGATCGAGGCATGAAAAATGATCCTCAGGCTGTGACGTGTACATAAAGAAGGTAGATTGCTAGCTTGCATGAAACATTTTCTTTTTTCTAACAAGAATTTAAAAATTTCATTTCTGGTGGAACCTGCCATATTCTTCCTGTTAAAAGAACTTTGTCACCCCAATAAAGTAGCCTCAGGAAGATTAACTTTGGTAGGTTTATTTGAAAATGACTAGGGGTGAGCTTTTACAAATTTTTCTCCAAGGTGCTTTCAATGTGCAAATAGTTTTTTTTTTTTTCTCAAGTTTACAACTTGATACTAGCCAAAAATGCCTAAACAGAAGCAGTCATCTTAGTGATCTTCTTGCCCTCTCACTATACAAAGAGCTGGGACTTAGGACTCTTAGCCAAGTAGAAGTTCTATCATTTAGCTGAAGTAAATCCAGTGTTCAGAAGACCTCAGTCTCATGTTAAAGCCCTGTCCTTGTCAATATTTTAAAAAGGATCATAGCACGACATTATCCAACTAGTAGTGAGACAACTGAAAGGGCAATCAGAGCCATCGGTCTAAATTCTGCTTGGATTTACAGTCACATCCTACATTATTAGAAGAAATTTTGGCCCACTGCATATAGGAAAGGAAAGCCTTTTGAAGAAGCTGGTTCTTTTATTTTTGTGTCAAAGGTATTGGTGACAAAGATAATTTGCTTTCATCTGGCAGTAGTCCTTATTCGTAAGGCTTTTTTTGGTAGTACTTTCCATCTGGCATCCTGGCATAGTGCAATAACTTTTGAAGGAGAACCTTATTTCTTCTGAGCTCCCTGGTCCCGTCTTTGGTAAACGAGCACTTCTGAGCCATTCTTCCCATGCCCCTCAAAGTAAAAGCCTTTTTTCCTCTCACTCCAGATAGTCCTTACTTTCTCTATTTGATACTGCCAGCAAATGGCAGCTGTGATGTTGACTTTGTGATACAGTCAGGCCTTTGCAAGGATCTGTTGAAAACTGTCAGCATGTGTTACGTACGCCATCAAAGAGTTAACAAATGGTAATGACTTTTCAAGCCAGCGTCTCAGAGACAAATCCATGTCCTAGAAGGGGCAGGCTCTGTAGCCTGGTAGTCAACTGACATCAGTAAGATTTCTAAGTGTCCTACTATGCCCATAACATTATTTTTTTTATTCTTTTTGTTCAGCATTTATCTGTGTACCTAAGCAAAATGCACTTTTGATATTAAAAAAGAGGTAATGGCAGTTAGACAGATGGCACCCAATCATTTCAGACTTCTAAACTAAGGAAATAACATGCTTGCAATACATATAGCTAAGTTAATTATTATTAAAATAATTTGTTTTGAATTTCTAATCCCTCTGAAATTTAATAGCTAAACTATCTTGTGATGAACGTCTCGCAGATTGCATTTAGTAATTAATAAATTGATATACAGTATGTGCTTTTTAGCAGGCTGCCATCTGTTCCTTCCCCTCACTGGGGACAACACTTACCAGTAACTGTCACACAGTCAGGGTGGTGTAAACAGACACAGTTTAGAAGCTTTACTATTTTTTATTTTAATTTGTAATAATGCTACTGATTTGTTTTAATGTATTTTAATATGACTGCAGAAACTTGACGGTGATTAACACCCTGGATAGGAGGTAACATTGCATCTTTTAGCATATTTCTATAATGGTGTGCAACTTAGAAAGATTTAAGTGCTGGTTCTGTCATGCGCCTTGTCACTGAGTGTCACTTTAGCTATTTATTTCTGTTGAGATCCTAAAATTAACACTGAACTAAAACTTGCAAGAATTACTGTGTTTTCACTAAAGGTTCAGCAAGGCAGAGGCCTGACTGTTCGGAACCTCTGTTAGTGAAAACTTATTCTAAGCAGGGGCTTCAGGGGAGCTGGAGTTTGCTCAGAAGGATGCTGGAGCCAGGGGCACAGAAGATCAGCTTCCTCCTGGCTCTTGTGCAGGATGACAGATAGGAAATGAGGGCCGGTTCATCTTATGCAGCCTGAATAGGGTCTGCAGAAGGGCGTTCGGCATGTTCATGAAATTGTGGGACACCTCCCTTGACATCTGGTGACTTTCTTGTCCTTGGCATTTTCCACCATCTACTCATACGTAATTTCCCTGGTGGTTACTCTGAAGTTGTTGTGTCTGCCTTTGGAGGAAAAGGAGTTAGCTGCATTTGAAGCAAGATAGTGGAGCAAATGGGTATTCAAGTTCTCCAAACAGAGGGTCCTGCAGCGTAGAAGCTGATCCAGCTTTAGCAGTATGCCAGCTTTCCCCACCATTATCCATGGTGTCATAGGCATAGAAGCAAAATAGAAGTTATAGTTGTATAAAATACCTAACGCATAACAAGTGTAGTGGTGGTAGGGAGTCTTACAGTGCACATCCTCAATTCCTTTGCTTAAAAGTTCACACACTATCATCATCATAACCACTGGACAAACATATCACTTTGGCTGGGTTGTGATTAGGGTGTCAAACTTCAAACTCCTCTCCTCCAGGCACCTCAGTCATAAATAGACCAGGCATCCCTGCCTTGAACCTGTAATGGCCTTTCTTGCAAAATCAAACTTCGAAGGCTGGTGTCGTTACTGGAGCGTGCTTACAGCTGCAGTGTGCAGGCTATACAGCACAGGGAAGGTAACTTTCAACCAGGTATAGATCTCTCGCTGTACCAAGCCAGGCTTTGCTTCTAAGCCAGCTGGGTAGTTGAATAAGAGAATGGGACCTTCCACATTGGTAAATATTGCTGTTGCGTACGATCCAGCAGTAGGGTCAAGATAATTCAAGACACCATTTGCCAAGAAATTGGGAGAGCTGAGAGTAGTTGTTGCACTTGTTTTAAATAGATACTTGCAGACAAGAGAGCAAGTTCGCAGCTTTGTTTAAAGTTACAGGGACGATCTCCATTTTAACTAAGTGTGTCATTAAAGTTGCCCTAAAAATTAATGGAAGAGAGGGTAAGTCACTAAACTGTTCAGTGAACTGCAGCCCATAACGTGTGATGCTGTGGCGTGTGGTATTTTGAGAGGAATTTCCAGTGCTAGCTGTACTGAGGGAATCGCAGTCTAATCAAGGGGGGGGGGGTTGTCTTCTGTACTTTAGGGTGCAGAAAGGCGTTTGCTGTGGTGCTTCCTATTTTTCAAAAATCTTTCTAAGATTAGTTGCTCCCATGGGATAGCACATCAGTAAAAATCACTTAACTCCCAAAACAGATAGGAATTGGTTTTCAGAGGGGCTTTCCCAGACCAGGGAATCTGTATTACACCCATACATGGCTACTAGGCAGTTGCAGCCCTCCACAAGCTCCCCTCGCTTCACTGTGAACACTGATAAATATATATATATATAAATACACACATAACAGCGGAGCTCCCTTTCCAGGCCATGCCTTGGGGCAGACCAAGCTTCACCTTGACACAGACTGATGCTTTTCCTTCAAGCCTGATTGAAGGCCCTCAGCAGAAACCCAGCCAAACGGCCATTGTAGGAACGCACAAATGAGTTGCCGAGGGAAGCAATTTACTGCTGGCCAGTTCCTCCATAGCTACTGTCCATCTGCAGGCTCCCACCCTGCAGCTCCTAAGATACAGCTGGCCATCTTCTGCAGAGGAATAATGACTTGAGGAGAAGTGTTAGGGAGCACTGCAGCTCAGAGAGACAACTGGGAGTCACAGATCCCATCCTCGTGCCTCTTTCTTTTGAAGGACGGAGCAGTAATGAGGTGCTGCCCTGAAACACGAAAGGAAGCTGAAAAGAGGGGGAAAATGAGCTTTCACTCAACATGAAATTAAGATGTCAAAGAACAGAATTAATCAAGATACCAACAAAAGTGAGGAGAAGAAATTCTGTAATCATCTATACATCAACATTACAAGTCTGCATAATAAACAAGAGGAGCTGAATTGCTCATTTAGGAGCATATTTTGATCTAATTGATATTACTGAAACCTGCTGGGAAGATCTGATAGATTGGAATATTAAAATTAATGGCTATAAGCTCCTTAGGAACAATCAAATGTGGGGGAGAAAGGAGAAGGGAGGGACAATCTGTCAAGGGATGCATTGCCTATTTGGAGACATTTGCACCAGAGAAACTTATGTTCTCAAATATTAATGGGTTAACTTCCTTTAACAGCACACAAGTGGGGTACTGAAAATGTCTGCTATCAATTCAGGCTGAAAACCAGTATTTATCTATTCGGTATTTGTGGAGAAAACTGCATTTTCTTCAAGGACCTCAGTCTAAATGATATGCAGTATCTCGTGCTGCTAGTATAAAACATCATGCAGCTAGTAATGAAAGAAGCTTCTAAAAATTATATATGACTACCACCTAACATGGAAACATTGCATAAATACACATTCTTCTGTATGACACCTCATCCTGACAGGTGTAAATTATTAGTACCTGAGGTGCAGGTCTTCTTGACTTGCACATATTTATTAAATGCAAACAAAATAAGGTACAGATAATTTTGTATACATGAGGTCCAGCAAGTTCTATCAAGGAGAAAAGGCCACACTTTTTCTAAAACAAACCTAATTTTAAAAGGTAGCAAAAGCATTTGGGGGAGGGAGGGGAGGAGGAGAGAGAAGTTTACACCAAACAGCATATAAAAACAATGAACAAGTAGATGTGGACTACTGTTTATGAAAATGAAAAGGTGCCGGGGCATTCACAGGGAGCAGAACTAAAGCCGGTGAGGAAGGATGTGCGTGTGTGTATATGTTGCTTCTTTACCTTCATTACAAAATTGAAATGCTAATAGTGCAGCTAAAGTGCTCTGCAAAGCATTCTGGTTGTATTTGTAGTTAAGTCAGATAGTGTATATAGGATATGATGAAATATTTTCCATGCTAGCAGTACTGAAGAAGGATATTAAGCATCAAATGTTGAAGACAGGTGTTTTGTAACCAGCAGGTCTGGCTGGTTTGCACCTAAAAGCTTTAACAATGGATGGTAAAGAATTCTCTCGGCTGACAATGACTTTTGTCTCTTTTTCTACAGTAGAACAATGAGAAATAACATACAAATACTTTGAGAAAAGATAAATGTGATGATCAGGCTACAGCCTCTCATTCATTCATCCGAGGGCTGGAACACCTCTCCTATGAGGAGAGGCTGAGAGAGTTGGGGCTGTTCAGCCTGGAGAGGAGAAGGCTCCGGGGAGATCTTATTGCGGCCTTCCAGTACCTAAAGGGGGCCTACAGGAGAGCTGGGGAAGGACTTTTTACTAGGGCATGTAGTGACAGGATGAGGGGGAATGGCTTTAAACTGGAAGAGGGCAGGTTTAGATTAAACATTAGGAAGAATTTTTTCACTTTGAGGGTGGTAAGGCACTGGAACAGGTTGCCCAGAGAGGCTGTTGAGGCCCCATCTCTGGAGGTGTTCAAGACCAGGCTGGACGTGCCTTGGGCAACCTGGTCTAGTGGGAGGTGTCGCTGTCTATGGCAGGGGGGTTGAAACATGATAATCTTCAAGGTCCCTTCCAACCTAAACCATTCTATGATTCTATGAATCTGGCATCCATCAGAAGCAAAGCAGTGGAATCGAAGGTAGAAGAATCAACTGAGTACAAAATTAAGGGAGGGGAAAATATTTAATGCCAGTCATCATGGGTTCATGGAAAACCTTTATTTACCCTTTTTTTAAAATTACCTTTCCAAGAAAGGCATTTGTGCAACAGAACATTTTCTGTAAGTGTACCACCTCAAAACCATAACCTTTCTCAGTCAAAGGCACTCTGTCATACAAGTCTAAGTAACCAGAGGGCACAACATCCACACAGCGTGCATCCAATGTGCAAAAATATTGCCAGTCAATGGATCGTTAAATGTTAAGGAATTGTTACAAAATGAGTGTGTTTCTAGGGACTGTTCTTGGCCTCGTGACCCCTTCTGCTGGTGACCTGGGAGCAAATCAGTCCGTACTGGTCAGGCCTGGAAGGCAGGAGAGAGGTCACTGAGCTAACAGGATGCACAAGTTGGCGGGATTTTAATGTCTGAGGATAGAGTTGTATCTAGCGAGTCCAGGATCTAGGCAATTTTTCATGGATATCAGCCTTTCTCCTACAGACTGACGACCCTGAAAAGGACTCGTTGGGGAATAAGGTGGATAATAAAGTGAATGTGGATAATAATGGTCCGTGCAGAAAAATGGTCAAAAATTAATATGCTTGTTGGATGTTTTAACTGAAGAATATCATAGACAGTATTTGGCTTTGATGGCAACTCTTCCCGAGCAGTGTGTCCAGCTCTTGTATGTGTAGCTCCAGAAGGTGTTAACGTGCTGGGGAAGGGCACCGAGGGTCATAAGAACAGCAAAAGAAGTGGAAACACGATGAATGAAAGCCACGAGCAGTGCCATTTGTTTAACTTATTCAATCTGTAGGGGGTCATTTATTGGCATGGAAAAGTGAAATCTGACACTAAAGGACACTTTAGCATGCCAAAAACAGGCATAGGAATGTGGTAACTAGAAAGAAGGAAAAATCAAATAAGATGTACGTTAGTAAAGATAAAAGCAAATTATCTCTACTGCAACTTAATAAGAGTGGTGATAGAATTTCTGCAGTGGGAGTTTTGTAATAAAGTTTGATATGTATTAATCTTTGAAAAATGCACAGCGTGCTTTAGGCAGAAGTTAATTTGAGAGTCTCACCTGCACTATTCTCTGTGTAAGCCCAGCCCCACAGGTAGGAGGGAGAGATTCCCTTCAGCCAAGATCCAGGAAAATTAGGAAGGACTCTTGTGGATTTCTTTTTCCTATTTACCTTTAAAGAATGTAAATGCAGCTTTTTAATGGGTGATGTTTGATTAGCTGTTGCTACAGCCCATAAAGGTCTATGAGAAAGGGGATCACTGATCTATGTCTGTCTGACAGCCGTGTGTAGTCAGCCTTACACCATGGTACTGCAATACGTTAAGTGGTTCTCGACACCCTCTGCAGATTTCTGTGGTTGTTTTCCTGCTTTTCAAATGTGTCTTTCTCCTTTATGGCTTTGTTAAAATAAAAAATAGCAGTGGCTAATGGTACTGAAACAATAAGAGTATAGTTATATTTCTCTTTTACTCGGTGAAGTGTTTTGATGTCCATGTCAACAGTAAGATTGGTGCAGGTGTTTTTAGGATCAGAATATTTGAGATATTTATTTTACTTTTTTAGGGAAATAGCATTTCTACCAATTTCTTATTAAAACAACTTTTTTTCTTTTAGTCTTCTACAACTAATCAGAGTAGTCTGGAAAATTTACCACAGCATATATTAGATATGAGCACAATCTAATCCCATCATCCGAAAGAGAAAGGGGAAAAAATGCAAGCAGTAACCTTGCATAAGGGTATCTGTAATTAAAGGCTGTAAAAGAAAATAGCTTTCAAATCCCCACTACCTTATATTCAAGGACACTAAAAGGCATGGGGTTCACATATTATCAGTGTCAATTAAGATTAAATGTGACTGGGACACACGTCCATGCTTGCTGTGTGTCTGGTGGGGTGAGAATAAATGCAAATCACCAAAATAAGAATAGAGGAAGAGTCAGTCAATGAACCATTAGTGTTTTCAGGGATGTTTTCTTGCCACTGGTACAGTTCTACCAACCTCCCATTTCCTGATTTTGAAAAAGGGAACACTATTTAGATTAATAGCTTCAGTATACGATAACTTAATGTTGACAACATACCTGAAGGCAAATGGATTTAGGTAAGCAAAATCAGAGCTTAATAAGAAAGCCATGCTTTCTGTTAACAATACCTTATTTTTTGTAGAGTATGAAGGATCTGGGACAGAAGTTCAGAGAAAACACTCGAAATGTGGAGTTTGCAAATATAGGGCTGAGTGTGATGAAGACGCAGAAAATGTTGGGTAAGTAATAAGTTTTCCTTTAACAATATCAATGAACAAAAAGGGGAAGAAATGTCACAAAAAAGAAAAAATGTGTGATCATCTGCTTGGCTATGTTTGTTCCTACTAATTGAAGTTTTAATGCTGTCCAATCATAACATGTTTGATATGTGTCTGTAAAGAACAAACCATCTTCAGTTGTAAGGTAAAGGGAGAAAACAACAAAGAGGTATACTGGAGAATCTTTATCAAATATTTTTCAAACAAAGGACACTGATTAATTTTTAGTCTTGGCAACAAAAACATCCCCAAACCAAACAGGAATGCGAAACATACTGATAATTCATCTCTGAGATTTTTTTTCTCTATGTTCCGTTTGTTCATAAAGTATTTATGATAGGTAGTTGTTTCCATCAGTGCAAAGCTTGGATCTAAACATGAAGTTGAACTGGGGACCTGAGTGAGTCACTTCTTCCAAAGTCACTGTGCCACTTGACCTCCTACGGGCAGCCAGGGGAAAACGGATGAAAAATACCTGTCACTTGTCAGAGCTCAAAATGACTGATCAAGAATCAGGAGGATTTTAAAGACTGCCCATGATGCACAAGTGGATGCACCACATTTCCCTACTCGAGGTGCTTGATGGTTAGAGTATTCCCTGGCTGTCCAGGCTCTCTGTAGGTGGCTGTCAGAAGGTGCAGAGACATCATGGAGGAATGGGGGGGGGAGCCAGGGGGATGGGAGTAGTCTTTTTTCAGTGGCGCCCAGTGATAGGACGAGGGGTAATGGGCATAAACTTGAACATAGGAAGTTCCATCTTAACATGAGAAGGAACTTCTTTACTTTGAGGGTAGTGGAGCACTGGAACAGGCTGCCCAAAGAGGTGGTGGAGTCTCCCACTCTGGAGACATTCAAAACCCGCCTGGACGCTGTCCTGTGTAACGTGCTGTAGGTGTCCCTGCTCTGGCAGGAGGGTTGGACTAGATGATCTCCAGAGGTCCCTTCCAACCCTAACAATTCTGTGAATTCTGTGAATTCTGTGAATTCTGTGAAAGGGCTCTTTCAGGCAGCCCCGTGAGGCATTAAGGTTTGTTGGAAGGTAAAAGAAGTCCCATCTAATTGACGGGGCTTTGTTTCTTCACAGCCGTTGTCCTGGCAGTGGCTGGCAGTATGGAAGAAGCTTAACCACTGTTTGGGCTGATGATGGGTACTGTGGTGGCAGCTGCAGAGGCAGAACCTGAGGGTGTCCCAGAGATGTGCAAATGATACATTTCTGTGTACATGGAGGGAACAGTATCTCAGAATAACAGAGCCTGAATATCACTAATCGGGGGAAGCATCGCTCTCCTGTCTCCTGTTTTCCAGCTGGAATCCATTTCGTGTTGAAATATGTCTTAATTGCACAAGGTTTTATTATGGGATATCAGCATGAAGACATCTCAGGCAGTAAAGTGGCTTAGCACTGATGTTCAAAATATGTATGCAAGATTAAATCATAGCATGCAAGGGAAACCAAAATAGTACTCATGAATACTACCACGATACTTCACATTTCATAAGATGTCATCATACCAAAGCAGGCTTGCTCTTTTGTGGAGAGACAAATACGCTATAGCTGGTTTTTATAATGCTAATAATTTTCTGCAATATTGCCTTGGTCTGTTTCATTTATGACTGGCAAGATGGGCATAGATTTGTTTCTTATATGCACTGAGATGTGTTCTTGGCTTTGGAAAATAAATCCTGAAGCATTCAATTTCAGTAAAAGCTCGCCTATTCATTCTATACTTGTAGAGTTGTCATTCCTGCAGCTATGTAGTGTCTATGAGAGAGTTAGGATAAATTTGAGGAGAGTACCCTTTGAAATTTATTACCTACATCCTACTAACACAAAATGAAGCCGTGCTCCCTCTTCTCGACAACAGAAAGAGAGTGCTCTTTTGCCTCTAAGATTTCTTTAATTAGTCCTCATTAAAAAGAAATAGATATGGAAACAAAAAAAATTATGTGGAAAATACTCAGAAGTTAGAACATTTTTCCATGAGGTTTAGTCACAATCTATGAGACCATTTTTTCAATTCTGTCAGTTTTCCAACCTAAATAATTTAATTTTTTTTTCCCAGTACCTTTGACCATTATAATAGGCTTTAGTGATATTCACTGTCTGTTTAGACTTAGATTAAATCGGGCTCTGTTGACACTGATTGCCTTCACAAGGTTAATTTTGACAAGTGACACAGAAAGTCACAGACTTGCTTAAGTAGAAGGTAAGTGTTTGTTTCTTTTTTCCTAAAATCAAAACAATTATTCGCCTGGCAGAAACAAGATGGGATTGAAATCTTCTGTTTTGAAAACTCCAGTAGAGCACCCCTTAAGAATGTTTTTACATCTTATTCTTACTCTTTTTCCTGTTGGGTTTCAACATGTTTTTTAACCTCATAGAATTCTACCACAATATGTAGAATTATTGGCAGCACAAGTACCTTTCATCAGACTTGTGTAAACATTACTAGGTTCCTATTACTGTTTTATTTAATTTTGCACAATATTACAATCACTATCAACCCTAGTCCTAGCAAATCACACAAGCACCCTAATTTCATAAATATTCTGTCTTCATTTTCCTTTTTAAGGCATGAGAGTGCCCATTGTAACTCTTTTTGGATAGTGGGGTAATGTCTACTGAACAACAAACTAAATGTACATTTAGTTCTGTTCAAGTAGACTTCTTAGGCCTGGATAGATCTTGCTTGGACTTTGTGGTGTTAAAACACTTCACAAAGTGATCCACGTGATTGCAGGAGGCGTTTAAAGAAGATTTTGCTTCATGGTAGTAACTGAATGAGTTAGCTGAACTGTTTCCTAATGTTCAGTAGATAATCTCAAGACATATTCTTGAGATGCTGTCTAATACTTACAGGAAATATACAGTTCTGCATTTTCTTATCCTCTTTTCCAAGGTGTGCAATCTGAAACCTTACAAAGCTCCTTCTGCTCCAAGCACTCTTGAGAAGCAAAATGGCGTCTGTACTGCTGTTTTATGAATAGAGAAGCTAAGTTACAGATAAAATGATTAGCCTGTGGACAGACAGTAAATTGGTGGAAGGGTAGACATCCATGCCACAGAGTGTTGAGTGGTTTGAGGTAAATGAGCTAGCATTAGTGAGAAATCTCAGGGCCTGCCAACAGGCCAGCCACAACAGCCCGGGGCACAGAATAGGCAGATTATCCCCCGATAACAGAAAGATCGTGCTAAAGTCAGTTTTATTGCGTACAGACTGTGGTTTGTCTTTTGGGCCTGGAAAGATGTGGGAGTCCTAGGCAAAAAAAAAATGATGGCACCTGATAGTTTGAGTGAAAACTGTAGGATGACTGATGCAACAAAGAAGTAGGAGCAAGACCATAGGAGCATCCTCTTGGCATTTCCTCAGTTTTAGAGTTGGACTTGCTGATGTCTAAGAAAGTCCTTTCTTCTCGGAGGCGCACTGTGATAGTGTGAAGGGCAATGGGTGCAAGTTGGAGCATGGGTAATTCTGATAAGGCATAATGGAACATGTTTCCACCATGAGGGTGGTTGGACACTGGAACAAGGTGTCTGATGGGGCTGTGGAGTTTCCATCTGTGGAGATGGTTTTAACTTGATCAGACACAGTCCTGGGCCAGCTTTGAGCAAGGGGTTGGGTTAGATGACCTCTACATATCCCTTCAAGCCTAAATTATTCTGTGTAGTTGCCAAATCTTGGTGCTTTTTAAAATTACACAAGTTCAGTTGTACACAGCTGAGATGCACTCCATGTTACAAGTTAGTGATTTTAATTTTCTGTTGCTCTTAAATTGTATTTTTCCCTTTGAAAAAGTTACAAATTTTTAGTTTTCATGCTTGGCATTGAAGCATTATGGCTGTCTCTGATCAAAGTTGCTACATAAGCTCTTATTACACAAGATCACACGTAGTCTGAAGAATTCAGGCTTTGCGCAGAGTTTTAGATTTGTATCTTCATTTCGTTTGATTTCTCAGAAACATTATCTGTCTAAACCAGAAGTGGTTACAATGCATAGTAAATTGAATGCAAAAATATAAACAACTTTATCATTTCCACTGTCTCTGCAAAAATTTTTGATGTTGATTTTAAGGGGACTGATTGAGATAAGAAATGAAGTCTGAGGAGATGGTTGTCATAAACAGTATGCCATACTTAGAAAATTAATGTTCAACTGTATACAAATCAGCATGTTACTTCTTTATATAAATGCAAAAAGGAATCAGGTTGAGGAAACATCACAGAAATATATTTTTCCATTTTTTTTTTCTTTTCTCATACAATTTATAAGTATTGTAAAGAGGTGTTAGTTTATAGGCAGGCTTTTCAAGAGCATAGAAAATCACTTGTGGATGCACTAGTCTAAAGTTGCATAAAGGTGTACTATGCTTTACTGTCTATACAGTGGTTTTCCATAGGTCTGTGGTAACAAGATGCAGACAAAAGGTTTCACATGGATTGGCCGTGATTTTTTTTTCCTCTTTAGCAATAAAACTGAAACACAGGTTGTAAATATCATGGGAAAAGCTGCTGCCTGAGACCAATCGGTCAGTACCTCCCTTTCTACCCTGCCCATCAAAATGTCTGTCTGGCCAGAAGCTTCCCCCGCTGTGTTGAAAAGTTTTACACATAATGGTGCAAAATGTGTAGCAGAGGAGAGGTAAAGGATACATGAGGTTGGTAAATTTAAACGTTTCTGTGGGAAACCAGCCAGAAGCCTAAAGACATAGGAATATGAGGGTGGTGTGTGTTTTCTGCTGGAATTTTGAATTAGAAATGAAGTCAGGTTGAGAAATGGAGGTGGAAGGGGCAGCACAAAGCTTGGGGCCACCTAGAGCTGATGGGGTAAATCCTGTAGGGCACGAACCCAAGCACATATGGTTTGCCGTTGGCATACTCTGGGGTAACCAGACTGCAGTTTTTTCATAGTACACACTGGAGTTTTCAGTTATACTGATTGTTCATGTGATAGAGATAAATAGATCGTCCTATCAGTACACAATCAGAAGATGGTATACCGATAATACTGAAGCACTTAAAACAATACAGTATGAATGCACAACAAATGAAAACAGATGTGCTTGTAAAATCATTTTCATCAGTGTAGCACTTAAATCAACTCTTTCTTCAATGAAAGCAGTGTATATAAATATTGGTAATACTGTGGTGTCTATTAAGGACTCCAAGTGATGTTTTTTTAAACTCAGATAAATAGTGTCCAATGCAATTTTTTATAAAGCTTCTAAACAACATGGTGCTTTAATTTACTGTATGTGACCGAAACTAAAATTATTATTTGCAGTCCTTTGAGAGTTGAGTAACATTTTTTTTTTCTTTTTTCTACAATAGCCACCTGCAGCACTGGCAAAGAAACTGATAAACTTACTTGTGGTTTGGGGTTTTTTTACATTGTGGTTAGAAAGGTGGGATCTTAAGTGTATATGTTTCTTCATAAGACTTCAATTTTCAAATGGTCTCGATTTCCATATGTATTTTTCAAGGCTTCTTACTATTATCTGGTCATTTTTTCCACAAATTTCTTCTTACACATACCAAAATTCGTGCTCAGAGTAAGGGAGAACATTTTAATACTTATAAATAAAATACAAATAACATATATATTATATTTATAGTAAATAATATCTATTTATACTATTTTGCTATTAACTTTAAAAAAATGAATTAATTGTAGAATAGGGGTTTCATCTCACATTTTTTCTTCAAATGTGAATTATCTTTCCAACATGAAAAGTTATACTTCTTATGAGGAGCTATATCCCCTGCTCTTGCATTGTTTTGTGTGGTGTGTCTCTTGCCTCCTGCATGCCAAAGCGCTGCTAGATACTTGAATAAAACAAAATGCCAACATCTAGTAAGTGTCGGAAGAAATGTTGCTTGGAAAGGCATTTTAAAGTATGCTGTAACTTCAGGAAAATAATATCCAGAATGAAATCATGAGCTGTAGAATAATTTAGGTGGGAAAGGGTCTCTAGGGGGTTGTCTGGTCCAGGGTCCCTCCCTGCACTGCAACCAGGGCTAGATTGTTCAGGTAGCTCAGGGTCTTCTCCAGGAGACTATGAAGGGATATTTGACATCTGGACATCTGTGCACAGGCTGAACTGCTCTCACTTTGAGGAATAATTTCCTTATGTTCAATCAGAATTTCTCTTGCCGCAACTTGTGGCTGTTTTCTTTCACCCCTCTCCTGTGTACCTCTGGGAAGAGCCTCCCTTTTTCTCCTCGACAGCCCCTCTTAGGTAGCTGGTGACAGCAATCAGTCACCTCCTCAGACTCCTCTTCTCCAGGCTGAAGAAGCCCGGTGCCCACAGCCATTCCTTACATAGCACACGCTCCAGCCCTCTACCCATCGCAGTGCCTCACCACTGGACCCTCTGCAGTTTCTCAAAGTATTTGCTGTTATTGGGGAGGGGAGGGTCACAAAACTGGACAGAGTGCTCCAGATGGGACCTCACGAATGCTGAGTAGAGGACAACAGTCATTTCCCTTGCTCTGCTGGTGACCCTCCTGTGATGCAGCCCCCCAGCCTGCTGCTCCCCTGGACACTTAGGTTTTCTGCAGAGCTGCTCCCCTGCCAGTCCACCCCCAGTCTGTCCTGTGGCTTTCTCTTCATCTTCAGACTTCAGGAGGTTCCTCCATCTTGTTGAGGCCCCACCTAAGCAGTCATCTTGCTCTCCATCTTATGCTCAGTAACAACCTTCCTTTCCTTCGGTCCCTAAAAGGCTGGAATAAATGTCATTAATTTTAGTTTAAAATATCATTTTTCTTCCTTTTTTTTTTTTTGTCTTTGATAAGGAAATCATTAAATTAAAAATAGCCTCACTGTAAAAGTTCAAATGTGTCATGTTCTCATTTTTACCTGTATTTTGTTTTTTAACAGACAAAATATGGAAATGAGATTCTGAGCACATGCAGTCTTTTTTTTAATAAATGCACTGTGCTGTCAAAGATCTGTTTTGACTCAAAATGTAGATTTTCAAGAAAGATTGACAACCGATCCCCAAGTAGACCTTTCGAGATTAACATTTTACGAGATTTACTTTGGAAAGAAAATGTGTCTCAGCAACATACAGATTCAACTGGCCTATAGTTTACATGGTGTCTGTTTTCACAGTGGCCAAACCAGAAATTCAAAAGTGTAAGTATTAACACTTAGAAATACCAATGTGGACATTTTAAAGTCCCAGTCTCTGCCTTGTCTGTCTAATTTGTCTTCCAGGGAAAGATTTGGTCTGTTTGAAGTATGGCATGCTGGTTTATACTTTACCCTTTTGACCACTTTTTCACTCATTTACCACCATAGCCAATATTTTTTTTTTTACCTTTTTAGCATATGATATCATACGTAGATATACATAAGAAAGGGTATCTTAATCCTGTCTAAATGCAATTCACAGCTGTCTGGTCCAGCAGAAAAAAAATCTGAAGTATCTGTGTGTAAAACAAAACACTCAAACACAACCAGTAAAGGAAATCATCCTAAACAAGGGATTTATGACTGTGTTGTGGAATAATTGAATTACATAAAATTGGGCTACAGGAAATCCTCATATGAGAGGAATAGTATAAAAGTCTCCTGATTATACTGACTATTAAGAAATTGAATGGGTCCTAGATGGAAAATAATCCAGGCCTGTTTTTTTTAACATATATTTTTAACAATCTTTGCAGCAGTTTATGCCAAGTCTTTGAAGGCTTCTGTTAATCAAGGGTGGCAGGAGGGTTAGGTCACTCCTGTGAGAACAAGCATCAGGTCACTGATACGCTGCTACAAGCTCACTGCAGCTGGGGACTAAATTAATACAGCAGTCAGAGAAAGCCGTGCCATGAAATTAAAAAAGGGAGTGAGGGGGTGGCTGGGAAGTAGCTGAAGCTTATGGTATTTAAAGGGTGTTCTGCATTGTGGGGCAGAAGTAAAAGCTGAGAGGGAGTTCAAGCGGGACACAGAGAAGCTTGCAGAATTGAAATCTACTTCTCTTGCCCTTATCTCCCCAGTGCTATAAAGGGATTTTTAAGAAGACGCCAAAAAAACTAATGAAGATTCAGCTCTCGTTGAATAGGTAGAGAAATCACTTTGAAATCCAGATTTTCTTAGTTCAGGTTTCATCTGGGAAGAATTGCACACAAGGGAAGAAACATCAAATGAGAGGTAATCCTTCATTTGACATGGTTATCTTCTTAACTGCAATTGCAACACCCCTGCTATTTCAATTCACCTAAATTTATTCCATCAAGCATACACTTATCCATCTGTGTGCACTTCACACGCTTTGTTTTATTCCAGTGTTTCCATTCTACATTCGTAAACAGATGCGCCAAGGATCGGGTGCGTAGCTGAGGAAGCTCACCCTTGCCGTCGGCTGCTGGGAAGGGGCAGCAAGCGGCACTCGCTGTGAGGTTAGGCCAGAAAAACACAGGCATGAGCGGATCCCAGATGGGCACAAATGCAGCAGTCTGGTCTGTTGGTTGGAAACGCCAACCTCTCTCCATAGCCAAGCAAATATCCGCTCCGCAAATCCGTAATGCTTTTCCTTTCCTTTTTTTTTTGCTCCTGTCTTTTGAATCTACCGTGGTTCTTAAGCACGCAGAACTTTCAACAAACCACGTACACCTTGAAGCCTGAAAACAAAAAGGAGCCTTGAAACGTGTTCCGATCTCTGGGGATCTAATTAATTTACTGATAGCAGCAAGTGCTCTTACAGCCTGAGCTTGTTTCAAACGTGTTGCATCATTTTACTAAACACGTTCTTTTTTACACTCAGTAGCCCCTAATAAATGAGTTGTACATTCTCATTTCTTACTTGTTAACACCACCTAAAATTTTTGTTTGGTTTAATTATACCACCTTGTACTTTCCTGAAATTCAATGCTTTTCTACTTAACTAGTGGTGTTAACGAACAATACACATGTAACTCCTAAAAGCACGTTGTCACAGCAAGGTGTGCCTTTTTTCTTAGGATGTCAACTCTCTGACAAAATTAAGGTTTCTATCTGCACGTCCTAGTACATCAGGAAAACACCTGAATACATCCTGTTGACTTTCCAGCATTAAGAGAGAGAAAAGATCTGTTGAGGAAACTGAGCAGCAACCCTCTCCAGCAAGACATCAACCTGACAAATTAACTACCTATTTCAATCCTTTTGGTTAAAACCAATAAGAAGGTTATAATGAAAAAAACCTCTTGTAGTACTCTGACTCCTTTTATCGCAGTGTGGCTTTTACAACAAGCCATTACAGCAAAAACTCGGAGCACTCATTCACTTCTTTCTGGAATGAAGCATCAAGCACTTTCAAGACGTCCTTAGTACACGATTCTGTTAAGTGACTTTTCCTTAAGAGACTAAGTCTTCTGAATGTTGCGTTGAGCAGCCACACATCAGGTTGAAGGCACAACCTGGTAGTTTTTCCTTCTTTTCCTGGGGCTCCAAGCAGGATCACGTTGTCAAACACACACAAAAGGCAACAGCAGAGTAGCGGTGGGGCTGAAGCTGTGGAGTCCATGCTCAGCTCCAAGTAACAGTGTCAAAACACCCGGTATTGGTAAAGGTCTAAGATTTTCCCATAGTCTTGACTTGTATTGGGATGTGATGATTTACCCCATGTGGCATGGCTTTGGCAAGCTTGAGAGAAGACTGGCACTTTGAAAAAGCAGCTGGCACAACAGGGAAGCCTTTTATTGTAGGGTTTGGGGGCATTTCTTGATGCAGACTTTGCTTTGCTTATCCTCACTTTTAGCAGCTCAAGATCAGCTTTACGCAACAAATTACACTTGCACCACTGCTGGACTTCAGGTAATTGTTCCTGGAAGTTACTCCAAATAGCAGGAGTAAATAATTGAGAGCTAGGAGAAAGACACTGTGATGTTTAAAAGTACACAGGCATTCTTGTTTTGCAAACTTTCAAAAGAATTAATTTTCTCTTTGTGAAAATTTGAGTGATTCTGGGTTTTCTTTCACAAGATCCTTCCTGATTCCCTTGTGGGGTCACTCCTGAGGAATAAACATACCTGTCAGAGCGGCATTTGCCTGAGAGAAGGGGCTCAAGCTTCTGTGCTGTCTGTCAGCCTGTGATGCCAGGAGTGTCACTGGCTGTCCTCTGCAGGTGGGCTCCTCGCCTCTGCTGTGGCTGTCCCACGTTCACCCTCCTGGTCTGCTTGCAGCGTGAAAGCAACTCAGACCTAGGTTTGAACCTCGGTTTTTCCACATTAGGAAGTTAGACACAAGATGTTGTTATACAGTTATTTATGACTGACATCTTCACATGCTATTGTCTCCTTGGACTGCATCAGCCATCCAAACTCAGACCAGCCTTGTGAAAATATACTGAGGGGTGAAAATATCAGTGTTTAAGAGGTTCTAGATAGTTAATTTCTCACATAAGAAATTAAGTTTCTATATCTGAGTAGTTTCCTGTTATTACGAATACTGTTGTGTGTTAGGTACTAGCCTATTTTTTTTTTTTTTTTTTTTTTTTTTTCTTTTTTTTTTTTATTACAAACCAGCCATTTTGTAATTTCAGTGTGCACCTACCTGCTCACACCAGAAATCACATGCTTACAGCACACCTCATTTTTGTTTCTACTGGTAATTAGGGATGAAAATGCATCTTGCTTCTCTTCTTTTCTATAAGGAATAGAATGAAAATGTTACATAAAAATCAGTGTTAAATATATTTAAAGCTAGAATCAAAGCTGTGATGGTGTTTCAACAAAAGCAGGATAGCGTTTTAATACATCTTTAAAGTGAGTAGAAGTAAGGTGGAAAATTCTGTTTAAAATGCCTTTTTTATATGGATTGAAATCCTAAATCTTGCTGATATAGGCTTTCCAATGCTTCCTGTTTTATAAAATCATCTGCTGTTGCATATTATTACATTATATCTCTTAATTGTATAGCCTAATACTTTTATGCTGGGTAAGATAATTTAGAAATATGATCAAAACCTTTGCATCACTTTGCCCCTGAAGCTAAGTTTTCAGGCTAGTGCCTGTAGTGGGCTGGTGGCCAGAGGGGTCCAGCCTTGCGCCGGGGCTGCCCGTCACTGCTCGTTCAGGCCAAGTCGTGCTGGAAAGTGTCGGTAGCTGCATGGCTCTCAAACTGCTGTATGTGGACACAGTGCTGGTGGGAGCCAAAGCAGAAGTGACAATAAGTGCTTAAAGGCGGGATATGAGGAATTTTACAACTCTCTCTCACCTGGGTGCCCCTCTTGTGCTCCTTCCACATATCCCCCACTCCACCCTCATGATCTCAGGTTTTTCCTGCCCTCTCTTCCTGAGCAGCTCTCTGTTTTGTCCTCTGCTCTCTTTATGCTCTTTCCCCAGCGTAAGCGGGGCTTGTCAGGGAGCAGATTGCAATATGAGACTTTAATTGTGTCCAGTTCCAGTCAGCTGTGAAGAAAAACAAAGCCCACAGTCCGTGATGCCTCACACAGGTTCTCCTGCCTGTAAAACAGAGCCCCTGATAGGATTTCTGCCTTTTGGGGCCCCACTTTTAGCTCATTAACCCATCTGCTGCATCTTCTGCCACACTGTGTGTGCTGCTGTATGGTCCGTGGGATAGGTGCAGTCCCATGGGCTGTGCTTGTTTGTCTTGAACTTTGACTTCTGCCTGGCTCTAGGACTCCAACTGGCTGGGAGAAGTTGGCTTTCCTCGGGAGGTTGGATTTCCTGTCATGTCCTCAGTATTGAGCTATTGTCTGCCCTTTGTAGCTCTCTGACGTCAGGGTGAAACATATTTTCTGTATTTCATAGTGGGTTCTTCTGGGAAATCTTCCAGTACTTGCCTGAGCTGCTTTTTTTGTTTCAGTCTGTGGTGGTGGTCCTGTCCTCTTTCAGGGACTCAGCTGCCAGTTTTGATGTGTTTGATGTGCAGCATCAGAGCAGCAACTTGCTCTCCCACGGTTTTACCTTCCTTCACAAACACCAAGAAGTTAAAAACAACTTTCGTTTCATGTTTTCTACCGAGAGCAGCACTCCCCACATCTCAATGCTCCCATCTCACAGTTCGGCACTTCCAGCAAGCCTGGCTGTATTTTGGGTCTAGTGCCAACTGGCTATGAGTAAGGACAACTTCACTGCCCCCCCCCAGACTCTCGGAGGGGTACAGGTTTCTAACGTGTGCTCCTGGCTCCCTCGCTGCCACCCTGCTGCATCCATGGAGCCCCTGCTCCCTTCAGAGCATCATGCCCCAGCCTTGTCCTCACCTTAACTTGTTCTCTTTCAGCCCTCTGAACAATTTCAGGCTTGGAATTATGAAGCATAATAGTCTCGATTTTTTTCAAGTACATCAGTCCTGTTCAGCAGTTCATTATCTCACAGTGTATTTAAACCAGCTGCTTTTACACACCAGACAGCTCTGTCAAAGCACCTACACCGGTAACTGAATGGCCAGGTGAAGGCCAGGTATACCGTTTGGCATCATGGTTGTAGGAGAAGTAGCTAACAGCATCAGGCAGATAATCAGGTGCATGTGGGAGGTTGAACCTCCAAAACTGAACCTTTGAACTCCTGAGCCGCAACCAGCATGGACTGGTTGTACATTTTGGGTAATGCCTGGGCTGAACAAGTGTCATGTCCTGGATCCTCCAGTTGATGAAGAGCCATGAGACAGTCAGCAGCTAGGAAGCCAGTCACGCAGTGCACTTCTGCAGATAGACTGCTGAGCCTGGGAAACTGAGGGCCTGGAGAGAAGAGGTGTCCTGAAAGGCAGTGACCTTGGGCAGAAGAAGGGGGCCTGGAAGGAGGATGGCACTGATCCTGGAAGCAGGGGCAGATCCTGGAGATGAGAGAGCAGGCACGTGTCCCACCGGCTGGCCGGGTCTGTCTGGCCGGTGAGGGCCTCACTAGAGATTTGGTATGCCGGCAGCCTGCACCCCTGTGGGCGGAAAGCATGCCCGTCTGCCAGCTGGTGGGGGTCTGTTCTGCCAGCACGGCCTCACCGGGGATTTGGTGTGCTTGCAAGCCTCCAGCAGCTCCCAGTATCCATACTGGCAGCGGGTGGGTGTTTGACTTGCTCCCACCCCTGGCAGTGACCAGCTCTGTCCTGCTCCAAGTACACAAAGCAGCTGCCATCCCATTGCAGCTGGTCAGTGGGCTTCAGCTGCTTCATACTGCCCCAGCCCTTATGGATGCGTCACAAGCTCTGCTCTTGTAGCTTGGGGGGATGGGGGGTGGTGTTTGTTGGGTTTTTTTTATTATTTTCCTACTTTTAGATGTAAATTTTAAAAGATAAAGAAAATTTTGTACATTGGAGAGATGGTTAGAGCTTAAGACTGAGAGTGTTTATCAGAAAAACAGGGTCAGGAATTCACGTCTGCCCCCAGAACAAGCATTTAGCAATGCTAAGAAAATAAGCATTTGACAGGAGATGTTAAATCTAAACACAGTACAGCACGAAAACATAAGCAGTTTCCAAGCATTTTCAACTCTAGCCTGTAACATCACCATGAGGAACAAAAAATTATTTTCAAAAGTCACATTATTTGTCACCAGGAACGACAGAAAACAACAGTAATTATGATGCTGCAGACCTTGGATGGTGACTACAGATAGAATTAGAGCTGTTTGGACACAGAAATACAGATGGAATCAGTCTGGAGATACATATGCAAATGTTTTCAAACGTGGCAAGGATGGGCGCATGCAGGCAGTGGTGATCCCTGAGAGCTAGGGCTGAGCAAAGGTGTCTCTAAGCACATAGCCAGTGTCATGCAAATGAGGACTAGCTCTCCACTCGTTTGTGTCAATAAATGTGTACAACTGCTGAGCTGTGAGCCTTTTATTTGCATATAGTAAATCCTATTAAACCCTTCATTAGGCTTAAAATAATGTGGGAGCATGTAAACATGCTTCCCACCCTTTCTTGGGTCTAAGGTTTACAACCATTACCATTTCTAGTAAGAACAGTTATCATATATTCCTCATGTTGACATTTAGTGGCTTTATGAGTACTTCAAGGTAGGTCCCCAAGATGTGTGGAGACTCATTGCTGAGGCAGTTTTTCACTGTCAGTAGGTGCACTTAAAAACCTGTTTGCGCTAGAAATGTTCTTTTGTCTAGCAACAATCTGAATTGCACAGGCATGAAATATTACTTGCAAAATTAGCATCTTTAAATTTAGGTAACAAAAAGTACTCATGGAAAAAGAGGGAGAGAGAAACGTATGCTGGCCATCTTCAGTGTTTCTGCAGCATGAAATTAGGTTATACTGTGAGATTTGTCACTGACTTGAGGCACACATACATATATTTAATCATTTAATTGCACCTGGAGCAGCTGGGAAGACCATAAAAAACGTGGCAAGTTGGTAACTTGGGCTTTTTTCCCCACCCCATGTCTTACAAGAGTGACTCAAGATGAAGGTAGCAGCAGCTCCTAGCAGTCAGACCATGTGCCTGCCCACTGTGTAGAGCTTTCTGGTGAGGACAGGACCACGTGTCCACTGCCACCTCCTCACAAGTTGCAGAGCGGCTATTTCGGCTCTTGTGTCATCAGAAGGACCTCGATGGAGAGCTAGACCAGGTGCTCGTTGCAACCCCCATTCTGCAGCCATACTCCTTAATTTTCCCAGTCCAGAGGCAGAGTGGAGCTTGCAGAGCAATGTGAAACACACACATAAACTTTCATTCAAAAATAGAGTTTCAGTTAAAAAGTAGAAAGCCACAAAGTTTTCCTGTGCCATTCACACATATAAAATTTCAGGACTTTTTGGTGGGGTAACAAACCTATCTAACCAAAACCAATTAAGTCGTATCCCTATCTATGTCTTTGGCTGTCCTAAATTTGGGTGGTTAGGAAGCAGCTACATGCTAGGTCTTCATTTTTTCCCACTTTTGTTTTACAATCTTTTTTAATAACCAAAGTGTCAATTGTGTGCAATATGAAATAATTTCGATTGCATAATCCTGTTTTAAATGCAACATAATCAGTCCACTGTTAACTTTAAAGGTGTGAATGAATGTCTTGTTGAAATGACACAGTTAACCAAGCATATTGATTCTGTACAGCCTCTGAAATAGAAAAGCCCCTTTTATCGTTTAACATAAATGGGAGTCCTTTTTGTTTCCCTCTCAGGGACCCTGACACCCCCCAAAAAAGTAGAATATTCATCTGGTTTTGTTCACATTTGAGAACAGACACCACAAACTGTTTTATCAATGTAGTAAATTTTCCTAGCAGTGTGTTATCAATTTTCAGGTTGTAATCAATGAGATTGATATCACAGTAAAAGTACAAGAAACATCAATACATTATTAAAAAGCACACTGAAGCACCTGTTCATAATTTTGTATATATTCTGCTTGGAAGCCTGAGACATCAATGAATTCTTCAGCATCCTCATGCAACACGCTCTTCTCTCCTGGTACTGGCATACAAGCTAGTGTTTACTCTGGGCTCAACATGACTTAATTTTTGTTTGCTGGATGTCAATTTTGGTTTGCTGTATGTTTCAATTAACAGGTGTGTATGTAATATAGACTGCAGTGGATACAGTTTTAATCCTGTATGTGCTTCTGATGGAAGTTCCTATAACAATCCGTGCTTTGTTAGAGAAGCATCATGTCTGAGGCAAGAGCAGATTGACATCAGGCATCTTGGACACTGCTCAGGTAGGCTTAATTTTGTTTTTCTGATAAATGTAAATTCTGACATGAGTGGGCTTAGTAGAGCTTTCCCTTTTCCATTTTTGATCAGAAGTCACTGATCCAGTGAACTCCCCGCCTGTATTTTAGAGTTCCCCACTCAGAGATCTGTTTAGACTACATATATTCCTACTTTGTTTATATCACCTTACTTTGGCTGCTGTTACCTGGAAAGACAGCAAAAGCTGTTAGGAAAATCTAAGCAATAGCCCAACAGGTCTTACATGAGGGGGTGGTAAGAAGTAGGACAGCAAAAGGAATACCAGTTTGTAGGAAACGTTTCCACTTGCTGCACAATGTACTTCCAAGGTGAGTCAAGATGGGCCCCAATTGCACAAATATTTACCCATTTCCTTTTCCAGTGTTGCAATGGCCCTCTGAAACCCTCTGTCTACTGCCTTGTTGTTAATTGTGTGCATGACTCTTCAGTTTTCCCCCTTCTCATGGGAATAACAGCTTTCCACCATCTTTTTGCCAATTCCATCTAGATCTGTAACTTGAACAGTTCCAAAACCAAAAGAGACCGCCACCGAAATAAACTAGGCCCATACCATGGCAGAGTTTCTAGTTCAAAACCTACAGCTTGAGGTGTGCCGTGTGGTGGTGCTGGATGCTGGGGTTACTGACTCTGTGACTGACCAGGTGTGCTGCCAACCTGGTTGTATGGGAGGAACAACGTGGGAATGTGTCTAGTTTTACTGCAATTAAAATGCTTCTTCAAATATTATTCTGGTTTCTCAATTACATATATGTAGTGGTCTGGAAATAAGCCTTTCCTAATAGCTATCCATGCACTTATTTATCATCTAGAAACAGATGACACAAACGCAGTTGGAAAGAAAGACGATGGCATGCAGTATCGGCCAGATGTGAAAGGTACTGTGCTGATGTAGTGCTGTTTGGTTATGGTTGCACAAGATGAGAGAATAGAGCACACAGGTCCCTTCCCGTCTGCCTTACAGCTTTGATTTCTGTAACCGAGACAGACCTGTGAACAGCTTCTTTCTTACAGCAGTGACATTGCAAGGCTGGCAAGAAGGAGACATGAGTGATTTGTGAGTTTTGCTTGCTGTATTCCTCCAAGATGCCTGGCTGCTCACCACCCTTTGCAGTGGTCACAGGATTAGACTGTGCCCAAGTGCTGTGAAAATGACACAAGAAGACACCAAGCTGTGACATTCCTGATGAAATAACACAAGCCCCCCACCCCATGACCCCATCTTTTCTGTTAACTTCTGAAAAAAATGGCAGATTCTGCATTTGTTAGGTTGTTTTAAAATGTTTTCAGTAAGCTAATATGCTTAATCACAGTGGTTGAAAATGGTTTACCTATATGAACCTTGCCTTACCTTTAATAACCTTAGTATAAATGCAACATGGCAGAGTTTCACTTCCGACTCCGTTTTTTTTACATGATAGTAGCCCGTGTGTGTTAGGTGCATTCTCAGAACAAATATGCAAAGAGCAGATCTGCATAGGTGTTAACCTTTTCTCTCCCAAATAATAGCACTGTTTAGAATAGAATAGAATAGAATAGAATAGAATAGAATAGAATAGAATAGAATAGAATATTTCAGTTGGAAGGAACCTACAACCATCACCTAGTCCAACTGCCTGATCAATTCAGGGCTGACCAAAAGCTAAAGCATTGTCCCAACGCCTCGTAAACACTGACAGGCTTGGGGCATCAACCACCTCTCTAGGAAGCCTGTTCCACTGCTTGACCACCCTCTCGGTAAAGGAATGTTTCCTAATGTCCAGTCTAAACCTCCCCTGGTGCAGCTTTGAATCATTCCCATGTGTCCTGTCACTGGATCCCAGGGAGAAGAGATCAGCACCTCCCTCTCCGCTTCCCCTCCTCAGGAAGCTGTAGGGAGCAATGAGGTTGCTCCTCAGCCTCCTTTTCTCCAGACTAGACAAACCCAGAGTCTTTAGCTGCTCCTCATGGGACATTGCTTCCAGCCCTTTCACTAGCTTTGCTGCCCTCCTCTGGATGCATTCAAGGACCTTCCCATCCTTCTTAAATTGTGGGGCCCACAACTGCACACAGTACTTAAGGAGAGGCCACACCAACACTGGCTACAGCGGGATAATCACCTCTTTTGACCGGCTGGTCATGTTGTGTTTGATGCACTCCAGGATGTGGTTTGCCCTCTGGGCTGCCAGGGCACACTGTGACTCATATTGAGCCTTCAGTCAACTAGCCCCCCCAGATCCCTTTCTGCAGGGCTGCTCTCCGGCCACTCCTCTCCCAGTTTATACTTGTGCCCCGTGTTACTTTGTCCTAGGTGCAGAATCTGGCATTTGGACTTCTTAAATTTCATCCCATTAATCATTGCCCAACACTCCAATCTACCTAAATCCCTCTGCAAGGCCTCCTGTCCCTCAAGAGAGTCAACAGCACCTCCCAGTTTGGTATCACCAGCAAACTTGCTACTGGTGCATTCAGCTGCAGGTCATTGATAAATATATTGAACATAAATGGCCCCAGAATTGAACCTTGAGGAACAGCACTGGTGACTGGTCACCAGCCAGATGTGACCCTTGTCACTACAACAGTTTGAGCTCTGCCATTCAGCCAGTTCTTCACCCAGCACACCATGAACCTGCTCATCCGACAATTGGACAACTTGTCCAGAAGGATGCTGTGAGGGACAGTATCAAAAGCCTTACTAAAATCCAGAAAAACTACATCCACCACCTTCCCTTCATCTACTAGGCAGGTGATCTTATCATAGAAGGACATCAAATTAGTTGAACAGGACTCTCCTTTTGTGAACTCATGTTGACTGTACCTGATGATTGCATTATTCTTTAAATGCCTTTCAACAGTACCCCATATAATCTTCATAATTTTTCCAGGAACTGAGGTTAGACTAACAGGTCTGCAGTTTCCTGGGTTTTCCCTCATGCATTTCTTGTAAATTGGATGAACAGTCAGCAGGGACCTCCCCAGACTCCCAAGACTTTTAGTAGATGATTGAGAGGAGTCCTGCCATAACATCCGCTAGCTCCTTCAGTACTCTCAGATGAATCCCATCAGGCCCCATGAACTTGTGAACATTCAGCTGATGAAACTGGTCCCTTACAATTTCAGTGTCCACAAATGGAAAGTCACCATTCCCACACTCATGGTCCTCCAATTCAGAGAACTGGGCAGGTCAAAGTGTATCAGTATTATTAAAGACTAAGGAAAAAAATAGCATTGAATGCCTCTGCTTTTTCTTCATCTCTATTAGTCAGATGACCATCTTCGACAGATATCAGTCCAATGTTTTCCTTAGACCTCCTCTTGCTATTAATGTATTTTAAAAAGCCCTTCTTGTTATCTGACACAACACTGGCCAGGTTCAACTCTAATTGAGTTTTGGCCTTTCATGTCTTCTCCCTGTATATATGAAACACAGCTCTGTAATCTTCCTGCAGAGCCTTATCTTGCTTCCAGAGATCATACAATTTCATTTTCCTCTTGAGCTCCATGAGGAGTTCCCTGTTCAACAATCTGGTCTTCTGCCTCACTTGCTTCACTTACAACACAACAGGATTACCTGCTCCTGTGCTTCTAAAAGGTGCTTCTTAAAAACTGACCAGCACTTGCGGACGCCTAAGTCTTCAAAAGCAGATTCCCAGAGTACTCTGCTACATAGCTCCCTCAAAAGATTAATGTTTGCTCTCCTGAAGTCCAGGGTAGCAACTCTGCTGTCTTTTTAAACTCAACCATCTCATGATCACTGTGGCCAAGACAGCCACCTACCATCACATCCCCCACAAGTCCTCTATGTACAAATAGTAAGTCTGGGAGGGCATCTTTCCTAGTTGGCTCACTGAGTACTTGTGACAAGAAATTCTCTCTTACAAACTTCAAGAATTTCCGAGACCTGTCCATCACAGCAGTATGATATTCCCAGTTAATGTCTAGGAAGTTGAAATCTCCTGTAAGGACAAGGGCTACCAATCCAGAAATTTCTCCTAATTGCCTGTAAAATGACTCCTCAGTGCTTACATCCTGGCTGGGTGATTGGTAGTAGACACCCACAACAATATCTCCTTTGTTTTCCATCCCCCTAACCCTCACTCAGAGGCTTTCAACCACAACATCACTAACTGTAAGGGCTGTACAATCAAACCTCTCCCTTACACATAGCACGATAGCTCCACCTCTTCTGCCATGCCTATCCCTCCGGAACAGCCTGTAGCACTCCATCCCAGCACTCCAATCATGGGACTCATTCCACCAAGTCTCACTAATGCCAATGATATCATAGTTCTGGAAACTAACCAGCACTTTCAGTTCATCCTGTTTGCTTCTCATACTGCGTACGTTGGTGTACAAGCATTTCAGATATGATCCTGAGCTCTCCATGCTCCCAGAAGCAGTTCAAATGTTGTCACTGGCATTGCCACTGGTATTGCCACCCTCAGGCAATGCCATGCCAACCGTTATGCTTACCTACTGCAATCCTGTTGGTATCCCTTCCCTCATCAGCTCTAGTTTAAAGCCCCCTCAATCTGTCCTGCCAGTTTATGCCCAAAGATGCATTTTCCCCTTTGGGACAGATGGATCCCATCAGGCCCCAGCATATCTTGTGTCTCAAAGGCTCTTCCATGGTTTAAAAACCCAAAGTTTTGGCAGAGGCACCAGTCCTGGAGCCAGATATTGATATCCCTCCCATTACTGGGAGGATTGAGGAAAATACTATCTGTGCTCCTGAATTTTTTAGCATTCTTCCCAGAGCTCTGAAATCTCTTTTGATCAACCTCAGGCTCTTTGTTGCTACATCATTAGTATCCATGTGGTTATACTAAGCTCTTCAGTCTTGTGTTGATGTCCCTAATTTGGTCCCCAGGGAGTCAGCAAACTTCTCTGAAAAGAGGGTCCAGTCTGCAAATGGTGCTTCCATTCCACACAGGAGGGAATCACCAGTGACCATAGCTCACTGTTGTTTCTTCTCAGCGGTGGTCTCAGTGTGGGTTTTGTTGCGAGGGGTTGGTATCTTCTCTGTTAGCTTTGATCTTCAGTTTTTTCTGTTGTTATACTAGTTTTGCACTCCCATGGCCTCCCAGAGTAAAGCCATCCCACCATGGCTTTTGACATTTCTTGTGTTCTTCTTGAAAAGCCATTCAGTGCCAAAAAACTCTGTCTTTTTTTTTTTTACCCCCACAAATTCTCTAATTCTCACTCCATATAATGTACCAGTTGGAATGATTTAATGTCAATTTTCACTTACATTATGAAGGCATAAAAGGCACCAAATGGCATATACATCTTATTATGTGATGTAATGAAACACCACTTTTCATTCCTATTCAGAATCAGTTACAGCCTTTTATTCATTGCATATAAATTGCCCTTGAAATCTAGTTAGTGGAAAAAATATTGTATATTATTATTATTATTAATGTGTATAGCTTGTGCAGTCTCAAGTTCGGCAAATTATGTGCATTGAGGGAGTATGCCTTGTGCAAAAAATTTGTTTTGAAAATTTTTAATGCAGTAGTCAGGTCTTTTTAGATAGTGAGAGCCTCAACTGAACTACTTTGACTTTTTCTTCCAGGAGAAGAGAACAGTCCGCACTCTGTCTGTTTGCTTTTGCTTTAAATTCCTGTGAGTTATTCTTCTTACACCCTGTTCTCTGAAGGTATAATGCCTTCTAGTCTGTAGAACCATAGCTATGACAGTCTCCTTCTCCTGCAAGTGCAAGTGTCTACCTAAAGTTATACCAGAAAGGTCTCTCTTCCCAGATTCAGCTGGCTTGCTGCTTTTATTGTGCCAAGATGAGCGTCAGGGTTTCAGGTTTTGCTCATGCCTCTTCCTTCTGGCGAAGTATCTGAACTCTTCTATCTGATCACTCTTTGAAGGCTCCTATACCAGTTAAATCTTTCACTTTGAAGCTCTTAAGCAATCTAGCAGGCCTCTCAGAAGAAAAGTGCATTTCTGTAAATAGGCAGGTAAATGTCTATTTTACACTAGGAATCGCGTCCTGCATTTAACATCTCTTCGCTTAATACAAGTTTTGCTTCTGACCTGGGTGGCCGCGGCTACCAGGCCACCTTTCAGGGAATGCATCTTTCACGGGGCCTCGCATTCTGTACTAGTACATACACTAAAACCACACATGGCACAGCTATCTGAACAGACTAACAGAATTGTGTGCAGCTTATTACTAGCCATTGATTGGGATCAGATGCAACAGTAATTAACTGCGTGGAGGAGGTTGTAGTTTTGGAATAAGCCATCCCCACTTTTCTTTTAGACGTGCCATGACATAGTCTGTTCCAACAGGGCAGTATTGGACAGATTGTCAGTATTAGGCAAAGTTCTTCCCTTGTATCAAATCTTCTAAATCTTTGAAGCATAGCTTGAACCATCAAGCCTCCTTATATCTCAAACCTCTAATAGATTTTTTTTCTCCTGGAACAAATTAGCAAACATTCCAGAAAATGTGCAGAGAAAACCTAAAACAGCAACATGCTGGTTTTTTTTTCTCTTGTATAAATACATTTTCTTTCTTGCTGGTGTTATTCCAAATATCTGCAATTGTAAAAGAGATTTCTTCTTCACAGTCCCTTTTTGCTTTGCACCTGCAGTTCATTGTAATCTTGTATTTGTGACGCTATAGTCTATTGCCATGGAAATCAACATAATTCCACAATTACATTCACATCTCTTCTTTACTATCTCACACACTGCTCTTTAGAGAAGTTCATTATGAAGTACCAAATTCTGCATTTAGGACTTTTTTACAGAAAAATTTTGGAGAAAGAATGGTTGAAAATGTATACACCTTTAGACAGTTTTAATAACGTGACAGAAGCATGGAAGACATTGGGGCAGAAGGGATTGCGTTCCTGTGCTGGGCTGACCCGGACAGCAACTAAGAACCCATCAGCTGCTCGCTCACCCCAGCCTTCCCCCCAGCAGG
>NW_009648539.1:3835571-3870225 GCF_000708025.1 Charadrius vociferus | reverse complement strand
AGCAGGAATCAGAAGGGAAAATATGAGAAAAACTCGTTAGTCAAGATAAAGACAGTTTAAGAAGGGAAAGGAATTAAAAAAAAAAAAGAGAGAGAGAAAAAAACAAGCAATGTAAAAGCCATCACTCATAACGTCTGACTGACCGGTAGACTGATGTCCAGCTGGTTTCTAAACAGCAGCCACCTTAGAAAAACCAAAACACCCCATGAGCATGATGTCATATGGTAGAGAATATCCCTTTGGCGAATTTGGGTCAACTGTCCTGGCTGTGTCCCCCTGCCAGCCTCTTGCCTCAGACGACACGCTTGAGGACCAGAGTGAGAAGCAGAGAAAGCCTCGACGCTGCACAAGTGCCCTTCAGCAATAGCCAAAACACTGGTGTGTTATCAACACACCCAGCCCAGATCAAGGCTTTATCAAGTTCTTTTCTACCTGGTAGTCATAAAATGTGGTTTAGCTTCTTTCTAATCCTTCAGGGTTTTTTTCCTGTGTTTAGACATGGGAGAGAGCTCTGTGTATCTATGTATTATCTCCTTGCCCCTGTGCCACTGACAAAGCTTCTGCTGATCTTCCCACATTGGCTTGTTTCTGTGGTGAATACGTTTCTCTTTTTGAGGAACCTGACATAAAAAGCATATCTAGATGTCTCTGAGGATCATTTTTCAGTGCAGTACATCCTAGCAAATCTCTGTAGGTGCCTCTGAAACTTCACCCTTAAGCCTCTGCTTTATTATTCTGTATTCTTTTATTCACTACAAGATTTTAAGGGTATGCTATTCCTGCTTGAGATTTTTTTAATGAATAGCATGCAGCCATTTGTAATTGTTTATGTATCTGTCTTTTCAAGACGCCAGTGATCAAAGAGAAGACATTTACATTGGAAACCACATACCTTGTTCAGAAAGCTTCAATGGCTACTGTATACATGGAAAATGTGAATTCATTTACTCCACTCAGAAGGCTTCCTGCCGGTAAGTCCTGCATGCCTAAAAATGTGCTTGAAATTGCTGTAAAGCTTAATCAAAATGCTCTCTAGACATAATTATGGCAAGTATCAGTCTGCAGTTACCAGTGCAGTGGCACAGGAGCCGTATCCCCATGCTGTGGGCAGCTCAGGTAGTTCAGAAGCTGAATCCCTCTGAGGACTGTGGCCTCAGTGTTGTCTCCTTATTTTCAGCTGCCAAATCCTATCTAGAGGAAAAAAAAAAAACAAACCCCAAATGCCTTTGTCTTGCATGGCTTCTCTGTATGACTGCTCTTTCCCCATTGAACTCTCAGTCTGTTCTTACACTGTACATTCTATTGCTCTTGTCATAAACTCTCTCTAGAGCATCAATATCTTATTTGTAGCATTTGTTGCCCTTTTCAAAATAATAGGCTTCATCTAGAGAGTATAAAATTGCAAAATATTCTTTAGCCCACATTTTTTGTCTGTGGTATAATCTAGCAGATCAGTACGCTCAGTATTAAGCCACTCAGTGTTTCCCACGGTATCTGAATGTTCCATTTTATTTCCTTAGCTCCCAGATATTTTTTTCTTTACATTTCAACAACTCAGTTCTGCCTCTTTGTTGTCTTAAAAAAATAAAAATAATTTAATAAGTTGTTTATAGGAAAAGGCCACTTCTTAATAACATGGAGTGCCCTACTTACTAGGAGGTTTCACTCCTGAACTTTTATCTTGCAGGCTTGTACTCTCAAATTAATGTGGCTGAAGATGCTATAACTCTTTGCTTTCCTTTGCTTTGGAAACTTTAGCTGTAAATCCATTAGATGCTATCACATTTTCTCCCCTGATCTTTATCGATCGAGGATATTTAGGGTTTTTCCCACTGCCAAGATTTAAGGGTTTCCAGACTGATGAGGGAGCGGGAAGCCCAAACGGCAGAGCCAGTGTGGTTGTCATCATAAGCTTATATAATTCCTTTTGCCATCCAAGACCCTTTCTTGTCTACTTTCACCTTTCCAATAGGACTTACGTGATTTTTTTTCTTTGGCCAAAACCAAGGGAGCGCAACATGGCTTTGCTCCTCTTGGGATTCTGAGTGCATCACCAATGTCATCTTGACAGACATGAGGCAGCACTATTTGATTACGGTGTTCTTTTGATCTAGAGCTGTGTTTAACATGATTTCTGATGGATTTGTCCTCAAAATATTCAAAGTAGAGGTATTTCAGGGAAAATATTCCTGGCTGAATGAACTTAACTTTTTTTATTTCTCAGAATTTTGTTTCTGGAAGGCACTAATCATATAGTCATTTATTCATTTATGATTCAATTACTATTCAATTGTTTAAATATTTATTATTAATTTAATAATTACTCATAGGCAATGTTTCGATGAATGTAGTTAATGTACTGTCCCTTTAAATTCTATTTTATAATTACATTTACTATTACTACTTTCTATTATTTATTTAAACATCCTGAACAGTATCTCAGCACTGGACCTAACACAACAAACCTCACATGGTTCCTCCAGTCAAGAGTTTCTAACTGTCAGTTCTTAGCCCTAAGTACCAGATTTCCTATAGATTTTTCTTGGCTATTTAAATACTGACGGTCTCGTATTCTATGTGTGTTTCCTACTGGAGCAGAGTTATTAAGGAAACAAATTATTTATATCAGACAGTAATCCTCCATAGTAACCATGTACTTCTACCATAGAAAAGAATTCTACCTCTGGCAAGGAAAATATGGTGATGAATTCTAGGGGCAGATTGTTACTTTCAAATGCTTTGCATTCTCATACGTGTCTAGCATATACATTGTTTAATTTGGTCCTCGTTTCCTGGTAGTGATATATGTGAAGTATCAGATGACATACAAAACTGCAGAAAATATCTGCGCAGAGCAAATTGACTTTTGCTTTCACTGAGGGCAATGAATCTCCTTGCTCATTGTACGGCAGCCCTCCGGGACTGCCAGCAGGCAGGTGGGAGGAAAGTTTTGTAGTAGTCAATTGCATAATATTTCGTTTAGTGGTCTTTGCCCAGCTGGGCTCTGGTCCTTCTCCTGCTGCCGCCCTTGTGCTGTGCAGTTCTGCCCTGTCCTTATGGCAGGCTGCATCAAGGATGCACAGTTCAATCTTTTGCAAAGTAATCCAAACTTCTTTGCACTAGCTCAATTAATTGACGGATCAGCATATTTTGATAAATCCATGCTGACCTGTGTTTATCTTGCTATTGCATTAATGCTACATTATCTAGCTATATATTAATGCAGCAGAATGCTTTAAAATCTCTTCTACTAATTTAAGGTAGCTTGAACTAGTGCCTCGTACTTCATCTCACCAATATAGTTCTTAACACAAGCACTTCTTTGCAGGAATTCAATACTCCTGAATCTCCATTCAGCGTTCCTCAGAAATAATTTCCTGTCAATTCAGTGTTTCTGAGGAAACGCCTTTGAATTACTGGTGCCTCCTCTGCTTTGTTTTGCCTCATATGCTTTAAAGCAGTTCTCACATTGGTCACACATTGACTGTTACCTTCTTTAGTGAAAACAAAAGCAGAGTAACAAATAAAAATTCGGTCATCTTCACTAGCAAGGAGTCCTCTTCCTTATTGTTCTTATGATTACCAATGCGTTCCCTGTCCTCTTCCTTCTTGTATGCTAAGACATGTTTCTCCCGATTCCCTTCCGAGCCATTACTGAGCTTACTTACGGTACATGGGGGCTTTTCTTTAATAATTCCTCTCTTCCTGGAACTTGTTCCATGCCTGAACCAAAACTCCTTACAGAGCAGCTCATGGCTGGAGAAAGGAGAGTCACAAGATTATGAACACATAAACCCCAACTGTGATCCTTGCGTGCAAAGGGGGATTAGGAGTTGCATTAGCAGTTGTAGGAAGGTCTGTGGAGTAATTATTTCATCCCTCCAAACAGAATTAATCCCTACCCTCGCACAAAGCTTTTGGATGGATGAGACCAATTCTGTGTTGCATTCAGGCTTATCTGATCCAGTTTACAAAATGATTGTTTCTCATCCTGTGTATGAGTATTGCTTCTCCAGCTTTCTGCTATAGAGCTGGAGGCCAGTTGTATCATTCTGTTGCCCTTAATGATGCATTTGCATTAGTAGGTTTTAAAGGATAGCTGTGCAAGGAACTTGCTCAGGGATGTAAGTGGTGGGCTTTGATTCTGCAGACTTCAGCTTACTGTCTTGGGTGGCTCTTGCCTTTCCTTGTTGTGCTTCTCTCTTGCCTTGTGACATGAATTCCTCCAGAGTGTGTTTCCACTGCCACCTTTACCACTGGCACATCTCGCATTCCCTGAACACATTAGGGATCAGGAGCAGCCTCTGCTGAGTTTCTCTCTTCTGTCTCCAGCCGTTTATCCCCCACCCCGGCCAATTTTTATGGATTCTTCCATGAACTTTGACTTGAACAGTTGTGGGACATTGGATTTTCTAACCCGACCTTCATCAAATTTCTGTTCGGTGACAAGTCAGGAGGGGGTTTGATGCTGGTCTGGTCCAATAGGTTTTGCAAGGATTCCACTTTTGTGGGCTGCAGCTTGAAAAGGGATCTTCCTTTCCCCCCATTTTTCAAGGTTTTTTTTCCTCTGTGTCGTTCCTGTCCCATATTGGCAGTGCAGCTGAGTGAGCATGCTCGCTTTGTGTTCTTCTTTGTGTTGCATTTAGCCTTGTCTGCTTGTTTCACCTACTTGTTTTATTCTTCCTAAATATGGGCCCAATTTAATAACGACCCCACATATTTCTTTTGCCAAATCAGGGCCTTCACCACACTGGTGTGTTTTCAGGCAGGGCCACTAGTAACCTTATCCAGGAAAGGAAAGCGTATCTGCTCTGTCTCTTCTCTTGCCACAGAAATCCAAACCACTCCCCAACCCAAGTGTTACCACACCTCCACCTTCTCACCAGCTCTTTGTCAGCTGGAGTCACCTTGGACTCCTTACTTCATCAGCAAAATGATTGGGCTGTTGTCGAATTACAGATTCCATGAAATATTCCTTTTCTTTTTCAGGTGTGAATCAGGATATACTGGACAGCACTGTGAAAAGACAGACTTTAGTATTCTTTATGTTGTCCCAAGTAGACAAAAGCTTACGCATGTCCTTATTGCAGCAATAATTGGAGCTGTACAGATTGCCATTATAGTTGCAATTGTCATGTGCATAACAAGGTAGGTAAAGACAAAAAGAGTGGAAAATGACACATTGTATTGATATACTTTTTCTGTGTCTAAATATTTGACAAAAATTTTATGTGTTTTAACATATATCTTAATATACCTACATAAAAAATACCTAATAACTGAAGCAGGAGGATTATGTAAGATCCTATTGCCTTTTTGGTTTGGGTTTTTTTGTTGGTTTTTTTTTTCCCCACAAAACACACATTTGTTTAAACTCACAAACCACCAATAACCACTCTGAATCCCCAGATCAAATACCCAGCAGAACAGATCAGTCTTAAAACATATCCAAAAGGTCAGCTACTGGGTTAGACCTTCACTGGAGTTATTCAAGCGTTGCTGATATCTTATAGAAGCTATGATTCCCCCCTCCCGCACAGTGAAACCAGAGAGGTTGGCAAAATGCTATTCCACTGCAGTACTACTGTAAATAGTGCTACACAGAGAGAGAAGGATCCCTCACACTATATATGTTTGTGAAAATTAATGTGCAGCTAGTCCCGTTATTAGACACTCTCCATGAGGAACCCATTTTATGAATTGTAAAGATGCACAAACATAGACTTCAGGTTTCTGGGTTGTCTCCGATTCTCGCCCTATGTGAAAATTGAGATGAGAGCCATGGATTTTTTTTTATGACAAGAGATTCAGTTTGCTCATCAAGGACTTGAACCCAATGAGGAGTGAGGGCTCTGGGCAAGATTAAGGATGAGTGAGTTAGCTTAGAGTTGCATGAAGCATTTGAGTCCTTCACTTGGGCATCCATGCTACACTTTGCCTTTTCCTCCTCAACTCGTCCTTCACTTTTTCAGCTTCAGTTACATTGGGCCATAAGACTTTCTGCTGCTGCATTCATGCATGGCTTCCCGAGCTCAGTGATGTAGAATGACATCCCCATGAACAAACAATATGGGCGTCCTTCCCTATCTCTCTTGTAAGGTTCAACATAGTGGGTATAAGTACACATATCTAACACCTCCTGCACAGGTGAAAGAGTTACTTGGCTCATGCAGTTGATGTCATCCCTTTTTTTAACTCAACACCCTGCTGGCCAAAGCAGTGGCGTGGAAGGCTGTGGTTCATCAGCCTTCCTCTTTCAGCCTCCCTACGACTGTTCCCCAGCTCACAGTCTCTCGGGAACAGTCTGTTTTGCTCTGTTGTGCATTGCCCACTGTCTGGCGGGCTGAGTAAGTGCCCTCCCATTCAGAATTGTTGGCTTTTGTGAATCCTTTCTTAGTTGTGTGTCCGTCCCCAAGAAAGGGGTCACCTGAGCCACCCCACAGAAAGTCCTGGGTGGGCTCTGTTTCAGCGGCTGCCGCGAGCAGCAGGGCACCTGGAGGTCCACCACTTCAAAAGGCTGATTGATCCAGTCTTACCGTCCACCGGATTTTAAGTATGAAATATGTATAAAGTAAAGCCGATGCAATTATTCACCATGGTATGTGTTTTGCTGGATCAAAGGCTGAAGGATGTAGCACCTTGCTGGTTTGGGTCTGAAGTTCAAGCAGAACTCCCTTCTGAGTGATGTGGGGTGCCACGGACATCCCCAGGTGACAGCCCAGTACCAAACAGCAGGAGCATTCCCCCAGTCAGCACAGCTCAAAGACTCCTTGCTACTGTTAAGTACGGAAATTTAAGTCAATCTGTTATTGCTAGGCTTAATTTTTCGCGGCATATATAAAATCAGTCCTCCTTTTTCTTTCTCTCTCTTTTTTTAACAGAAAATGCCCCAAAAACAATAGAGGACGTCGGCAGAAGCAAAACCTAGGCCATTTTACTTCAGATACATCATCCAGAATGGTTTAACTTAGTGATTTTTATACCTACATTGACCATGTGATGTACATTTTTATTATATCTTTTTTTAAAGAATGGAAATATTTATTTCAGAGGCCTTATTTTTGAACATTTTTAGTGTAACAATGTTGGTCTATATTCTGAAAGCATCAGCTCTAACAGCTATGGACTGTTTTAGTATCTTTACTTTTATGTTTTTGAATACAGTAGTTCATTTTCTGTATCTGTATCACATGGTTATATAATAGACTTGTGCTTTATCCATGGAATGTAATATTTTTGGGAACACAGATTTATTCCACCAATGGTTGTAGATTTTAAAAAAAGAACAACAAACCAACAAAAAAGTCCACATTACCTAGCAAACAAGGCATGAACTAAAGGTAAAAATGTTTACAGCTTACTTTTCTTATGAGAAACTAGAAAACACTGTGTTTAAATACCGTAGATATTTAAATGTTTTTGGAAGTTAGTAACTGATTTTTTAGACACTGCCTATCGCATGAATTGTGAAGCTGTGTGCTGTGTGTAGTTGTAACGTATTTATAAAATGTGTGGACTGGGTCTAAGCACTGCCATCTTCATAAATAATTCCAACAATTTATTTTTAAAGAGGAAAATTATAAATTTCATAATTTGGGAAGTTACCTGGTAGAGCAGATGGCACAGGTGCAAAAGAAGTAGGTCTTGGTAGATTTAGGTATTGTAAAAATTGGTGTTGAATAATTGAACACAAATAATTGGAATAAAGCCTACTTTATCACTGTTAAAGCTGTTTTAATACTTCTTAAATTTTTTAAAGAAAATACATGTTTTAACACCTACAATACGGATTGTATAGTGTTTGTGATTAAAATAAAAAAAATAATAAAAGTGAATGAATTACTAGTGCTCTTGTATAGACTATTTTCAAGAGCTAAAGAAGTCCATCCAAATTAGTCTGCTGGTCATAGTTATATTAATAGACTGTTAGTTGTCGTTTGAGAGATCCCGAGATAAAGTGCGAATAGGATGTGTTCAGCTGTTTTAACATGTAGTTTAGGCTATCAAAGTTTTGCATGTAGGATTTAATAATTTGTTCAATAATAAAAAAAAAAATGCTTTCAACATTTTGAACTGGAAAAGCATGTCACAATACAACGTTTTCACTATATTGCCTCTGGTTTAGTGTGTTTATTTGTTACCCCATGTGGTAATGGCAGCAAGCTGAAGACCTGAAGTTGTTTTGCTGGGAAAAAAACAACCGTGTTCATTTTCCTGACAGCTCTTTGAATTCCCTTGGAGGAAAGCACTCGAGTAACGCGAAAACAAAAGTAGATCGTTAAAAATATGCAAGTTTGCTTTCCTGCTTAATTAGTAAGTTACTTAACTTTCCCGGATTAACACTAATAACTTCATCAGTACAGAAGCGTGACCCTTTAAACGTATGTTCCTTTCCAGACATTGCTTCCTAATTTTAGGGGTTTCATGTTGCTGAAAGTATCCGAACAATCATGTGTGGATATTTTGTAGTCAGAAGTATTTGACCAAGCTCCAGGAGCGGAGTTTCACGCCCTACTTTGAGCATCGCCGGGGCCAGCTGTCGCCCTGGCTCCCTGCAGCAGCGCCAGAATCGTTCTGGCAGGATCACCGAAACTTCGCCTGCTGCCGACCCGGCCGAAGGCAGGCAAAATGGATCGCCGCGAAATCACCCCGGAGGCTGACAAAACCCACCAAAATCGCCTCTCCAGCGTCACCGAGGAGGAAGAAGAACAAGATGCAGCTTACACGATCGTGACGGTCCTGGACAAAGTGGCCAACATTGTGGACAGTGTGCAGGCGAGCCAGAAAAGGATAGAGGAGAGGCACAGGGAGATGGAGAACGCCATCAAGACCATACAGATTGACATTTTAAAGCTTGCCCAGGCTCACGGCAATACCGGCTACACGGTGAACAAGTTACTGGAGAAAACCCGCAAAGTCAGCTCCACTGTGAAGGAGGTGCGGGCACGCGTGGAGAGGCAGAGCGCCAGCGTGCGGAAGGTGGAAGCAAAACAAGAGGAGATGCTGAAGAAAAACAAATTCCGGGTCGTAATCTATCAGGTAACCGCAAACCTAATTGCTTGTAGCGCTGTCATTGTGTCACCTCCTTGGTGGCTGCTGGTAGGCGTCAGTTAATGAACCAAAAGACACAGTCTGTCCAACATGAGAGTTATTTTATGCTTTCTTTAACACTGAGTTGTGCTCTGCAGTGCCTTTCAGCATGAACCTACTGACAGCAGCACACACGGTCTATTATTAGTGTTGGTAGGTTTCTGAGCCAGTCGTGTAAGATTAACTGCAGATCAGCAAGGACTATTTGTTGCCTCTCCGAAAGGTAATATGAGGCTGGCCCTGTAAATCTTGTCATACAAACCATGCCTGACATTCATCCTTGTTATTTTTTTCACCATATTAGGTAGAAGTCCAAATAGCGAAAGTGTTTGTAGGCTCTCTGGAATGTAGACTTTCTCGTAACATGAATGTTAAAACATACGGTTTATTTAACTTGCCACATTGCCTAGGCTTTCATAGTGCTGACAAATTGGGGCTTTTTTTTCATTTTCTCAGTCTATAACAGAATATGCACAAACTAAAGCTCAGAGGCACAAACCCTTCATGAGAGCAAATAGTCCCTTGCATGCTCTACTTTGGAAACGATTTAACCCAGCACTGTTCTTCCAATCATATTGGGCAAGAAAATCACACATTTTCTTTCATTGACCTCATTCTAGGATGTTCACTGTTCTTATAAACAATTGTGTTTGAAGAGGCATTTCATGAAGCAGCGGCGTTCTTTCCTAGATTCATACAAGTAGACAGTGCAGGCAGCTCAGGGGGTCTGTCACTTGCTGGTGAGTGCTGTGAAACCCATTTGTTTCTGATCTGATCCTACCATTTGTTGAAACTTCCCAGTTCCCCAAGTTAATAGAAAGTAAGAGTGTTTAATCTTTTGCCAGAAGCATAGTTTCTCTTTCATACCAGCAAGTCCCCAAAGCTTCTTTCAAATGAGTCGTATTCATCATTAGGCGTTCTTGAAAATACCAGCCCTCGTGAGTAACACAATGCGCCCCCTTCGCCCAGCCTTACGCCCCGGTCTTGCATCTGTTTGTACATAAATAACATTTACTTGCAATGAATGGAGCTGTGTGTTCCACTGAGTTTATTCACCACTGTATACAGCTGACATTCTTCTGCATAATCTAGCTTTCTGAACTATTTCCTTTTCTACTACTGGGATAAAATAGCTAAAAAAAAGAGTAAAAGCTAGGTAGGAAATGTTACCTCGTTAATGTTATGTTAGTACCATATGCAGCCAAATTGTGCCTCCCAGATTTTCTGACTGAATGACTTATTATGGATGTTCAGGAGAAAGCACAGGCACAATTTGGCCTATTATTACAATTATTGCAAGCTGCACCATCATGATGGAATAGGAAACAGGCACTTTTGCTTTTTCCTTGCAAATCATTTCCCAGGTAAAGGTAATAAATATCTCTGACTCCCCTGGTTAATGGCACAATGCCATTTCATTGATGGGCCTTTACCATAATGAATGCAGCAGAATCAATGCTTTGAAAATATTTGTTCTTAAAACAGTATTCATTACATAATGTAAATTTTTCTCCTAGCAACACATGAGTTGTTGTGTATTTTAAAATGTAGTAAAATGTGGTGAAAATGGATTTACACACAGCTATAAAGACCAGCTGTTGTTATTTTCAGATATTTCATACAAAAGGTGGCTCTCACGATGCATACTTTCTCTAAGAATCAGCTTCATAGGAGTTTCTGAACTCTGCTGGTTTTGCCGGACAGGAATGACCTTAGGTGGTACTTTTCAGGAAGGGAAACAGCATTTTGGATTTCTGTCTTTCTAGCTTCCCCTTCCTACAGTAGTTGAGAACTGCCAGCGAGAATATGAATGACTTCCTCCTTAACTTCCATCCTTTTTGTAAGGTAGATTGAAGAATCTTTTCCCTATTGCATGGGGAAGGAGGAGCAGGTATGCTGATCCCTCTAGGATCTGACATTTAACACTTTTCTGGAGGAGGAGAACTGCATTGCTCCACAAAAACTGTCAGTTGCTAGGTAGTCAAGAGTGCACTGAAGCTTTAAGGCACAGGTACACTTGTGAAGATTGCTTTCACACAAGTGCAGTGATTTTCACACTGTTGATTTACACCAGTGTAAGCATACTGCTGGAGCGCCAAGACCTGAATGACTGAAGCTTGGCTACGATGAGTGGTAGTCTGTTAATAGCTACAGAATCAGCATACTCCCTTCACTATATTTTACAAATGGGTATAACCAAGTTGTTTACTTGGTGGTTGTGAGTGACAGCTCGTCTGTAGTGAGATTTTTTTCTGATGAGCCATTTGGGACATTGTGATGGAGTCAATGACCTGTGCGTAGCCGGTACTGAATGCTGTCATGGGTGTCCACACGTGGGTTTTAGTTTTAACTTTTGCCAGAACATTGGCATATGAGGAAAAAGGAAACACCAATTAAATCCTAAAGATTTTCTTTCAAGTGGATAGCTTTGATCTTATCTTTAATAGAAGGAGTAGGCAGGTTGAAAAGGATCATTGGCTGAAGGAGATTGTCCCAAGAGACCTGGCCATGATGAAAAGAGTTGGCAATATCCTCACATTAAAAAGAGACAAAGTGATTATCCATGAGCATAATGATTAAGGAAACAGAGAGCATTCATTTTGAAAGGGCCATGTGGTTGAGGAAAACATTTGGTAGCAAGCAGCTCTCCTCCCCAGGCTGACTGCATGATTAAAAATGCTGGCTTACTTCAGAATTTCTAGTGAGGTCTTTGACCCGGGAGTGCTATGTGCCCTAAGGGTATAGTAGGGAACGCAAAGGACATTATAAGTTCTACAGGTCACTGTTCATTTCTGTTCAGGTTAGTCTGAATAACCAGCTGTGAGAGCTATCTTTTCTCTCCAGTCAAAGAGCATCTAACAATTTAACTGATTCTGACTAAATTATTCAGAAATTAAAGAGGATTTTTTTCTTTTTTTTTTTTTTTTTTAATCATGAAAGAACTTGTTCACTTGCTTTTCTGCATGTTCTGCAAGTCTCTCTTTGAACGTGAGCGTACAGGTACCAGAAATTCCATGTTACAGTTACTGGGCTTTTTTCTGTTGTTACATTACATAAGTACCGTAAACGAGTAACAACTTCCTATGAAGGGACACATGCATTTGTTTCACTCACTGCGGTCTGATGTTTAAAATTAGTGGACAGTCCCAGTGGACACATTAGTAATCCAGCAAGGTTTTGGCTTGACTGGTCTACAGAGCCATGATACAATCAATTTTTTTGCCCTGCGATTGCTCCACCGCACATACAGTGAGAGGCTAGCAGAAGCAACCTTCTGTATGCCGCTCATATTAAGCATAATAAATTAAACTATAAGTGGCTTTTCCTGGCCACTGTCCATCTGCAGCATAATGACTTGGACAGTAAAAATGGTGAGATGGAGATGGGGACAATAATCTGAAAATCTGAAGTCAAAGCACTTCCATCTGAAGTGGCAATAAAAGTCAGGGTGTCACCAGCTCAAGAGACTCTGAAAGACATGGTGCACAAACTCACTATCCATCAGCACGGAGTTTTAATTACAGCTATTCTGAGAAAAACCTGCGAGAGTAACCATCACATGAAAGACAGCAAATATAACAATTCTATTTAATAAAAAGGCAAAGGAAATGATCTGAACTATTGCCATTCGTCTGGTATCATTCAGGCGTAAGAATGGCAGGCTCAGAAGGGGCTCTGCAGAACAGAATTGTTAGTACTATGGAGTTAAATAGCTCACTAAGAGCAGATTGTGCTAGGTAACTCACATTTGGTGAGGTCTTATCCTTTCTCATATTTGTGTACCTGATACCTTACCTCATAATGGATAATCTGGGAAAACAACAGCCGACAGTGGACTCTGTTGAAATGGGAAGCGAGGCTTGTGACAGGTTTCTAAAAAGGTTTGCTTCTGAGACTTTGTCAACTGTGTAGCATTTTCATTAAAGATCTTGGCACAGAAAAAGGTGCGGATACTAATAACACTCAAAATGAGGAGCTGTCAGTCCAGAGAAAGAAACATATACAAGAAACCAAATCATCTTTAGAGCTGGAGTAACCTAAGTGTACACAATGTCATTTCCTGTACTTAGCAGAAGCTTTCTGCTAGTTTGTCTTCTGAGGCTCCATGGCTTGGAAAGGACAGAAAATGGTGTATTAATTGCTCACAAGATGACTGAGAGCCTACTTGATGCTGAGGCTCTTAAAAAAGTCAAATATGGACAAGAAAGGCTTCAGGAAAGGTATTCCCAGAAGTGAGAGAGACACCCAGTGCCCTTGTCCAAAACACTTCAGAGTCCACCCAGAGTACCACGTACAAGCTCTGATCACCCCTGTTGAAGTAAGTTGTGTTCAAACTGAGCAGGTTTGGAAAACAGCTACCAGGATGATCAGAGCAATGGGGAGCCCTGGTACATGGGAGGACACCAGGAGATCCTAGCTTGGTTTAGTCCAGCAAGAAAAGAGGGTAAAAGAGGTTGTGGCTGTCCTTTATACGTACATGGGGCACGGATGAGGACCCCAGTAAAGACCATCAGCAAAAAGATGAAATGAGTGTAAACTGTCCATGACTCAGGTCAGAAATCAGAAATGGATTTTTAGTCCTGGGGACATTAGGGTCTGGACAAAGCCTTCTGCTAGCACCCACGGGGAGAGAAGAAAGCCTACATTGCCATTAAAGTGGAGTCTGAAAACTTAATGGAAAAACAGATGGCGTAGGTTGACTAGCTGTGACAGCAGAGCACTGACCTCAGACACAGAGGCCTCGGCAGCCCAAGGACACAAGGCCTTTGTTGGAATCTTGTGGCAGAAACCTTATATAAATATTTTTACAGCCGGGACAGGTAATTGCCTTCACTGAGAATAAAAGAAACCAAACGGTTGTGTCAGAGGGTGCAGCAAGAGCCCTTTGTTTGCAGTGTCAAGCCCGGTCCCTCAGTTCAAAGGGCTGATCTGGCCCCGTGCAGTGCAGCCAGCTGCTGGTGGCATTGTGGGGCCAGCGCCAAAGCACTGCCGGCAGCTAAGATCACAAGTTACCTGTGTGGTTTTTAGAAAAAATCACAGCTTTCAACCAGCTAAAGAAAACCTGTATTTCTAGGGCCGTGTTCACAAGTGAAAAGGAGAAAGGGAAATAATAATAATAAAATAATTAAAAAAGCAGCTGTTGGGCCATTTTTGTGTTCCTAAAATAAAATAGGTTATCTATTTCACAGGACTGTGTTCATAGCAGATTATAGACTTGATGCTACACCAATGGATCTGGTGTAACTGGAGTCCCCAGACCTGTTCCTTTGTGGTGATTCTCACAAGGAACAGGCAGTCATCTTCTCAGGGCTGCCATTGATTTTTCTTCTATTAACATTGGGTGGTGGAAACAACTGATGTTAATTTACATTTGCACTGGATGCAGTTCTTCAGGGCTTTGCTTGTGATTGGCCTGCAAGATTGCAGAAGAGTATAGCTACATCACGAGCCTCTCGTGCCATGCCTCTTCCCCACGGTCCCAGAGGCTGCCTGAAGTCACTTATCGACAGGAGCTGTGGCTGGCCGCTGTGAGCATACGTGTATCTTCAGTGATACCCTTCATGCCTGAGGCCCAGCTTCAGGAATGGACTTGACTCTGGGGACATGTGGTTGGGCTTTATATTCTCAGCACTACTGAAGATAGCTGAATGTTGCGGTTATTCCTTTAGTACAGGAATAAAGTTCATCAGAAGAGCAGAGGCACAAATGGGAGGGATATGTGAAGTCACTAGCAGCAAGTTCAGAGTTTGGGACGGGATCCATCTTGCCAGGCATTAGACATCAGTAATGCAGACGTTTGTACATTTGGCCTGTAGGCTTCCTTCAAACTAGCAGAGAGAAACGTATGGAACCTGATTCGCCTGACCTGTTGTAAACATCTACTTCTGGACACAGTTTCTGCTTCATAAGTACCAGTTCTCTCCATTGAGTTAAGAGTCCAGAAACAAGTTCATATGGAGACATGGTTCCTTGGGCAGAGGAATTCAGCAGCTCCTTGTGACGGTTGAGTTTCTGTTGTACTTCAGAGCACTTCCCTGCTCTAGCTAGCTTGCAAGAGCAGTCACTTTGTGATGAATGAATGAATCAAAACATTACCAAACATATTTTTTTTTGTCTTATCACACCTTGTGATCGCTCTTTCTCCTCCACTCACAAATGGGTTGGTATCTACAGACAAATTGGAAGTGAGAAATTTCACCAGTTTGATTGCAAACCTGCGGACTGACCTGCAGGACTATTCTCAGGCTGGCTCCCTAGAACAATAGCAAAGCAAAGTAAGTGTGAAACTTCAATGTTCCCCTGGAGCTGCAGAAGTCCATAGTACGCAGCATGCGGTGGCCTGGAGCCAAGGGCTTCTCCGAGTGAGGTGGTATAACTGGGTAACGCTTCCTCGTTGTCTGTAGGCTGCGGCAGTCAGATAATGAGAGAATGAGCTTGGGTTCTTTATAGTCATTGTATGCTCCTGGTTAAATTAATGAATTTCTGTCAGAATTTAAAGAAAGGGGATGTCTATTAGGCTTCACAAAAGTGAACTGAGGGGAGCTGACTGTTCTGGCCAGGCTGCTTTTTCATTATGTAAAAATAATTCTAAATACAAGCAACAGCACTTGGCCATAAAGTCCTACGTGAAGTGTTTATGCTCTATCTATTTTACTTGATAAAATCCCTTAGGTGCCTTTTTAAAATAATGCTATTTCTCTCTCATCTGAGCAGCTTTTTGGCCTGATGGCAGAGATTTTGAAATGGCATATTTGCAGAAAAAAATGAAAGGATCGCTTGAGATTTATAAAGCCTCACTCTTAACTGTTAGAATATGAGTAAAAGTACCGAATGATTTGTAATTGGTTATTCATCAGCGGTTTTGTATTGATTTAGAGAACAATTCCAAGGAGATGTTTTAGTGATTTACCTTGGCTGCTGGTTTGAATAACAAATCATTCATTTAACATGCAAATTTATAGGATTTTTTTGAAACATAGTGGCGATGCAGTTTCCTGCCCATACGCTGCCAGTCATTTGCATCACCAGTTGTCATAGACACGGCAGCAGCGCCAGCCCAGGCGCCGAGTCCCCTTCGACCATTTCGCTGCTTCGTGCTCTGCTTCAGAATTGTCAGGTGATCACCAGTCCCATCTGTGCTTATGTTAATCATCACCTGCACTTTCCCTGTCACACATCCCCAGGCTGAAAGATCATTTGCCGTGACCTTTTCCCCGCGCAACACAATGACTCCAAGTTGTGGAGTTTCATCTGTCTCTCCTCCCATCTTTTGCTGTGAGCAAGTTCTTTTGGAGCATTTTGAGTCCTGATTTTATATATTGAGAGATATGTATAAAATATGTAATTTTGTATGTATAATATATGATTTTTTAATATATATAATTTAATTATTTATTTGGTCCTTCTGTTTTTCTCTGCTATTGCTTTTTGTATTTTAAAAAGTTTTATTCTGCTAAGGTTTTAACTGAAATTAGATGATAGTTGAGAGCTGATAACAATTAATTAAAGCTTGTTAGACTTACACTTTGAAACTATTTTAAAAGAGAATGCAAAACTGTTTTATAGTGTTTCGAGCATATATTTACTTGTAAGACAAATGTATTATCTTTTTTTTTCTCCTTGCCCACTCTAGATCAGTCTGGGCTTTGAAATACAAACCCATGCAAAAAAACATGAAAGGGCAAGGAGAATAAAGGTCTTCAACTTGCTACATTCATTAAAATGCCCCCATATCCCATTATTTTTTATTTTTAAATGGTATTATAATTAAATTACTACAGAAATGATCATTAAAAGTGATAATGTATTGAAAGCCAAAGTATGGGTATACAGTGACACTGTGTCGCTGCTTTGTCTAGTGAATCCCGTGGGCTCTCAACTGGCAGCACGCCTTTTTTAAATGAAAATAATACTATTGCTGCTATTAATTATTGATCTGTGCTTACAAAGATAAAGAGTGGAGATTTAACTAACACAAGTTTGTGAAGGAATTTTTTTAATAACCCTTTTACCTTTGCACAGCCTCACTGCCCATGCAGAAGGCATGACATCCCTCTTCCAGCAGCCCCCTTGGCTTATTTGCTCCTTCGTGTGGCAGTAAGGGAGAAAGGTGCTATTAGACCCCACCTGATCCTTGCCAGGACACCACCGCAGCAAAATACCTGAGACATTGCTAAACAATTTGCTCTGCCATTTCCCTTCTTTCCCTGCCCAGAGACGAGAAGAGCCTGACCGTGCAGGCAGGGTTACCAAGAGGCACATTTTGAGACAGTATCTTTTCCTCTGTAATTTTCAGTTATCTGAGCATCGCCACCTCAAGAGTCTCATAGCATTGATTAGGGGCATTGCCACATTGAAGATTATTTACCTATTGTTTTTAAGGTTTCTGTGAGGTGAAAAACAGCCTGCACCTTGCACTGTGCGCAGTTTAAGGAGCAGATGCGCTAGCCTTCCTTCATAAATGCCCTGCTGTATCCTATGGGAGAAAAACACTACTGTTGTGATCCCTTCCATGAGATGAGGAGACACCAGCAGTGCCTGCAAACTGCTCAGCGCCCTCAGGCGCCGGTGCAGAACAGCCAGAATTTTGGCAGCCAGTGAAAAGTTTGTGCAGCAAAAGGCCTGTGGCCCTTTGAAAATTTTCTACTTGTGCATTCAATTGAAATGGGAGCAGAGGGAGAAAATGACAATGAAGGAGTCAGATTTTCTTGGGAACCCGGTGTTAGAAACATCAGGGTTTCGATAGTCACTGTCCCCAGAGCCATCCATTCAAACCAATGCTGTGCTGGCTGCCTTTGGCAAAGTTAAGGCTTACTCCTGTGTTTCCTTTGTATTCAGCCAGGTCCTTAAAATCTCAGACTTCTCTGGCTAGGCATATTTGAGAAGTTAAATACTCAAAAACTAGGAAAAGCCAAAGTTTAGGTTTAAAACACTTTCTTAGCAAACTCACTGTGCCAGGGGCATCACCACTCACGCCTTAATTGTATGATTGTTCTGTTACGATGCTGTATCTTTATGTTTTGTTTGTTAAAGTCATTTCTTAAGCAGTGGCTCTAACTAACCTCACAGCTTTGTAGCCTCTGTATTTCTCTCCCTGTCTGGCTGAACTGCAAAGGTCTCCAGGCTTTTCCCTTATCATTCAACCAATGCCTTCGGTCCCTTCTCTGCTACCACAGAACCTGAAGCTTTTCTCCCTCCGGATCTCATTTCCTTCCACACACATGCATTTTTCTGAAATGTTGCCAGTTTCAACAACATACCATCTAATCCGACTCCTTTCTCCTCTCTCCCTTCCTACCCCCATTCATAACACAGACGCCCTCTTCTCAGCATCCCCACCACCTGCCAAAAACATCGGGTCCCGATCTACAAGCAAGGTACCTGAGCCACTGGTGTGTTTGCTCAGGAAACACATCAGCTGGGAGACAGACGGAATGACTCACAACACAGCCAGCTCCTCGGCAGAGAGCTTATTTCTTCATGTCTGAGCACAGCTCTGTTCTCAAATTGGTGGAAAATCCCAAATGTTTCCGTGGTAGTGGCGAGACTGTGTAGGGGTGAGAAAGTGGGAGCTGAGTAATGTGAGCATGTATGCTACACTTTGTTTTGTACAAAACCAAGACGACCTCTGTATCAATCACTTACATCGCTCATTTTCTGACTTATTTTCTTGGAGGAGAAGAAGAAAAATAAGTTTTGCTCTGAAAGGTCCAGGTCTATTTTCAGTTTGTTGAGTGGTGGATGAACTTTTCAGGAGATTATGGCCAACGAGCATACCAGGACCAGTGTGAGCACCCTCTGCAGGGTGCACACTCTCCAGGTGCTCCATCTGGTAGGACTGATGAAAGGGAAAGGGAATGAGCAGCTTTAACAGATTTGTTTCTTGGTTTCTGTTTCTGGCGTGTGCATATCTTTGGGTTTTGCCAGTAGACACAGAGTACATGTCCTTCATATTGTTCTTTGTGGTAACCAATAGACAGACTATATGACTGAATGCCTCTTTCCTCGAGAAATCGGGTTAAAAATACCCAACTGTTTGGTATTGTCTTTTACAATATTGTCTTTTCTGTGAAATAACCTCCTGTCCTCTTTTATTTGAGCACTTATAAAATTTAGCTTAAAGATCCTTCCTTACCTCCCATGAGGTGGCAGTGGCAGATAAGAGTCCTTCCTACCACAACGCTTAAATAGAACTTTAACTAAAACCTTACAAGTAGCACCACCGATTGTTCAACTCCATCTCGCCCTCCCAGAAGACTGGGCTGCCCAGTCCTGCTATTTCCAGTCCCATCTGCTTTCAAGCCAAGAAGAAAGCTGTCACCCAGTTTAGGGCTTTGTCCTGTGCAACTGAAATCAGTAGGTGTTTTGTCTTTGCTTTTAGTGAGTTTATAAATGAGCTGGTAGCTGTATGCTTTGACCCCATCAGTTTCCCACCTGGTGCTAAAAGATGAGCTCTTATCTTTTCTCTACCCCACTGATATCTAGTGATAAGAAGAAATGAGGAGGGGCAGGAGAAGGAAAGGAAGCAGATGAGAAAGCTCTCCTACTGAGCCTAAATCAATGTATTTTTATTATGAAATCTCTCCTAACATGTTAGCTAGTTTCTCTAATACTTTCCATTTTGGTAGCATCTTCCATCCGGACATGTTGAGAGGAGATAGAAACTCACACTAATTTTTTAGTCTTGCAACATTTGATTCTGCAACATGTGTGCAGAAACCGAGGAAAAAGAGAAAATCGGAGATTTGGCAGAGATCATTCTCAGAGTCTGCAGCAGAATGAAAAATGTTCCTCAGGACCTGCAACTCTAGCTTCCGTGTTTTGTCTACAAGGCCTTCATCTCACATGTGACTGTTCATGTCTTAATTCTAACACATGCATGAAAGTTAAAGCCGTCTCTTCTTTAGGTAATAAACTGCAAAGCTAAATACAATAAAAATCTGGCAAATAATTGACAAAAAGTACAGAAAAATTTGTTGTTCTTCCAAAGGAAGAGAGCTTAAGTATTGCAGAGAAAATACTCTCTCTGCCTTCTTTGAAAAGTAATCTTCATATGAAAAGCATACCCCATTTACCATATTGTATTCATTTCTGTATGTACTGAAATTTCAGAGTAGTCATTCTGGAAACGTTTTTGTTACCATTTCAGCTGAAGGAGTGGGCTATAATTTACAAACTTTGAGGAATTATTATCCAGCTGTGTTTTAGTTCATTTTCAGAAAGAAGGGATTATGTTTATATATAGAAGTCTTTATGTAATTAATGTTAATTTGCACATGTTAATGAAGATGATTATTAGCAAAGCATTGTAGTTTCGTTCCTGCTTTTTTAGTTGAATAACATTCTGCTGTAATCAATGCAACATAACTCATCCCTATTTTTCCTGAACGGTAACAACTATTTTACAAGAGGGCTTTTAATGAAGCCAAGGCATGATGACAGACTCTTAAGTGAGCTTTATCTGCCAAATAGCTTAATGTATTTTATTTTACATATTGCTAGGACTGTAAAATAACATTAAACATGACTTGCTACTAATGAGCTACTGTGAAAAATGACAGACATTTTTTTGGCCGGAAATCAGTTCACAGCAAAATATTCAGTAAGACTGACCCATTCTTCACAGGTTCACAACTCCTAATTTCTCTTCTATTATTTTCTGCATTAAGGTAATAATACTTAGTATAGAGCCCAGACACTGTCACACCTCAGAAATCAGCTGAAGTAGTACTAATGGGAAACAGCTCACAGAAGTGTTATACAGCTGTTGTACCTGTCAGCACCCTAAAGGGCTGCTCCTCTTGGGAGAAGAGCACATGCACGTGCATGTAAATAGAAGGGAAGAAGGGGCTGGCATCGTCCATCCCATATATCTCCTACAAGTTATAGGGTTTCTTCTCTGCATACACTAGTATTTCTAGACAGAAATGACTCACTGACACTGAGCCACAAATTCGTAACGTCCATGCAGACAGCAGTCTTCAGATCAGGGGATCAACTCTCTTAGGAGATTCTCCCCGTTCAGACAAATTGTACTGCTGAATACTTCTCTTACCATAAGCTTTTGTCCTTTTTTTTTTTTTGCACGTCCTTAACCCCTAAGTGCTTCTTGGCAAATTATTTACTGTGGACAGCTTTTGGAAGTCTTCTCTGTGTCTTCGAGTTTTGAGCCTCTAGCAGTCTTTCTTTGGAGGGGCTACATACATTCCCAGTGCTAAGATACCTGGGATAGTCACCACTTCCAAGGATGCAGCTAATATGTATCATGTGTATAATGTAAATGTCTAATACCACATGCTCATACAGGTCACCTAACTCACCATAGGAGACAGAGGTGCTTGCTCAGAGTCATTTGTATTTTTCCAAATAGAACAAGTCAAGTTCATTTCAGCAATGGTGCAGGTGCTGGGGGAATTGTGTGGAACGGAATTTAGCTAATAACATCTCATTCTTTTAGTGACTTTGTTCCTTTGTGGAGCCAGCACATGTAAGTTAATATGTTGGGGTTCATCCCCTTCTGGGCAGCAACAGAAATGTTTGCTAAGTTCCAATCAGTCAAAAATGTGCAATTGTCTTGGTGACAGTAAAAGGCTGAAACTGCTGCTGTTATTGAGACACTCATTCGGAAGAGCACACAGCTAGCACAAGCACAAGAGCCTATTTTGTCTATGGGATGTCTACTTTTATTGGTGAGGGATAACGGATCCAGGTCCAACCTCTGAGAAGCAGATCAGTTTCAAAAAAGCCCCCATGAAGTAGACATGCCTACTCTGAAAACCGTTAGGGGCCAGTAAACATTGGACCATAGCATTCATCAGTTTCAGGTAGAACTGCACTGGCAAGAAATTTTTAAGCGGGTGTGATGTCTTTACAGATCTTGGCAAAGGCTTCTTCTGCCATTTGTATTCTGTATAGATCACATATGATGGTACAAGCCTACTTTACTTTGTTACAATATTGTATTTCAGTTAGCATTAATTAACTACAAGTCAACAAATAAAATGCTGAATCACCATCCTTTTAAAACACGCTTGCCAGAGGATGACTCTGTGCTTTTATTCACAGGAGGAAACTGAGTGTCCTTCATCTCTCTCTGTTATCAAAGAGACGACACCAGGTGAAATTCTAGAGGATGATTTCTTCCCACCTGATGACCTCTCCTCTGATGAAGAATATTACATCGAAGAAAGCAAAGCAACCCAGTTCAAGAAATCAGGTATGAGGCGCATAGATGATATCAAAAAGGCCTTTTCAAGGGAAAATATCCAAAAGACGAGACAAAATTTTGGCAAGAAGGTAAACAGGATTCGAACGAGAATAGTGACCCCTGAGAGGAGAGAAAGGATCAGGCAATCAGGAGAGAGACTGAAACAATCTGGCATAAGGATCAAGAAAACCATTTCACAGGCTGCCCCAACGAAGGAGACGTTCAAGATCCATAAAAAAAATAAAGAACGAACAGGAGCTGAAGGTCAGGAGGGGATCCAGGAAGCCGGTGCGCACATCGCCTCTGAGCTCGCGGCAGCAGAGCCCTTCACTGAGGAAATCTCTTACACAGAAGTGATCACTAAGGTAAAGAAAGACAAGAACAGTGCAACAAAAGGTGCTTCCCAGTCAACTGAAAAAGGAGTGACAATCCCAGAAGTCGTTCTTAAGCAAGAAGGAAAAGAAGGAGGAGGAGGAGGTGATGATGTCCCTTTGCTAGACTTAAAGCAATCAGCATAAGGAATCAAGTAGCAAACACACCATACTGTCCTTATTGAACAAGAGATAACACAGTATGTATTCACTCAGCTTTAGAAAAATGTGTGAATTTGTGTTATATCCCAAAACATGTGTTGGTGGTGTTTTATCATTTACACGGGTGTCTGTAGTGTCGTCTTTCTGACAAAAGCCAAGCCATGCAAACTGAATGAAGGGGCTCCCCCTCTGTCTCGCAGCGTGCAGTAGCCATCATTAACCCAACTGGAACTCGCGTGTCAAAGGGAGATGGAAATCTGCTGTATTTTCAAGATTGATTTAGCAGTCACTTAGCAGCCTAATCACTCTCTCTAGTTTTATGTACAACAGCATAAATAATTATTTCCATTATCTTCCACCAACTCCTGTAATCAGAAAACAATAACAAGGCTATTAGTTCATATTAGCAAAAGGAAGAACTATGAAGAAGGCCCATTCAGCTACACAAATCTTTTTGTAGTAGGGCCCTCACTGAAAGAGCAGGAGGAGGAAATTTCTGCTTTATCCAGGGTGTGACAAAATGTGGCAGGAATGATATGGGGTTTGAGTAAATTGTGTTTCTTCTCAGTGGAAAAGCGAAGCTCCTGAAATGACTAAAGATTATTTCCAGAGTTCTGGAAGAGGAAGGTTTGATGTATGTAAGCAATGCGTTTTCTGCACTCATGGAGTAAGAATAAAAAAGCAGAAGACACATTAAATATGGAATAGCAGGAGGAAAAGAGAATGAGGTATCCTCTTCGTGTTTTGGAAAGATGTGATTGTGAGGAAGGCAAAGGTAGGAAACAGTAAAAGAGGAATAAGATTAATGCATGAGTTCTGGATAAGTAGAGAATAAAATTAGAATACTGTAACTGAAGTTTCCTCGAGATTTGTTAAAGAATTGTTAGTCTATCCAGAGGATCACAGGGCTCATGAACATAACTGACCAGACAAGGGAATTGTTTTGTTTTCCATTCTCAGTACTTTTTCTGAGGTTCACTGCAATTAAATCCACTTTACAAAGCCGGTGAAGTACAGGGCGAATCCATAACCCAATTCTTTGTTTCCTATCATCATGGATATTGACCAGCCCCAGCCTCAGGGATTATGAGACAGACACCCTTTGGAGTATGGAATGCTGTTCATTTGCAACACTCGGGAGCCAGTGCCCTGGCATCAGATATGTTTGTAAACACGACCGCTGGGCTGACATGGGGGGCAGGACTGTATTGCTCTCTTCATTCTTAAACGGAGTTGCCTTCAAAGCACTTATCTAAAGCAATGTTAGTCATTACTATCTGTGTGAAACTTGTACAATATTGTCAAAAGCTGTATGATTGTATTTAATATCTCAGATTCATTTTAACAGCAGAGCATAACTTGCTTATCTATATACATTGTTTGAGGTCTCCCGGCTAATTGTTAATCTATAATTTAAATATAATTAGTTTGATTTCAAATATTCTGCCTGCCAGTTCTTTCATTTAGTCTGGTGTACATCGCATTTGAAGTGGAACAGCTTTAGCAATAGTAACTAGGGACCACTAGTTGGGGAAGGTCAATGTTATACCATGTCAATGACATTTCAAATCAAATTAATGTTGTCAGGTTGGAAGCAGCGACTCCACTGAAAGGAAGGGCAGGATAGGGCAAGGGAGGGAGACAGGGAGAGGAAGACATTTCTTTCAACAGTAAATTGTACATCTCCACTGTACTGTAATTACATGCAAAAAAGGAAAAAACGGTTTGCTTATAAGATAGATTGGAGGTTTTGGTTGGTTGTTTTTTTACTAGCTATAGGAAGTGTTTTCTGGAACCAGGTGACTGTGTGTTCTTCCAGTTCTGCATAAAACTGTAGCTATCTTCAGTGAAATACTGCATGATTTGTCTGGTTCTTCTGTAATATGCCCTGCATTCTGTCCTGCAAGATTTGACATTTTCCTAAACTGACATACAGGGTTTAGTTATGGAAATGAAAATGTCAGAGTTCAAAGAAGCTATTTCTTTGCATTTTTATACAGCAGAACACTAAGTGCTATAACATAATTGCCTATAGATTTTCTTTATATGGCATTTAATTTTCTCATTTTACTTGACAAAGAAAGGAAGTGATGCAGTTTCCATGGAGGTTATCATGTAGCACTGCATATAACCTCTATCAAATATGCATTTTTAATGTTTACTTCTAACTTCAAGTGTTCAGAGGCTGATTTGTTTTCATAGAAAGTGAGTTCTTCAGGTATGCAAAGTATTTCAATGTACACTCTTCATTTTAAGTTATTATCAATGTCACTGACTTGAATTTCACGTGTACCAAGAGATCAAAGTTAATTTACTCCACATCCCCTCATACAGGTAGGGGATGGAGAGAATACTATGGTTTACAAACTCAGTATCTATACAACAGCACCGCCTTTTGCTGCTTGAAGTCCCCCTTATCTTTTTCATAATTTCCAAGAGCAATGATCTTGAAGCCCGATACTTCACTTTTCTGGGAAACAAAATTCTCAATGAAACCAGCTGATGTACAGCTGTACTGCAGGGAGGTTTGGTGTATATTTTTTTGAACAGCTGGTTTCACTTGGTAGGATAATCTCACCAGCACCGCATGTGAAACAAGCACTGCTCCCAGCTCAGTAAGAGAAAGGGACCCTGTCCCTGTCTACTCTGTTTTCCAAGAAGAAATCTGGCACTTTCTGCTTAGTTGTGGGTGGGAGTGTGAATATCAAACTTCCTCATGGAAAGAGCCCTGCAATTGCTAACTGCAGAGTAAAACTGGTTATGGGAAAGGATGAACTACTTTCTTAGACGCCAGCTGAAAAGAAATGGAAGTGTTTATACGAAAATTGAAAGTGTTTACAAGGAGAAAAAAAGTGATTAACAAATCTTGCACTGGAAGTCCTTCATTCATAACATCCAACAGCAATTTCTTTTGCTTTGAATTTGTGCTAGTGAAAAAAGCCAATAGCTGCCTGTCTATTAAGAGAGAAGCAGCAACCACCCCTCAATTACAGGGTAGACAGCAATGGTGGTAACCCACAAAAACTACTTCAACCACTTCAAGTGAATCTACTCCCAGAAATGGTCATCTAATTTTTTTTACCTGAACTGATGCAAAATATGGAATAAAAAGCAGTTAAGAGGTTTGAGTTTACAGGATTCGGGCAATAATGCCAATGGAGCAAATACTAATAGAGCCAAACTGGTGTTCAAATGTGTTGAGTCTAAGAAGAGTTTCAAAACATTTTTCTCACTAATAATGGGGGGTGTGCATCTCTTCCTTATAATGGGATATAGGTTTAGAAATGAGTTAATATGTGCAAAGGCTACTACTTGTGCAAAGATAAACTCGCCTGTTTATACAAATTCTATGACCGTTTGCATAATCAAGTGACTATTCAAGGAAACAGTAGCACCCATTTGTAAAACCACCCAGTAAGTTTACAAATACAAAATCAAAGGAACTGTGCATTGGAATATACACAGATAAACATTAAGTTTTACAATACGTTTAATTCACTTGTCATTACAGCTTTAATAATGCTATGGATGGTAAGTTTTAACTACAAAGTTGAATTTAATAAGAATTACATCATATTACAAGGAGGTCTTGTATTAGGAAGAAAAGATAACATCTACAAAAGAACCACCATAAATGTTAGAGGAGTTGTCACTGTCATAAGCACTTTTTTTCCTAGTGTTTCCATTATGAGCAAGCTAGCGCTTTATATTCTCACTTGCTTTATAACAGTTGCCAAATTTTACACCTGCAACTGTTTTCCCTCTGATATTCCCAGGTTAAAGACATTCAGTATTTTTGCTGTGAACAGAGTAAACAGATCTATGTGTAATTATCACACTCTCTATACATCACTTATTAATTCCCATACCCCTATGAGAATGTAGCCACCACTTTGGCAATAACAATAGAAGTCCTACTGGCTGCAGATTATTCTTCCTCGGTGGTTCTTTCTTTATAGATATCTGTTGGTCCTTATTTTGAATTGCAGAGCAGTGCAACCCCCCGTAAAGTCCAATGATCAGGATTCTGCACTGTTTTCAGATTCAAGGAGAAAATGTATGTCAGATCTGTTCTCCTAGGCTTTTTGTAGACAGGGCAGGAGTACACACTTCCTTGCTGCTTCTTTGGGTCATGTAGTGCTGTTGTGCTAACCGCATACACATGGACTACAGGAAGACTCGTGAACAGCACCTAAGAATGTCAAAATGAGACATAGGGCTCAGCATTAGAGAAGCAGGATAGGGTGCCTGAACTCCAAATGCTAGAATTATATTCAGTGATGGCCTTCAGCAAACACACCAGCACCGCGGCATAAGTACAGGTGAGAACACAAGTCCTGTGCTCACTAATACATTGGCCCTAACTTTAAGTCAGTGGCAGCTCAGGGAACCTGGAAGGAAAAGAAAGCAGCAGGAACCTGGAAAACTGCATGCCATGGAAGTAACTGGAAAAACGACAGGGTAGTTCTAGGAGGGAGAGACACCATTGTCTTTTTTCCCCATCTTTTGCCCCTTTGGATAGTGTTCCCCATTTTTTCTCCACCTCCTGTTCCCTGAATGGCAGCACTGGAGCTACAAAGGCCAAGCTGCATTTAGCAATCCTTGCTCGCTCTGCACTGACAGCAGTGGAGCTTCAAAGATCCAAGGTGCCTCTTGAGCATTTATCCAGACTAGATCCCCTCAGGTCTTCTACTGATATAAAGTATTCATTGGCGGGGGGCAGGGGGAAAGACCCAAACACAAGAGCAACATGGAGGCTTGCTGAACACTCCAGAGCACTTGAGTAAACTCAATTTTTGAAGGTGTCTTTTGACAAACCAAGCAACAGCTGTCACCAGAACCTACAGCTGGCAAGGTTTGGTTTGCAAAAGTTTGTTCTCAGCCAGACACAGAAGTGTTTTACCTATGGAGAGGAATTACCTCAACTCCAATTCCAGGACAGTCATCACTCATTTGGAAAAAGTCAATGACAGCTTTCCCTGGGCAGTAACCAAGGCGTCTAACCACTACTCCATAGCTAAGTTTTAAATCTGCTTAGTCACATCAGTAAAATGTAACTCCGTGCGTGGATAACTGAGCACAACCCCAGAACTAATACTATTCCTCCTATTCAAAAACAAATACCAGGGATTTCTAATCATCCAAACACTGACCTCCACAGCAGCTGTCATCAAACACAGTCCTGGGCTTTGGAAATTGTGGTAGGGTCCCCCTTACTCATTCAAAAGAAGGCTGACTATGGGTTGCACTATTTTATTCAAACATAGCTGTGCTTCTAGGGCCTCTGAAACCAAGCCCAGCATCTGGTCTGGTCTAGTGCAGCGCATCCTAAATTCATTTTCTGACAGAAGCCTTTTTGTTCAGTTCTAGGGGGTTCACCCCCTGTCCTCTTCCCAGCTCTGCTAGTGTTTTACCTTCTTAAAACCTGCAGGCACTCAAAATACATCCTGGTGTTCTCTGAGCACACCATAGTATGCCGCAGTGAGTCATGCTCACTTGATCCTTACCTTTGGTGCCGACTCAACCAGCTTACTGTTTCTGCGGTCCCAGCCTGCCCCTTCAAGGAAAAGGCCGTATATGTAAACACCACCAATGTCAGCAGGAGGAGGGCCAGTAACATCTTCTTTCATCATCTTGGTCACTTCATTCTGTAGAACAACACTGTCAAGTGCCCACCCTTTTGCTAAATTCATGCGAGTTGTCTCTTGCCTCATAGCAGTTAGAAATCCCTAAGGAGATTAAATACAACATAGCAAGTTTTAAAAAAAAATCTTGAATTTACACATTTTCAACTTTTTTTCCTATATAAGTGACATTAGCATTATAGAACCTCATCCCACAGAATCTTATGCACATGTAAAATAAAATTCAGTAGTATAAATCAAGTGCTTTCCTACACTTTCCCAGTACTGTGGCATTCTTATATACTTGGTGTGCATGTATTAATGCTAAGAAGCCACCGAGCTGGCTTATTTAATGTATGGGAAGCTGCATGTGTAACTCACCTCACATGCCTGCTTTACAACCAACCAGATGGAGGGAGGTTTACAAGTCTGCCAGATTAATGTGTTTTGTGAGGTTCCGAATACAGGTAATTGCTAAGCCACAAATAACACTGGTATTTCATGTGCTGTATTACTCACCTTTTCTTATATAAACATTGCAAAAATGCTTTTCAGCCAAGAAGTCATGAAGCATTTTACAGAGCACAAAGGAAGTACAAACTGGAATCATACAATTAAATAGTGAGATGCCTCTGCCACTTTGCTCAGTGCAAAGCCTTAATGTACTACAATAGCGTACTATTGTAGACACCAGCAAGACAAACTCACAGCACTTCAGCAGCACAGAATGAAACTCACTCTCTGTTCTGAGGAGCTACAATCTCACAATACGGTTACAAGCTACCACAAGCCAAGCCAGGCTGAAGATGCTGGTTAGCTTCTCTCATGTAACTAACTGTCCGTGTGCACACACACTGCAGCACATGAGAAGTACCTTAGTCCTAAGAGACAGGAGGATGGACTGCTTTGCACTTCCAGTGGACGTGCTGTGGATGTACACACTATCTTACCTATGGAAACCCATTTGCATAGCCATGAGATGAATAAATAACATACAAAAATTGAAGATGTAAGAACAAGAGGGACTTACTGAGAAGGACAACTAGGAAGGAAGAAGTTTCAGGACAGATATCAGAGCAGAGAAAGGAGGTATCTGGAGACAGAAATAGGGGAACACACATGCGGAACACACAAAGGTGGGTATTAAAGAGACAAGAGCACAGGTAAGAAGAAACCAGGAGCAATGAGGGGATTGAACAGACTTTTTATTTTTCTTCAGTATTCACAGCACAGGATGCTCTGTTGAGCTACTGTTAGGGCCAAATGAATGGAAAGAAGGCAGATACGGAAACATTAGCATGTCAATCTACTGAATGCAGGGACCAATCTCTGGCTGTTGGAGTGCCTGTTGCACGGGCTAAGCACTTGGTAGCTATGCAATACCCTTCAAGTTATGAGAACGTGAGATGACATTCATGAACTCAGATGTTTTGATTAACTGACATTGGTTGCTTCTCATTAATATAATTCCAGAGACCTTAGGACAAGTGCTTTAAAGAGGTTTTGTGATAGCACAGATAATTGTAATTGCGCTTGAAGTAGTTGATAACTCTAGCATACAGCTAAGGGAGACAGGATTAAAGGCCAAGTTCTTTTATCAGAAATGCCATTAAATGAAAGCAGAATCCTTGTGGTTAATTTGTGAAATTTTAATTTGTAGAAACATACTAATACCAATGGTTTAAAATACACGAAGTGTTCCCTGACAGAGGCCCCAGAGGGCTACTGGATCCCAGATAAACTGAAATATTAAAGAAAGAAGAGCCTGAAGAGGACAGGACAGACCAATGACTGTATTAAGGGAATCAGTTCAAAGGCACTGTGGAAACACTGGAATAAAAGTAAGCTCAGAGCTGTGAGTTGTCTTAAGGGATAAGATTTAGATTGCAGTCTATTTTTATAGAGATGGCAGGACCTATATTCTGTCTGCAGCGGGACTTGTAACACTTATCTGCTCATTTGAATGAATCCTAGACAGTGTTTAAAGACTACAGCTGTGAGCTGGAGGCCCAGCTGGCTATCCCAGAGCGGCTGAACGGCACAATAAACAGCAAGAAACAATCAAGTGGCTTGAGGTACCATTGGACGGCTGAGGGCTTGGCTATCCCCAAAACCCTCTGTCAGGAACATAATGGACCACTTGCCATGACATTTGTTTTGATTTCTGGTAACTTTTGCCCTGTTTTTTTTTGTTTGGTTGGGGGTGGCGGTGGGGTGGAGTGGGGTGGTTTTTTGGGGGGAGGGGGCATATTGAGATTTCAGAAACAGGGAAAATTATTTCTTCTTTCTTCATGTGCATTTTTCTGAACTTCTCCCTGGCCTGCTCACTGAAAGCTGCTAAAGCTTTGTCCCTTCGCCTCCTAACAACTCATGCAAACTAACTCTGAACCTTCTCGTGAGGGAGAAGTAGGCATCCACGGAAGCTATGACAAGAAATATGGAAATCAGTTAAGTCTATTGTTTTCACAACCATATTCTCTCCTTTACCTTGCTTAGGAGATTCCTTGTTTGCCACTTATTTTGCAGTTTCTACAGTGAGCAAATTATGGCAGGTTTGCTAGAATTAAGTGAGCACTAAGGAATGGAGGCATTGTACTTCCTATTCTCATTAGTTTTCACATTGTTTTGGCATCCAAGGGTCTTAGAAATAGGCTGAGGGTTCATTACGCTACGTACTATACAACCAGAAAGACAGTTCTGCCTCACAGGGCTTAAAATCCATATATAGGACGAGTGAGAGCAACTGGATACAGAGATGCAAACAAGGAAACAATAAACCTATATCAGCCAGAATATGGAAATTGGGAGGTAGAAATGAGATATGCATAGTGACAAGTTTTTTGAGGAAAAAATCCAGTAACATCAGATTAACTTCCAGAAGGGAAGAAAATTCATAGCAATTCTTTTTGTGTTCACCCTAGTTATCCTGGCCCAATGCAGACACAGACAGAGAATTAGGTTTCTTTTTCATAGAAGCCTCAGCCTGCTTTCATTTGTATCACTATAAATAAAGATTAAGTTCTGTGAAATTACTAAAGTTATCCTAATGTATAAACAGGCCAAGAGAAGGCAGAGTCAGGTCCTATATTACTTTTTATTGCCAGAATGTTTCATTCAGTGCTATAAATCTACTTTATTGTCCTATGTTATCCATGGCATTTATCCATTGACTACAAAGCAAATAGTGAGATCTAGGAGCTGCATTTCATCTCACAAATGAAAGGATTTTTCTGACAATTTTTCAGGTATTACAAACAAGCCATTAGAACTGCAGCACTAATACTTCATCACCTTAACTTGCTTGAGAAGATTAAAATCAATTTCCTTAACATATGAAATACTGATTTTAAACACAGCAATATGACTGTTAATAAAATAATAGGTATTTAAATAGAAAAGGAGTCTTTACTCAGGTGAATTTCTTGTAGAATGAGCCATTCCCACAGCCTGGATTACAGAAAATGGAGACTATAACAATAACCATCTCATTCTTAAGCTTGTGATTGTCAGCACAAATAAACTTTTAAATCATGTAAGCACATCTCATTCTTGGATTTTTTTTTCTTTTCACACTATATATTTAGGGACTTTTAGAACTACGTGTTACAAAGTGTTAAACTTTTGTAGTTCTGGAGGCTTTCTCACTACGGACTACTAAATCACAACTTGTTTGGGGGTATTTTATTCCGATTATTTGGAAGCTTTTTTGAGACACCCACATGTATAGATCCCCTCAAAAAAAGTAGGATGCCCAATTTGGGCTGGCAAAATTTCAGAACTGACACAACCCCAAAACACAATGAAGCCAGCTAAAATGGCCATTACAAAATCTGTATCAGCTCTTGCTCATCTGTAGTGCAAAAGCAAACACCAAAAAAACTAAAAGCCTATTAGGGTTGCATCCAACCTGATCATTGCAAAAGTTACTGAGGAATATTTTAGAATGCCACTGTCAATGTGTTGCTAACAAACCAACTATGGAAGCATAATAATTTTATTAAAACTCCTGCTCCTCTCCCTCATACTTTTGCTTGGGAACCCTTTGCTCAGGGATTCTGTGAGCGCACTTCCATGCTCTAAAGTGGTACTGGCAGACAGCTGACACAGACGGGATAGATGATAGATGGATATTTCCCAGCAGTAGCCCTAGAGAATATTTGCGACTGTTGCTTTCTCTATTCTAGGCAGCTGTTTCAGCTAGCTTTTGCATTGCTAACAAGTACTGAGATTAAAATAGATCTTTAAAATAGCTTTTTGCTAAGGCTTCACAGAAACCTGTTGGCTGGATAGTCTCACAATGACTCATTTCCACTACTCGCACTTCCCACAAACATCTGTGAAACATAAAAAGCTTTAATGAATGTGGATAGCTGTGCAAAGAAACTACACATCATCTAGGTATGTACACTTTACCTCTTTTAACTCTGTTCTCAGCTGTTTCCTTTTTTCTGTTTCATTTTGTGCCAGGTTTTTATTTTAGATGGTGCAGGCGAGAGACTGTATTTTTAATATGTCTCTGCAAACCAAGTCTGGCACAAATCTGGGGTGGTATAAATAACAAACGTTCCAGTTCAAGAAACTGATTTTCAGGGATTGAGAGCCACATCCAAATCTCTTCTTCCTATGTCAAAGTTTTGAAACTTACCTGGTTTTGTACTCAAAGGGATTTTCACACAATGAATGAAAAACAGATTACTGTAACAGAGGAGGGGGGAAAAAAGGAGGAGGATAACGTTGAAATGTGAAAAGATTCCATTATTGCAATAATGCTATTTTGGTCTAGCAAAAATTTCTTCAATATATGTTGAAATTAATTTATCCTATGTTTATGCTAAAAATTGAATTTAGATTACACTTTGTATAGTCATGACTGAGTCAGCTTGAAGTTCTCTCAAGGGCTAATTTAACTGTTACAGAGAAGTTAGAAAGATCAATCTCGCAGTTTTACCTGTGGATTAAAGAATCCCGTCATCCAGAACTGATTTGGTCGGCCATCCTGCAGCCAACTGCTGAACTGCTGGTTTCTTTCAAGAAGCTCAGTAAACCAAAATCCCAAAGTAGCCGATTCCCAGGAAATCCTAAACCAGAGTTTTGGAATTCTAGCATCATACATATTATCTAAAGCATCTCGCAATTCTTCTGACATAATTATGGTTCCTGGAAGATAAGTAAAACATGCAGAATGAACTTTCCCCTAGCTTGCAAAGGCAATTAAAACTTCCAAATGACATTCTGAGTCTAATAAACCCTCTTTTGTTGTGCCTTAATTGCACACCTGTTGCACTAAAGTGTTATCAAATTGCAGTTAATTTGCCCAAACTTACAAGACTTGATTCATAGTTAAAGGTGACAAGATAAATGTATTCCTTCTGTTATTTTGATCAGAAATAAAGAGGTTTTTTAAAACAACTCCATCTCCTTCACGCATAATATTTATATTCATTATATTCACACTGTGTTTGGAATGTGATTAATCATTTAAACTTTTAAAATATATTTTAATGGTTCCCATGTACATGATCAATGATAAAGATCTACTGTGTAACTCATCTATATCCTAAGCATGTACTGACAGTGATTATATTCAAGAAATTCACCATTATTAATGATAACTTTGTACATTTCCATTATCAAGATTCCCAGTGGGAAAGCAGCACAGAGAATAAACCTAGAGGCAAGATTTTTTATATATTTTTTTGGCAGTGGCAGTGCGCACTCACGTATTCCATGCATAGCACTGTTGCCTCCATTAAAATATCAGCATTATTAAGACAATGATTTTTCAGTGACACTGTCACCGTTCCATGTGCCAGAAGTTCCTACATCTTATCAGTTTTTACTCTCAATAGTACTGAGAGCTGGCACATGGCCATGCTTCAGGATATCTTCTCTGTTACAGCTAAAATATTTTAAATTATAGAAACTGGTCTCGTAGCCCCCATTCCAATTAAATGTTCTTGTAGTACCAATGTTCAATGCATGGTTGTACACACAACTGTTGGAATTGCCACAAGGAGATACCAAACAGAATTAGGTGGCTTCCACCACAGAACATGTAGAGAAGTGGCCTGGGTGACAGCAAACAAGAGCCCATCCAAACATATCCGTATGGAAAGGTGGCCTGTAATAAGTAAGCATTTCAAGTTCCTTCCTTCCATTGAGGCCGGCAGGCCCCCAGTTCAGGGAAAGAGAAGAATATC
>NW_009648539.1:3668611-3835541 GCF_000708025.1 Charadrius vociferus | reverse complement strand
CAGAAACCAAACACCGGCTTTTTATTTAGAAGAATGCAGTGGCCACCCTGAATACTTCTATAACAGTGTGGGCAAATCTGGTACTTTATACTATATATCAATTGCAAATAGGCTTCATTTTCTTCTAGCAGATAATGACCCGCTCTCATTTATACACATCTCTTTTTGTGCAACAAATGCTACAATAAAGCTAACAACTTTTGCAAAACTGCAAATATTAAAAAATACTGTCCATCTCACATTCTCTGTAATGGCTTTGTAGTCAGCTTCAGAATCATGCTTTGGGATAGCTAAGGGTATTTTATAACACAATAAATAAACCTTCTCTTTGGGTATAAATCTTCTCTAACATATAACCAAGAGCACCAACATTTAAGAAAGAAGCCTCTCAGTCTCATCTCCCTTTTAGCTAGAAAAATGTAATATTAGACCATACACTCTATTCACCCTCTGGAACCAGAAAAAGTGGAAAAAAATCATGCAATACACGTGGGTTTCAACTTCAGAGCAACTGTAGTGAGGGCAGAAAACAAGCAAAGAGCCCCCCGTTTGATCCCTGTTTGAGCCATGGGGACAATTACCATCCGAACTAAGAAAGAAATTGCTCCTTCATCTCTGTTGCTTCCTTATTTTCAGGCTGACGCAGCCAACTTTCTCCTGCAACAAGAGTTGTGACAGAGCCACGTTTTCTTCCCTATCCTTGTGGGCAGGCCTGAGGTTTTCAAGCACAGGTTTACAACCAGTCTCTGCCTCAAAGCATGGTGAAATCTCTTCGGATGTCTGCCCGTTATGACTCAGAGCAGCTGCTGAGAACACTAAGCCAGAGTGTTCTTGAGGATGAGGTATGTTCACAGTTCTGGCCTTGCCCATATAGATGCATAAGTATTGCTAGTGAGTGGGTGTCATCTCTGGCAGTAGGCATACAGTGCTTGAATTTCAGCACTAAATGACATCTGTGGGTGCTGGGATGCATTCCTGTAGCTAAAATACTCCAATAAAAATAAAAAAAAATTTAAAAAAATAAATTGTCAGAAATAAAATCAGTAACATCATAAAAATAATGGTATGTTTCTGGAGAAAGGTGATACAAATATTTGAAAAACTATATTTGATAAATTGAATGAGTCGCACAACACTGTAGGCTTCTCACATCTTACTTCTGAGAAACTCAGAGCACTGGTTACCACATGAAGGGACTGAATGTCCTATGAACTTAACATGACAGGTTTGAATGTTCTATGAATCAGACAGGTCAGCTGTCTATAACGTAGCTATTTTGGGAATTACTTCATGATATTCCCTTTCTTGAATGGAATAAAGCCCATCTGAAAGTGACTGATGAAAGGTCAGGTCAGTGAAGGACATTAGGGTATTTCCACGCTTCAAAAATAATGTGTATTGTAAGCATACTGTGCAAACAGTACGCACAGTTTGGAAATTAGGCTTCCCTTTTTTCATTGCTCTAAATTTATACTGTCTCACTTCTAAACCATACCTAAACCTATCCAATTGCTGTGTAGTGAATAAGCCAAATAAAATTATGCAGTTCTGAGGATAACTATTTTTTATTATTAATTAAAGTAAATAATCTGTTCTGTTAAATTGATCTGGTTTTAGGGTTATTCATTCAATAGACATAAAGCTTTTAATGGACTGCATCAGGACCTTGTATTATTTCATGGAGTTGCCTCTTTTCACTACCATATCTACCACAAGCTGAATCCGAAAACTGTGGAATTTGTAAAATTGGGATCTCCATTTTGAATTTCACATTTAGGAAAGCCTGTATCTGGACTAGAAAACATGTGTCTCTCATTTAAATGAGTACATAAAGTTAGGAACAAAGGAAGGATCTTAAACTCCAGCATGAACCAAAAAAAGGCTCAATCCGCTGACTGATTGTCTTCCCACAGGCACAGATGTGAATCATGAATAACCAGAATAATTATGTAGGATATAAATGAGATGAGAAGAAGCTAGTTTCTCCATCAAGTACAATTTGCCAATAGCTGACATCATTATAATAGGATTGGAGACTATCCCTTGAGGAAAATACTTGCTAGACAATGAGTCTGTTAAGCTAGCCTTAACAGTACACAGAGGAAAAAGCTCAGGGAAAGCATCAATCCATTCTTGACTGTCACAGTTGTAACTACAGAAGTCGGTCTTTTCAGCCTTTAATCCCCACTCAAGTTTACCTCCCAAGCAACCAGGTTTGTTTCTGGACCAGTCACTCTTTGCCTCCACCACCAAGCTGCAACTCCCTCTTCTTCATTCAACATATTGAAGAGAAAATCCCAACCTGCTTGTAACTTCATAAGCTTTCCTCCCTTTCTGCCGTATGGCAGCAGCTAACTGGCTTGTGCTTTCCCCAAAGAAAGCATTATTTATTATTCCACCCAAAGGTACAAGGTATACAGAGTACTAGATAAAAACAATAAAAGCTACTATATGTTTCCCCATACCTAAAGATTAATTTATTTTTTTTGCAACGTTTAATATGTTTCTGCTAGTTCAGTGATGGCCATTGCTGTGCTGAAAGAAGTCAATTTCTTTGCTTCAGGCAGTTCTTTGGGTATTTCCCTCTTTCTTCACTTGCAGCACTTGGGCACTTCAGCATTTGGAGATGATTCCCAGGAAGCTCTCAGAAGCTCATTTAACTCCACCATGCTGTTTTAATCCTAAGGACCTCAACAATTCATCACCTCCTTTTGCTCCTGGTCTCCAGAACAGGAAGAGTACGTCAGGCAGGCAAGCCCTGCAATGCACTTTTTACTCTTTCCATTTTTTTTTTGGAGACTGTGGTATTCTCTCCAGCTGCACCTAACCTTTGCCCCTGTTCTGTTTTCTGTTTGTTTCCCACCTTCCTTTTCCAGTGCAGAATCCTCTGATTTAATTCTTCAACTCAGGAGAGATGAAAGGAGCTGAGAAAAATGAGTAGCATGCAATTTTTCCACATAAAAGAGCACACAAATCCTAGATTATCTGCAACAGCTAATTCCGTTAAGTCAGAAAAAAGGCAATCTGAAAGTAACCTTGCAAATTGTTCTGAAAACTTACCAGCTCCAGTACTAACTGCACTTGGCTACACCCACCAAAGGACTGAAAATAAAAATTTTAGTGCAAGAATTTGAAGATGAAGATCCAGGCACACCTCCCAAAAAGTAATACAAATCACTATGCTGAGCTAAAGTAATAGATCAGGCAGATAAATTATTTTCTGCAGTTTGTCCTAAACATGCAATGTGTGTTTCTCAACAGTTGTCCTGGCCAGCATTGTGGCAAGCATACATAACACTTATTAAGAAGTCCAGAAATAACATGCCACACTTTTTAAAAGACAACAGGAGGCATTCTGGCAACCTTATCAGGATGAGAAGTAAATAATGGATGAAAGCTGCTGAGCCAAGAGTAACTATGCCACAAGACATACTAGACTCATCCCCTCCATTCCTCAAATGAATTCGCCATTGTTACATTCCATTAACGGCCTCACTGACTGCTCTTAATCATCTTCAAATAAAACCCTCATCCAAAAGTGGAATACACCGATGATCCCTACAAGCCTTACACACACACACACTGTAAGAATCAGTAAGGTAAGAGCCCATGAACTTTCAGTCCAAAAGTCTATCACCATCGTCAGCAGGCCAAATCAAAATTGTATTAGTTAGCAGTCTTAAATTATGAGTCAAAACAGAACTTAGCCAGTCAGTGGGAATGAGTCCGTGCTCCTTCCATTCATGGGAAATTACCTTTCCCGTGCAATCTGGCAAGACTAGTTTCCTGAGCTTCAGTTTTTCACCATAAATAATCGCAATAAATTATCGGCTACCTCTTCTGGCTCTTTTGGAGTTCATTTATATCCCTCTTGTAAGGTGCTACATACAATGAACAGAAATTCCTTGCAGCAACATGATGCAAACACTACGGTCAAGATCAAGGTATTCTGAGTTGGAAAACAATAGTGAATCTTTACCTCATTCTTTCAGGGACTTAACACGTGTTTGTGTAGATGACATAGGGATTCTAAATGATTCCTATCATGTATGTAGAACTACATGCTACCTCACATCTACATGAAGTTCTGGGTGTTTCAACATATTCCTATATTAATGACAATAAGGAAACACCTAAGGCCAACACACTGGTTAGCAATGGAGTATAAGGATGGTGAGGAGGTAAAAGTAGGCAATTAAATAGTTTTTAATAAGGTAGCAAATCAATGACTGAGATGTACAGAAACTAGTGAAATGCACCAGTATTCCTCAAGGTTTTGTTATTAACAGTTATTATTCAGCTTTGTCTGAATTATAAATTCAAAAAATATTAGAAACACATACAAAAATGCATAATTTTTTACTGTCTAGTACCGTATCTCAAGTGTCTCACCTGTATTTTCTCACACTTCTCAACCTGCCATAAACATATACCTGAAACATGCTAGTGTCTTAATTTTAATGAGTTTTCATGCATGTAACGAATGCCTCATTTAAAGAACATGTACATGGTATATATCTGTGTGGGTAAAAAGAGGGAAAATAACAAAGTCCCATCTTCCCTTATTAATATCCTTGTTCCTGATCCTATTATTCCAAAAGCTCTGATTGCCCTCGCTTTCAGTGTAGGATCAGAGTGATCTGTGATTTTTTTTTTTTTCAAGTCCTGGCAAGTAGGTTGTGTATGGTGTGCATTACATGCATGAAAATATGCGAGCTTTGTAACATAAGGGGTGCCATATTTTAGTTGCAGCAGAAAGTTTGCTTAAGCCTGGTAGAGCTTCTCCATGACAAATGCCATGATGACTTCTGAACTAGTTATTTCTATTCCACTTCTTTGCCTTCTATGTTGGTCTTATGGCTCCCACAGGCATTTGAACAATGCTTGTCTTACAAGTACTAAGAAAAATGTAAGGAACAAAAACTGTGGGCTTGTGGAAACAAATCTTTACACATTACAAGACAGGCAAAAGCTTTTAGAGGGATTGCTATATTCTCAGGAAATATGTTAACAGGAAAAGGTCTTCTCCTAATGCTGCAAGTGCTGCACAAAGAGCAGCGGGAGTTCTGTGATCATGTGGCATGTATATGACATGAAAGGATAACAAATCCAAGGTTTCCTGTATGGCCTTCACTTGTGCATGAAGTAGGCAGTTCCAAAGGATTAGTCTGAAAACACAGAGCTATAAGGTACCAGAAAAAAAGGCCAAGTGGATGCAGCTTTATGACCAAAGTAGAATCTAGATATACTTATAAATAAATGAGTTAAGCATTTGTTTCTTTCACGACAAGCCCATAAACAGAATATTAAGTAGGTTAAAATAAATCAGGAAATAAAGCCAAAATAAAAGCTGTGCTTATTTCCATTGCCAAGGATTCAATATCCACTTTCAGCGCTACTACAAGCATGCTCCACTGCTGAGATTCATTGAAACCACTCAAGGGTGACTAGGGATAACTCCCACAGAATCTCTCTTCTCATTTGCTTCAAAGATAAAAGGGACATCAGGGTGCCGTCAAAGCGCTTACCACTCCTACTTCAGTGCATGGAGAAATAAAGAGAACCACCCCCAATCTCACAGATAGGCCACATTCAGTTTCCCTCTACCAAAACCCCAAGACACTAGGAATAACTGAACGGGTTATTAGATTTTACTTCATTTAAAGACACTATCTTCATTAGTGGGATAGGGGGTTTGAAGTGCCCACACCCCAAAAAATAGCCAGCGTATTAGTATTCTGTGCCAGAGGCATCTATGCTTCCATAGGAGGAAGATAAGGCACATACACAGGAACTCTATAGCTCATATACTGCCCTACAAAAGATATGGTCACCTTCTTCCAGGGGCTCAAGATCTGATGTTCATAACCCATTAGGATCTGGAATTTTGGTTCAGACTCCATGTCTTACTGCTCCCCAGATGAAAAGATGAGAAAACAGTTCTTTCCTTGTCTCTAAAAAGATTTCCCTATTTGGAAGATTGCCTCTATTTAGGTCACTTGAGAGGACAATCATCATTGCTGTTTTCTGATTTATGTGAAGCTCTGTATTATACCAACTGTGAAATAAATTCTGGGCAATCAATAAGTAATTAAAACAGAACTAATAGCTGGGACATAACTGAGAGTACAAAGTGCAGCTACAACCTAATTATTACAATTTGATCCAAAAAAAGTATCCCTCCGGGCAGCAAAGTTTATTGGTAGAGATGCAGGCTTGTGGGGCATGGCTGCCAACAAACATGTTGGACACATGCTGAGCATCCCCACCCCTCCCAAAAGCTGAACACTATTTAATCTGCCCTCTGGATAGAGGGACAAAACTGGTTCTGCTAATTCCCTCAACATCACACGTTCAGCTGCACATGGGCTCTCACTGAGGAGGGCTTTGTATTACCTCAAATATAACTTAGTAAGAAATAGTAAAATGACAAGGTCCATCTGTTCACATCCAACCCGTAGAATCAAATATTCAGACCTCCTTTCACAAAGCTACATGACACAAGATGAAGATGCGCTATATTCTTAAACACAAAATTTGTTTGAAAGTTTATATCTGCTATAAGTGGGTGCTCAGGCCTTCACAGCTTCATGAAGCCAGAGCCAGGTGCATGACCAGCACAGATGCCAAAATTCACAAGACCTGTTTAAGCAGGCAGTTTAAATCATTGTAAAGAAAAAAGAACACATTGGATGATCAAAGATTGCAGTTGACTAGTTTTGGGGGAGAATCTAGTACAAGAGAGTTTGGGATTTTCCCCTTTGCAAAGGCAAGACAGGGTGCCTAAGTGTCCTTTCCATCCCCTAATTAACAGTCTACCACATGCACTTGATGTATCACGAATCTGCCAGAAGCCATTAATTGTTATTGTTAACTATACATCCAGTTTTGTTTTCAGAGCAATTTTTCACTATATTTAACTTGCTTGTCCCTAAGAAAATTATGGTGTTTTAGAGGATTGCACAAAAGTTACCACATTAACTTGATTAAACACCTGGTAGAGGACTGTGCCTACTGTGGAACTGAATACTAAGTGCAAATAAATTATGTTACTCATCCATTCCTCTGCAGAATATCGTACATTTTGAGACTTTAAATATATCTGTCACAATCAAGGAAAGATTAATACTTTCCTGGATGGAAAGCGTTATTTTAATTTACTTGAAAAGGGACTCTATGCACATATAAAAGGGAACTTTCAGCTCAGTATTGAAACAGAGAACAATTGTTTCTTCAAGCTTGATCTCTGCATAGGTTATTACATGATATGGAAGCTAATTAGCCTTGGGCACATTTATGAACCTCTTTCCTAGATTCAGATTAGAGGCATGATGTTTCTGAAGCATGCATTGTTGCCTCAGTGAATCATACAAATGATAGGAAAAAATTGTTTTTGATTCTTATGTAACAAAAATAAAAATTAAAAAAATGTCCCTTCATGAAAGACTTACTGTCAAAAGACTGGAAAACACCAGTGAAACAGACCACAGTACTGCCATCACCTACATCAGAAGGGACTAGTTTTGAGGCACTCCAACCTTCTCTCTGCGGGGTCAGTTTGCTGTCTCAGATATTTTCTGCCTCTCTCCTGGAGAACAGCAGACTTGAGTGAGATCTTAACCAGTGGAACCAAACTGTTCCTGCTTCATTTTAATTTATTGTTAATTCAAGAAGCTTGGCTGAGCAACAGTATACTTCCTTCTTGGATATTCAACTCTTGCAGATGAGCAAAACGGGAAGTGAAAACAAAAAGCAGACGGTAACATCATCATCTCTTCTTTTTCCTCGCTCCTTTTCCGATCAAATTTTCCATCTGCTTCTAGTTGCCTGTACTCTCAATTTATTTAAACTACATTCACCGTTGCTCACTTTCAGCCAAATACTCCCATCTCTGAGAGATACAGAGTGCTGTTACCTACTTCCTGTGATGGCTAAAAACAGAACTCTTTTGACTGGCACTCACACCGGCTTCAGCTTCCATTTAGAGACATCCTATTTGGTATAACCAGTTTCATGAACATTGCAAATCTCATCCTTAAATTAGAGTCTTTACCATCTGGCCTCCTGAGTACCCTGTCTCTCAATTACTTAGCAGCAACACTTCTACCTTGTTCTGTATCATTATGTCTCTGCTTAATTTCATAAATGACTCTGGCACACGACCTGTGGACCTAATCACGCAACTCAGCTTCTCTGAGCTCTGTAGAGATCCTAGAGAGAATCACAGAAGTGTAGTAGTGCTGTGGGACATGAACTGCATACTGGAGCACATGCATACAGAATAAATTAAGGTAGAGTGTCCTTAGAGATGCAGTCGGGATGTTTTGAGGGCTAGAATTAGTGATCATATGATAAAGAGAGAGAAAAAGAAAACCCGGGGAGGTAGAGAACAAAAGAGAAAGAGGTAGAAAGAGGAGTATGGAAGGGAAATATTTATTTAGTTATATAGTATAAGACACTGATAGTAATAAATATTGCATCTTAATTAGTACAATTTTTAATATTGTAACTTACCATCGATAGCCAATTTGAGATCAGTCAGTGTAGTTCGAACTCTAGATATGACATGTTGCATGCGGTCAATTTCTTGACGGAGAAATATATTTATGGGTTGAACAGCTCCCATCTTTTGAAGCTGGGCTTTTACCTAAACAAGAATAGTGCAACGAATATAAAATTTAATCTCCTGTTTCCTGTGCAATAATTATTGAAAGCAAAAGGATGTTTTTTTCAATTGTATCGCATAATTCCTGAGAAAAAAAAAAGTTTTTATGTAACAGATGGCCATGCAAGTCCTGTGCCAACTGTAAGATTTAGCACAGTGTGACTCATTAGCTTACTAAAAGGAGCTCCTCTGTCATCCTAAGGAGGGAAAGTTCCCTCTTTTTGAAGGGACACAGCAGCTCCTTCTGTCCTTGTTAGGCTGCAGGGTCTTAGATCTTAAAAAAAAACCAAACAACAAACCCCACATGCTATAAAAAAGCATGTTCAATGGTAACTTCTTCAGATTTCCAAATTGTGCTAGGTGAACTTTCTTACCTCTTCTTGCCCTGCTGAGTTGAGATAATGCTTCCAATGGAGTGCGACTTTACCAGCACAATGATAGATAAAAGCTGCTACTTCCAATAGCACGTGACTCACTCATAAGACAAGGTGCTCATGGATGCATTACAAGAGAGGCAAGATTGCCAAGAATAATACAGATGACACAGAATTCTGTTACGCCATTATGTGCACCATTTTACAGGTAGAAGCTTTTGGCCTTCTTAATTTTTAAGGATAACAGTTTCACTCATATTCAACAGAGAACATTTTCAAAATGGAATTAGTTTTCTATGTTACTGAAGGAATGTCACAGCAAAAGTAGCAAAAGCATTCCGTGTCTCACTTCAGCATATAATGCATATACAATGTGTTTCAGACATAGCCTATACGTCACATTGAAGCAGCATGAACCCTGATCTTTGCTATAGTCACTCCTTCCCTCTGCAAGGGGACTACAGAACCAAAAAGAGATCACAAACTGCAAAATAAGATCCTAAATCCAGATACCTCTATGGCCATTAATTTATCAGAAAAGAGCTGACCCATAGGATCAGTTTGCTAAAATAATTTAAAAACTTATTTTGAGCTTACTAACAAAAGATACATGTAAACATTACTAAAGACCTTATTATTACACAGAATAGCAGGTTTCTGCAAGACAAATACAATACAGCAGTTGAGTAGTTAGAATTGCTAGTATAAATGAGTCAATGATTTGACAATTTCTAATTCTCAAGTTTCAACTCCGAGCCCAATAAAATACTCTTCTTCAACTTTATATGCTATGCTCTTTGGGAGACAGCTATCAGCAAGGTTATTCATCATATTTTAATCCCAAGGACCCATGAGTTTGTCAGACAGAATGTCCAAGAAATAGGTGCCATCCAATTATGTTAATGCTTTGCAGTGTGACAGTTCATTTTACAGACTGAGTTAATGTGTTTCTTCCTGTAAGAGAGAAAAAACTACTCAAATCAGCTATCATGAGACTAGAGCTGAGATAATAAACTCTTTTTGGATAATTTACACAATGAGGTATTCTGATTTTTTTTTCATACATAATGCAGGGAAAGCTTCTGCTTTCTGAAAATTTCACAGGAATTGATAATTCTCCCTCTTGCCAGAAATACTGAGTGCATGCCACTAATAAGAAAGGAATTATACAGAATATAGGCCATGCATTTTACCCTTTAAATAAAAAATACATTTTTTTCTAGTCTACAAAGTATGTGTTCCTTTTGGGGATCATTTAGAGGAAGAATTTCTCCTGTTTGAGGAAAAATATGTATGGAAGATGTTATTAAAGGAGGTAACTTTGAAAATAATGATAGTTATGAATCTACAAAGAGAAGACAAAATAAATATTCTAAAATATTACTATACTGATAATTGTACAATTGAACTAGTGAATTCTCAGATTTTAAACATTCTTCTGATTTGTTTTCATCTACCTACAAAAATACCTGTAAGGTTTTGAATAAAGGAGTGAATCGATAATACAGAAATTTGTTAATCCATCCTAGATGTATTCACTGCACTCAGCTTGAAGCACCAAGCATAACCAGATATGAAAACTGAAAAAAATTACATATTTCCTACTTTATTGTATACAAATCAATCCTGATCTGCACTGAGATTTACTAGGTACAACATAGTGCCTTTCTTGGAAATCTTGCTGTTAAGATTAGTTTTAAATACCAGCTCTGAGGTATGATTGACTGGTTTTGTATTAGAATTCTTATCAAGCAATCAGATGACTCACTGCCAGTGCTGTATTTATTATGACATAGAGAGATGGATCCCAACTGATGGAAAAAAAACCTTAAAAGACAAACAAAATGGCTTTTCTGAGATTAATATACTAATTCCATAAAGCCCACTTACAATGTCTCCTTTTGATTATGCAAACAGCTGTCATCTAACATAAACCAAGGTGATTTAAGAAAGGAGCAACTAAAATCATAATCTTAATAGCTTTGTCTACATGGTTTTGCAGTGCACATCTCTACTGTGTCAGATTCCCCTATGCACATTTCTTAGCTGTCCTCAGGTAACCAACCCCTTTGTCACCACATACTTTACAGGACATTCCACAGAAAAGCAATTGCTGAACTCATGTCATTTAATGATCAGTGATCAAGTTATTGTAGTAGTAACTGCCTATCATTTTCAGTAAATGCTATCATTTTCAATTAGACTTGCCCACTAGACTATACCTTGTCAGCATAAATGGGAAGTCCATCATCCTGTGAGATGGTCAAAATAAGAGGCCTGAAGAAGAAAGACAAGCTCAAGCCGTGTCAAAGTCAAAGCTCTTTTCAAGTGATGTCAAGGCTCACTTCCTTGTGGCATACAAGGAAGCGGGCAGTAAAATACACAGAAAATAGCTTCAGGTCTAGAGCTGGGTGATGACTGTATCCAATAGGGTTGGTAAGTAAACCAGAGACACCTTACAAAGCATCTATGTTAATGTTTCAGTCCAGACCCCAATTTTTTTTTGTAGCAAAAGTGTCTGCACTGAAACATAGACTCCAGGCGCACAAACTGTCTTAACTTCAAATTAATCTAACCCAAAAGGTATGCTTCAGGATGTCCAATGTACTCCAACAACTAATGGGTGTTCAGCCTACAGGCCAGACTAGAGTTAGACCAAAGTAAATTCCCCAGTAAAACAGCTAATGCAGGCCTGGGGGCCTCAGATGAACTCCTATTCCCATGCAATACTTGCTAATGTAGTCATAGCCTTAGCGGAGGATAAGGTGAAATCAATACTACCAAAAAATTCTGAGGAAAAAAAACATTGCTACTTGCGTTAAAAGCCAACCTCCAATAAAGTACGGTATCTTTGAAATGTCTCTATGTCTATTCCCTAGCAAGCTGTTTTTCAAGCTGCAAGGATCATCTTCATTACAAACCTCTGTGTGTGACAGGCTGACATTAATTCTCTCATCTATCTTCACTCACATGGACTGATTGGACCTAATAATTTTACCACTAATCTCTCTGTTACCTGTGAGGCAAGACCCAGAAGCAAAAGGGGTTATGAAAGCAGAATTCTGACTCTGACTCTGCCTTTGGAGTGAGAAAAATGAAGACAGTTTTAGGTCAGGAGGAAGGTTTGGTTTGCTTTTCCATCCATCACCTGTGTCAAACTGCGGTCTGATAAAGCATGCAAAAGTGACTTGTTTTGTTTAGAGTCTTTTGGGTGGACATTGAGTCAGTTATTTGACTGGTGAGAGGAAGCATTAAAAGAGCACAACAATAAAAGAAGCAGCATATATAATGGGGTAAAATGGTTGTCCTGTTTTGAAAGTTATTGGTTCTAAAGTCATTACTAAAGGCCAATAATTGAGAAATGAAGGCCTCTGTGTGACAGCCTGAATTTTCTCTGGATTCACAATGTATCAAGAGAAAGTACAATCTGGAGCTCTGAATGTCAGCAAATAATTGGGTTCAGTACCATCCATCCCTAACCTAGTCTGTTGGGGTTTTAACTCTGATCAAATTCACTCCACACTTTCTGAAGGGAGCCACAAGACTGATCAAAGATAGCAAAGGCACCTGCCACTTTCCCTGAAGAGTATTTGCTTTTAATTACTTTCGTTTCCTAATTTTTTGTTCCTTTTCTCCACTGATAGTATCTCTGTAATTTAATTTCCAAAGACTACCATGTCGTGGCCTTACTCAAGTGCAATATTCTAAAATCAAACCCAAGCTGCACTGCTAGGACTAATGAATGTTTTTCTTTTTACTGCTTTTATCCAATGAGGCATGCATAGGAACTCTTTTTGACACATTCCCTCAGTCTTTTACAATTTAGTATATTAGCTTTATTTGTTTCAGGATTGTTAAACTGATCTACTAGGTAATAATGTCCTGAATATAGGACCTAATGTCCTGAACGACCAAACGTTGACTTAAATTGACAAACAACAGAACTCATCTCATTGCCTTTCTTCAGACATCACAAGAAGTAATTACATAACCCATTTCACTCTTTATACTTGCAAGCTTAATTTCATTTGCTTATTATATTGTAGCTTCTGCTAAATTCTGTTGCTTCTTCCCTCAGAGAACATCTAAACTCTCCCTTTTTTTCTGCTCTGACTAATGAAATTCTTGGTTATATGTTAGTGAATATAATCCTGTTTTTTTTTCTTTTGGTATTTTAAACATTCTGTTTTGTCAGTTTATGCAAAGTTCTATTTAAAAATGTAGCTTTCTTTACAGCTTATTCCTGCCATCTCCACCCTTTCTAAGAGGTTCCAGAGCTTCGGTTCAGATGAGAAACACATTTGATACAGATGTTTTTCTTATTGTGTAGAGGTGGCCACAGTCCTGGCCCATTAACAACTGCAGAGGTGGAACTGGGCACTAATGGCAGAAAAGGGAAATTCCCCTCCAAAAGAAACCAATGGGAAAGACCCAAATGAGTTCTAAGATCTAGAGAATGAGAGAAAGGGTAAATCCATTAAGCACAATGAAGAAGGAAATATTGAAGAATCAGGAACTGCAAGAAATAATGCCAAATCTCCTAACACTGCAGAAGTAAACTCTGAAGTTGTAGTGCAGCAGACACAGCCTACATGTACAGAGGAGCACATTATTACCAATAATAAGCTGTTTGAAAATGACCAAGGGATGCTCTGTAGACACTCAGAGCAAAGGAATGACTACTATGATACAGAAACAAAGCGTAAATTTTAGGTGGCTCCAAGGAAAATTACCATGTCATCTATCAGTAATGTGGACTGAAGAAACAGCGTGTAAATAGAGTTATGTGATTAATCAGAGAAGCGCAATTCACAGATCAAGATGTACAGAGCCTGAGAAAACTGGAAATCACCAGGAGGAGGTGGCATCTACATACATTGATAAGAGAATGAAAAAAATTAAATCTGGACCTCAGAATAGATTTACAAGAAATACAGAGGGAAAAAGTAGATCCAACAGGGCATCCTCTGACTATGCCTGTAAGAGCGAAGCAGGGGGAGGGGCAGGGAGCAAGCTGATATAACAGTATCAAATACTGATTTATGCTGTATAAACAGGAATCCCCCTACTTGAACCATAAGGGAACAGCTGTCCAGCAAATTGAAGCAAAAAGACATTTCCCTGAAGCTCAGAGAAGATGTCAGAGAAGTGGTACAGAAGCAAAGAACTATATAATTGTGAGCATCATTATAAAGATGATCACTTATAAGAAAATAAAAACCTGCATGTATGATTGGCAGATCACGAGAAAAGATAATAGCTTGTCATACTACCGGATGATGAGTGAAACAGCAATGCAAACAACTGGTGGTGATATTTTTACACAGTCACATGGAAAAGTATGTATTGTACTCAAATACAGTAGTAAAATAGAGAAAAGAGTGCAGGGTGGAACTTCCAAAACAAACCCTCCAGACTCTTTGTCCTTAACTACAGCTCCTGGCTCCATAACTGGGTGTCTCCAAAGCAAAGACACTTGAGGAAGTGACTGAAAAGGGAAGGCCTACTCTATGTGTGGTTTTGTGGATAACCTGAGCGAATAAACCAAGAAGGAATGGGAGTGAATGAAACCAAGATTAAGCAGAAGAAATGCCAGAGAAAAATCATATTTGTTCAAACCAGTTAGAAGTGAAATTTGGATTTAAAAAGTGTGTGTGCATTTTACAAGACTAAAAAGCACTGCACAAATTTCCCAGGGGCAAAATCCAAGGGCAAGAATACCCTCTGGTTATAATATAAAGTCCAGTACTATTGATGTCTTCTAAGTATTACGAATTCTTCACAAGGAAACTCCTTTGGAGGATTTAGCAAATATATTGAAAAAAAATTTGCTCGATACACATATTACAAATATGGCAAAACTGTATATGCTACCCAGGCATTCAGTATTCTATTTCTATTGCAAATTTTAAAAAAATAATATATATATCTAAGGAGCTGAATAAAATTAGAAGAAACTAGTTCCATGAAAAAACTTTATTCTGACAGGAAAGATAAAGGGCGAGGACTGAGAACAATCCAAGGTGTATATCCAAGGTGTAAGTTATTAAATTTATTAAATTAGTAATGTTATTAATTATTATACTTACTGTATTTCACTTTATTTGCTATTTATAGTATCTATTTAATATTAAATAATAATGTGAAGACTAGAAAACTGACTCCGAAATGAAATTCTACAAATAAATTATATATATGCTATTGCTGGGAATCACTCAAGCAGGTGACAAAAAAAGACAGACACAAGCAGGGACTGATGGAAAAATAACTATATGGAGAAAGCTGTTAGGAAACCTCACCAAAAAAAGGCTGAAGATTGTAAGTAGCTTGCCAAGAGGGGAATGAAAAGAGAAGTTCTGAGTTGAATTATGACAGCACAGAAGAGGCTGTTTATGCAAGACATCTTAAATCTGAGATCAACAGTGGAACAGAAGACAGGAAATATTGCCAGGGCCCCAAGACTATTGGTCGTAACCTAAGTGGACATTCTAAGTTGGCCAGAGAAGAAAATAAATTATAACATAACAAGTTGCAATACTGCATACTGGGCACTCTACAAGCTTGGAGTGCAACCAGAGGGGGGAAAAAAACCACACTACCAGTGCAAACCTGAATTGTAAATAATAAAATTGTGGAAATGAGGGGTTTTCAACAGTTACTGTTCATGAAACACATGGCAAGACACCAGATCCTACTTACAAACTGATGCAAGGGTGCTTCATGCTGGATTTTTCCATTTAATGAGACTGTCAACCAAAAATGCAAGAAAAAATTGACAAATATATCTGTTATGGCTCAAAATTCAAAAAATCTGGGGCACGAAAAGCTCAGTGGTAAAATCCATTATTCATCATGATGGTATCATAATAAGAGTAGGTAAATTGAAAGCTCTAACCACTGTAAGATCACTGAACCTTGAGAAAGGCACCAGTGTCCTTCCCTAAGGTACTAAGGAGGGCAAGAACTTTCTGAAGTCTCTACTGGCTGTTCTGAGTTAAGGTGACTAATTAGGTGGACTATGGCATTTGAAACATATATTTCTGATGTAGGAATATTTTAGATAATAATCTAAAACAAACTTATGAAACAGTATGCATAATTTTAAGAGCTTTTTAAAACACGTCAGTTAAATTTAAGAAGCACAATAAAACTCATAATACATATACATACATACATAAAACATCTGTATCTATAAAGCAGCATATACCTCATGAGGGTTATAATCTGGAGGTAACTTCTCTAGCATCTCATCAGCAAGACGCTGCACCACTGCTTCTCGTGTTTCCCCTCCTCCAGTGCTACTGTCTTTGGGTTGGATGCTCACTATTGTACTTAATGTCTCATTAGCCAGGTTAGTCTGGTAAGTTATATCTGCATTAGGGTGAAGTCCAAATACCTTAAAGTAAAAAGGAAAAAAAAGAGAAAAAAAATGCAATTTTCCTTCTAAAATTGTATCAATGAAAGAATCCATGAAAACGTATAAAGAAGGAAGAAAATCCTCTGCTCTGTAAAAAATAGATATGAATAAGTCAGTGGAAGTACACTCATTTAAGTGGTCAAGGATCAAGCCTAAATTACACTAAAACATAAACACAGGCTGCATAGACAATGGCATTTTCATTCATATGAGTGGGGTATTTTAACTGATATTCTGATTATCTTCACACAGCAGGCTTTGGATCATGCTGTGGAGTGCTATCGGGGGGTATAACTGATTTCTTTCCACTGGATCAGACTAGAGCTTGTTGGAAACATGTCATATATGGACACTGACCTCTCACCATTACCTCTTTCTCTCTACAGATCTACTGCTCATTGTACCAGCTCATGTTGATGCCCCTAATAATCAGACCAGTTACCATTTCTAACACATTTTGTTTTACTCAGTCTCTTAGGCTTATAAGGGATGCAGCACAGTGAATAAAAACACTGCCCATATTTGAAGTACATAAAGATTTTATGACTGGTGATATATTCAGGATATTTTATGGTTTAGCTATTTTTGGATTAGGTCTCCCACTCCTTACTTCCCCTTCTTCTGAAATGGAATTATTTTATTTAAGATACAGCTAGCACAGAATTACTGCAAAGCTGCCCTTTGTCTGAATGATAATAGCTTTCTCGGAAACTTCCGCTGAAATATCAGTAAGTCTATAATTGTCAGGTTGACAATTGCAACTCTTCTCCAGGAGGAATTGTACTATGACTTATTTCACAAGCCTCATTTAATTATAGCTATTAACTGTCTGTTACAAACTTTGATCCACTGATCCAACAATGAGGAAGGCTTGCCCTCAAACTGAGCACCAAAGCCAAGCAATCTTCCATTTCTTATTTTTCACATTTTCATATTTTACATGTTTTTCATATTTTATATTTACTCTGGTCCTACGTTTTTATGCAAGTGATGTAGGAAGGAATAAGAACAAAGAAACCAGACTAGTAAAGCAATGGGTGGACCAGTGTCCTGGATGTCCTGTAAATTAATCTAGCAGCCAAATTTCTAATTCTTTTTGATCTAAAATCTCGGGGAATTTTGATTAAAAAGGGGGTGTTGCATTCTGTCTTCCATTTTTTTTTCAGCCTGATAAATCCTCCAAGCCAATTGTAAAAGCTCTATACCTCTCTGAAATCAAAGTCATTTTCAAAGGGATTGCCGAGTTCAATACCCCTCTTCAGAAGTCAGTGTTTATTCTGATCAGAGGTTGAAACTTCATCAAAAGAGCAAGGATACGGCAATCAGACTCATTCAGTCTTTCTTTCGTAAGCAAAAATGGAAAGAGGAGGAAACAAAGATACACTGTTTTGACTAGCACAATATCCTTCGTGGAACAAAGAAGACTGAGAGCTTAAAAGGTTAAAGGTTTCCATGAGCAATTTTGACAGATTTTGGAATGACAGAATGAAGTCATAGATTTCTTCCTAACCTATGAAAATGTGAAGGAGAAAAAGATGTTTGCATTCCTGGACTGGATTCTATTTACGTAAAAGTCAAAGGTAAAATTCCCCTACATCAAACCATACATATAGATTTTTTACAGGCATCAAAATACTTTAAAAATACATTGCTGCATTGTGAGATAGGTTCCCAAATGCTTAGAAAGGCAGATCCATGAAAGTAGCACCTGAAATCTGATAGAGTCGAGGTTCATACACTGATAGGAACCACCTCATGAGCTGGCTCAAATGAATCCCACTGGCGCATTATCACAGCTGCATTTACTCTCATTTGGGAAAAGTGCATCATTGCCAGCACAAATACCCTTGCATTTTACTTTTCCTACCTTCAGAGATTCGAAACTTCAAGTTTACTTTATGACCTTGGAATCTTCTTGCCCTCTTAGCCAGCACATTATCAGTAACAGAAACCCACTTTTTTTCTTTTCAGTCCTGTCTTTTTAATTTTAATAGAATGTACCTCCAAAGGCATTTATCAACTTAACAGCAATCAAGCAGAAATCCAGAGCGTTCACTTCTGTTTCAGTTTTAACTAACTCTATCACTTGTGCCTGTGCTAGAGGGAGCAGAAAGTTGCAGTCTTCCAGTTAATGTGACTACTGCAGTATACACACACTAGGTCATGTAAAAGTGGTTGCAACCAGGAGCTACCCTGTACCCTACCCTATCAATTCATGGCAACATCCAGATCTTCCTGTTGTCAAAATAGAATAATCTCGCAATTATAACTTGCAAAATTAGACCATATGGCTTTTTTATTTTCATTATTTCTCAGTTTCCATGTCTGCTCAATCCCATACAGAATTGCAAAATCACAAGAGTTTAGTTTGCAAGGGACCTCTGAGGGTCATCTAATCTAAACCACCTGCTCAAGCAGGGTTAGCTAGAGTAGGCTGTCCAGCACAGTGTCCAGTCGAGATTTTAATATCTACGAAGATTAAGACCCCACAACCTTTCTAGGCAACCATGCTTGATCACCTTCACTGTAAAAAAGTGTTTCCTTGTCAGATGGAATTTCCCGATGTTTAATTTATGCCCATTGCCTCTTGTCCTTTCACTGGGTACCATCAAAAAGACTCTGATCTTTACACCCTCCCAACAAGTATTTATACACACTGATAAGATCCTGCCTGAGCTGAAGAGTCCCAGATCTCTCAGCCTTTCCTCAAATGACAGATGCTTCAGTCCCTTAATCATCTTCACGACCCTGCTCTAGGCTCACTCCAGAAAGTCCATATCTGTCTTGTACTGGGGAGCCCAGAACTGGACACAGTAATTCAGATATGGTCTCACCAGTGCTCAGTAGAGAGAAAGGATCAGCTCCTTCAACCTGCTGGATCACCTCCCTCTTCCTAATGCAGCCTAGGATACTGTTGGCCTCTTTGCTGTGAGGGTGCTGCTGTTTCATGGTCAGGTAGTTGTCCATTAGGACAACCAATGCAGGAATTTGCATTTCCCCTTGTGAAACTTCATGAGATTCCACTCTGTCCAGTTCTCCAGCCTGCCCATATCTCTCTGGATAGCAGCACAACCATCTGGTCTATCAGCCACTCCTTACAGTTTTGTATCTCCTGTGAACTTGTTGAAGGTGCACTCTGCCCCATCATCCAGGTCACTAACACAATTATTAAACAGCATTGACCCCTGGCACACAGCACTAGTGACTTGTTTCCAAGTGGACTTTGTGCCACTGATCACAACCCTCTGGGTCCATTTATTTAGCCAGTTTTCAAACCATCTCACAGCATACTTATCTAACCCATACTTTTGTCAACTCGTCTATGAAGGTGTTATGGGAGGTAGTGGCAAAAGGTCCTAGTAAAGCTGCGGTAAAAAACATCCACCTAATCACATCATTGTAGAAGGCCAACAGGTTGGTTAAGCATGATTTCTCCTTCACAAATCCATGCTGGCTACTCTCAATCACCTGCTTGTCCTTCATATGTTTGCAAATGCTTTGCAAGAGGATTTTCTCCAGCATCTTCCCAGGGACTGAGGTGAGGCTGACCAGCCTGTAATCCCCCAAATCTTTCTTCTTCCCTTCCCGAAGACTGGAGTGATATTTGCTATCTTCCATTCTTCAGGAACCTCTTCCAATCACCATGACCATTTAAAAGTAATCAGGAGTAACCTGACAATGACATCAGCCAGCTCCCTCAGCACTCATGGGTGCAACCCATCAGGTACCATGAACTTACATATGTTCAGTTTGTTTAAATGCTCCCTAACCTGGTCCTCTTCCACCAGAGGTAAGTTCCTTGCTCTAGACTTTTCGTCTCAAGGGCCTGGGATTCCTGGAGGCCAGTGTTACTGGTAAAGACTGAGGCAAAGAAGGCATTGAACCTTTTCCATATAATTTCTAACTAGTTCTCCTGCCCCATTCAGAAATGGACCCACATTTCCCTAGTCATCATTTTGCCATTTAAGTACTCATAAAATCCTTTCTTGTTGCCCTTCACATTCCTTGACAGATTCAACTCCACTTTGGCCTTGGCTTTCCTAACCCTATCCCTGCAAGACTGGACAGTAGCTCTATACTCTTGCTGGGTCACCTGCCCCTGCTTCCACCTCTTGCACCCTTCCTCTTTATGTCTGGATTCAGTTAGGAGCTTCTTGTTCATCCGTTCAGGCCTCCTGCTGCCTTTGATTTGCTGCTTGTTAGGATGGATCTTTCTTGAGCTTTGCAGAAGTTATTGCTGAATATAAACCAGTTCTCCTGAATCCCTCCTCTCTCCAGACACATATCCCATGGGATTCTTCCAAACCTGGAAGAAACGCCTGAAGAGGTTGAAGTCTGCTCTCCTGAAATCCAGGGCTGTGGTTCTGCTTTTTGCCCTGCTCCCTCCTCTTAGGATCCTGAACTCCACCATTGGTCACTGCAGTCAAGGCTGCCTCCAGATTTCACATCTGTGACCAGTTCTTCCTCACTCATAAGTGTCAGGTCCAGCCAAGTGCCTTCCTTTGTTGGCTCCTTAGTTACCTGTGCCAGGAAATTGTCATTACTGCACTGAAGAAACCTCCCTAGACTGCTTGAACCCTGCTGCATCACCCTTCCAGCAGATAATTAGGAAAGTTAATGTCCTCCATGAGGACCAGGGCCTGTGAATGTAAGACTTCTTCCAGTTGTTTCAAGAAGCCCTCATCTACCTCTGCGTGGTCAGCAGACCTATGCTAGATACCCACTACAATGGTCTGCCTGCTAATCTTGAGACATACGTTCATAGCTCTGGAAAATATACCTGATTAAATTATTTATCTGAAAAAACCTCCCTTTAATACTTTGAAATATTTTACCTCAGGTGTATCAATCACCGGCAATTGCTCTATGTACTGGAGATAGTCTTCAACTGTTTTCCCTTTTGGAATAACATAATCTTTGTAGAAACAAAATTTTTCACTAAACATATGCTCGCCAAACCACACTCTTGTGTACGTGTTCAGCAGTGTTTTGTCAAGGTCATCAGTTACACGGCCACCATACTGTACTTCTCCAAGCATATAGCGAACACAGTTCCAGTTCACTCCACGTTTAATGTCCATATCATCCAAATGATTCTGAACAAATTGCATGCTGGCTGTGAAGTCTGCCTGATTAAATTCATAAGGAATATTCCAGCCCAATGGACCAAACTTTCGTCTTTCCTGTAAAATAGATAGAGTTAAAGGTAAAAGGCTGATTGGTAGTAATTGTGAAGAAAACATTAAGTGCAGAAGAATACATGAAATATGCTAAGAATGCAGTAGTCCAGCTGGGGCTGTATTTCACTAGCTTTAAAAAAATATTATTCTCTTAACACACACAAAACCAAATGCTTGATTAATTATCTAGCAGTTTAATATTTCTTCATTTGTCATCATCAGTAGAGAGATATGAACAAAGAATAAAAATGTCAACTATAGTTTTTGAATTTCAAAAATGAAAGGGTGTCCAGACTCATCAGCCGTGATCATTGCCTGTGGTCCTCCTATGGACTAGATATATTCATACCACTGATGTCGCTGCATGGTGCAGATGCAAGTAGCAAGGTGCTTCTTACTGAATCATTTACAGATGCACTTGGCAGTATGTGGTTGCTAGGGCAATATCTGGTATTTAAACATTCTCAATTTACACCCAGAAAGAAGTGACGGGCCAAAGACAAGCATACCACAGGCTTCCATTGGACCACAACATATCAGTGCATGGATGCCACAGATTTAAAATAACTATGCACCAAATATAAACTAAGGATACTGCAAAATCTATCAACAGAACGAAGAAAAGTTGTGGTTAATCCATAAAGCACTTTCTTTAATGGACAAAATCATCTTCCACCTTCATTTCCTCCTACAGATTTCAGTGCAGGAAGGATTTATATTCACCCTCTTAGCCTTTCTCATTGTGAAAGCAGCAGCTTTAAGACTATAGTTTTCCAACCCAAGCTGTAAATTTCTTTAATGTGCTTTTATGATTTAAACTATTAGTGAAAAAACAGTTAGTTGAAAGACAGATCACACAGCCATGCCCCAAGACTTTAACAGAAGAGTACAGTAATTGATCATTGGTTGACTGTCCTTTTTTACTCTGAAATACTATCCCTGTTGGAGGTACAAGATCAAAATGAGCAGAGTTCTAAGACAGTTGCAGTAATAGAGATGCGTTGTTTTCTTTCTTATTTTGTTTGCATTAATTTACCAACACAGGATTGCCATTTAAATATGTTTTTCATTTCATAACGTGGTGCATACATAAATGAAACATGGCTTTATGACAGAAGAAAAGAAACACATTTTTAAACCTGAACAGTTGTGTGAAGAAATGCTACAGCATATAGCAGTGGTTTCCACTGTGGCATGTTGCTCACTTCTAGGTGATCCTGAGTAACAGCTGAATATGTTCGTTTTAAGCCAGCTTTCACACCTAGAAAATAAGTATAAAAATGTAATATATGAGCAAAAAAATGATGGAACCCATAACTCCAACTTCCGCTAAGCAGAATTCTCCATTCCAATCTACAGCATCGTCTTATTTATAGCTTCAAATAATCTCTTTGAATCAATTATCTGTTCAGCTGGTCATAGCAGTCAAACTTCAATTACATTTTGTTTCAGGTAGATGACACACCAAATTAAGTTCAGGAGTCTGGAAGGAACTACACTTAAGTAATCATATTCTAAATGTTACTAATAACAACTGAAATATAATCATAACTATTCAACAACTGTATGGCAATGAAAAAGACACCTAATGTCACATGAAACATACCACTGAATATCCGAGTGTTTGTGTTTCAATATTTACATATAAAATGAGATTTTATTTTTACTGAAGACAATTTTATGTAGCTTTCATTCTTACAACAATCTCACAGTTCTGTATGTAGCTTCTCAAACTCGCATACAGGCACCAAGCTGGTGAGATGAGAACCAAAATTCACAGTGGAAATATTAATACTTGGGGAGGTTTGTTTGAGCACTGACATTTCAAATCCCAGGAACAGCTTTAGGCAGATGATACTGATGCAATCTCAGCTTCCACGGAATACGCAAGCCCTACTACTCCCAGGTGCCTTCAGGCAGTGTCACTGAAGCATCATCTGCCTTTGGCAGACAACACTGAGCATGAGTTACTGACACCAGGTCCTTCCACCTAATCAGCTTAACACAAGTCTAAAAAGGCAGATTTCAAGTGCAGTGAATACATCGTCCAAGTCATCATACTTCCTATGACAGAATAAAAGCCCTTTTGCTTCTTTCCTATTTTACAAAGACCCTGTAGAACAATATTCAAACAAATAGCTTTTCAAAGTATTATAAGGGTATCATAAGAGAGTTCCAAAATCAAGACAATCAAAAAAAAGTGCCTTGTCACGTCCTGCTACCAATGTGTCTGGACAGTATCAGAAAGCTAAAATTGTTTATATTTCATCCTGATTTAAATTTTTACAGCAAGCATATTTATATTACTAAATGCAAGTTGTAAATTAGTTATAACCTGCCTTATAAAATAGCCTCTTGGAGCTATAGTGTGTTACCATTTGAATGGTAAGGAGGGGTCACAGTAGAATAAAAAGATGCTGCGCACCGAGTTAAAATGGGGGGAGAAGAGAAAGAAATAAGAATTTTTTAACAGCAGACTGACTAACTGCTCTTGAAAGTAGAGTATATACACTGAAACAGGATGTTTTTCACAAGATCAGACATTTTGTAGACATCTTACTCAGGAAGATGAATACTGAAATAATGAGTGGATACAAGGTAGGGTAGTAACACAGAATAACACCAAATAGTTAAGGTTGGAAGGGACCTCTGGAGGTCACATTGCACAACACCCCTTCTCAAAGCAGGGTCAACTAGAGATGGTTGCTCAGCACCTTGTCCATATGGGTTTTAAGGATGGAGTCTATGAACTCACTGGACAAGGTGTTCCAGTATTTCACCACTGTTGTGGTTTAACCCTAGCTGGCCGCTAGGACCACACAGCCACTCGCACAGTTCTCCTCCTTCTCCCCTAGAAGAGTGGGGAGAAGAGGGAGAAAAGGAGGGAAGAGGAAAGGGGAAAAAAGCTCCTCGTGGGTTGAGATAAAGACAGTATAATGGAACAATTACAGAAACAATAATGGAACAATAACAGAAAAAGGAAAATAACAATAACAATAATAATAATAATGATGGTAAAAGAATACACAAGAGAAAGTAATATAACACAAACCCATTCCAAGCAGTGATCACAGATTCCTGCCCCTCAGCCAACCCCCATTTATATACAAAGCATGATGTCTATGGTACAGAATATTCCTTTGGTTATTCCATTGTTCTGTCTATGCTCCTCAGCTTCTATGGGAAGCTGAAAAAAGTCCTTGAATAGTATAAAGATCACCTAGCAACAACTAAAACAATATACATCATTGACAGTCCTTTCATACCAAATCTGAAACTCACCAACCACTAGAAAGAAAATTAACTCTATCCCAGCTGAAACCAGGACAACCACCCTCACAAGTGGGTTGGTTTTTCTGATGCTGAAGTGGAAGTTCCTGGATTTCCATTTGTGTCCATCATTTCTATTTCTGTCACTTGGCACCACTGAGAAAAGTCTGTTTTCTTTACTCACTCCCATCGCATAATTATATGCATTGGTAAGATACCCCTTCTCTCCTCAAGGTTAAACAATCATAACTTTCTCATCCTCTCCTCATATGTCATGTTCTCCAATCCCTTCAGCATCTTTGTGGCTTCTCACTGGACTCATTCTGTCCATGTCTTTCTTGCACTGGGGAGGTCAGACCTGGACATACCACTCCAAATGTGCTCTCACCATGGCTGAGTAGAGAAGAATCACCTTCCTCAACCTGCTTGAAATTATCTTCCTAATGCATCTGAGGGCGTTGCAGGGGGAGTACCTAGCATTTCCCTATGTTGAAGTTCAGCACGTTCTTGTCAGAGTGTTTCTCTAGCCTGTGAAACTCCCATTGAACAACAACATGACCTTCTGGTTTATCAGCCCCTTCTTCCTGCCTTGTATCAACTATAAACTTGCCGAGAATGTCCCATCATCTAGGTCATTAGTGAAAATTTTAACCACTGCTGGCCCCAGTATTGACCCCTGGAGTACATCACTAGTGACTGCTCTCCAGCATGATTTGTGTAGCTGACAACAACCCTTTGAGCCTGGGAGTTCACACAATTTTCAGTTCACCTCACTGTCCACTTCTGTAACGCCTACTTCATCAGTACGTCTATAAGGATGTATTGGGGACCTTTGTCAAAAACCTTCCTGAAGTCAAGATAAACACCCTATGCTCTCCTCTCATCCACTGAACCAATCATCTTATTGTAGAAGGTGAGCAGGTTGGTTATTAGGCTCAAAAAATAGTAAATAATCAATGGCTTAAGATATCCTAGTGGCTAGAAAAAAAAGCAAGGTACACTAAGGAAATATATTCTTCAACATCTTCATCAGTGCTTGGATAAGGAGACTAAAGGCAACCTCAACAAATTTGCAGACAACACTAAATCAGAGAGTGTGGCTGACATACTAAACGAGAGAGGATCAGTCCAGAGGGCTCTAGCAAGAGATGAAGACTTGGCCAACAAAACCTGCATGAAGTTCAACAAGAAGTGCAAAGTCCTGCACCTGCAGCACAATAACCCCATGCATTTGTACAAGCTGAGATCTGCTAGCTGAGATCTACTGGTATACACTTCAGGATTATTGCAGATGCCAGGCTGACTATAAGTCAAAATTGCACTCTTCTTGGAAATAAGGTAATCCAGATAGTGGGCTCCCTTAGAAGAAGCACAGCTAGCAGACTGAAGGAATTTCTTATCACCTTCCTCTTAGCACTGATCAGGCTTCTCCGTAGAGATATTGTCCACATTTGGCACACAAGGGAGGTGTGGATGGGGCAATAAAGGTGGTCAGGTACTGAGAGTGCATGACAAAGATAGGACAAGAAGGCTGACTTTGTTTAGTCTGTTGAAGAGGAGGCTGTGCTATGCAAAACCCAACTTAAACTGTGAATACTGAAAGGCAGCAGATAATCGTGTGCATGTATGTGGGATAGTGGCTGTCCAAAATTGAAATTTTGAACTCTCAAGAACAAACCTGCTACTTGCTAGCTGTGAATGGTACAGGCTGCAAAAAGTTAAACATCCTGAATCCTCCAATTAACACAGAAACATTGATCAGAGCTGCCAATTAGTACGCTGATTGCACATTGTGCTTCTGCACATAAACTACTTAGGTTAGGAAAACTGGGGGTTTAGAGGCCCGGAAAGCACTAGATGAACATCCTAGCTTGAGGAAACATCCTGAAAGTGGCGAAACATCATAAAATCATAGAATAGTTTGGGTTGGAAAGGACCTTTAAAGGTCATGTAGTCCAACCTTCCCTGCGATAAGCAAAGATCCTGGAGGTAGGAGAGACACGCAGAGGCAAATATCAGGGGATACCCACAGACCTAAGCCCGTAATGTCCAAGACTAGTAGCTGCAAATAGCTGCACAGCATGAAACCAACACGACTTTCTGCCCGACCTTCCTGGACACGCAGCAAACTCTCCAATGGGAAGGGAAATCAAGATGAAATGAATGCAATAGAGGAGGCTGGGAAACACGAGAGAGTGTGCAAAATAAGCAGGTAGCATAAAAGCCCTAATCTCATCAGTTCTTAAGTAAACCCCAGTATTCAGATCCACTATAGGTTGTTATTAACTGTCTTGCCTGTGACGGAGGCTAAGGGGTGATTCAGTAGCAGCTCACAAATACTTGAAGGACAATTACATAGATGCTGGGTCAGTCTCCTGCCAGCAGTGCCAGATGACATACCAAGAAGCAACAGCCACCGCTACATACTGCAGCCTGGGAGGTTGAGGCTGGTTGTTAAGAAGATTCCATCCTTTTCCTTACCCAGTAGAGCATAGGATAGGTCCCCCTCTGCATCCTTGGGTGGAGTGAACAGGATGGAAAGAAAAGAGTGATGGAATGTACTAAGTTTAGGAAAGGACCACTGACCTGGCATTCTCCACAGGTTCTGCACAAACAACAAAATCACTATCAATTTCTGTTACAAAAATAAACAATATCTATTTTCTCCCCAAAAGGGTCATGCTTTACACTTCACGAGGCTGGCTTACACAGTGCTGTATTTAGCTAATGAAACAACAGAAATTAAAACTAAAATACTGCACAGAGTGGTATGGGGCTGGGGGGTGAAGCAAGCCCCAAAACTCAAAAACCCCATGGTTTCCTACCTTGAGGAGGTTCATTAGTAAATTTGATAGAGGAGTGTAAAAGATTAATAGGAAACTCCGGGTGAGCCTCTGTAGTGATCCAGGTCCTGAAATCTTCACTCATAGATTCTGTTGTTGTGATGGTGTCCACTAATTCACTAAGAAACTCCAAGCCAAGGTGGCAGTTCTGTAGAAGGAGCCACCCTCCATCTTGCATGCACTGATTTAACAGGCGCCTTGCATGGACTTCCTGGCCTTGACCCATTGAAATGGCATGACAGGGAATATTCTGGAAGCAAAAAAGAAAGTTTCTTTTATATATAGTTCTTTAGAATGATTATATACATGACATATTACTTCTGTAGGTCCGTGTGTAGTGACATTGTGCCACAAAGAAAACTGCTAATACCAACAGAGACTGATTATAATAAAACAGAGTAGACAAAAACCCCAAACCCTCCAAGTTGCTCTTATCTTCCATCTGCTGAAAGAAAACTACATCCACTGGACATAATCTTCTTTTGCAGGTCTGACAAAGTCAATGGGATAAGACAACTGAAACATTTTTCCTTCCTCTTCCCCACTTCCCCAAATAAAGCAGGACATACCCACAGCAACATAGCTGCCTGACTATGCTTTTTCCTAGGATGTGGACTATCTTGAGATGGACAGATATTAAGGCTCAACATAATAATTAATGCACAGAGTAAAGACAACAATTTTGGTGTCTTTTTACTGTCTGAACATATTTATTTCATTTAACGAAGAACCGTCAAGGAAGCAGGCAGAAAAATTGGTTCACATTAAGTCATTCCTTAGCAAACATCCTGTATTGTTAATTGGCAGCTGTGGAGCCACTGATTCAGAAGATTCTAGTTTGGTGATCTGCTAGCTCTAGCTAGTTTTCTAACAGTTAGTTTTCTGGATTCAGAAGAGGCAAGGGTCATAAATGCAAACACAAGAATTCTGGAAATTTATGGAGTCTTTCCTCCAGAGGCCATGGGAGAAGAAAGTCAGTGTTTCAGAAAACCAGATGATGATACAAGCTCTCCCAAGGTGATCTGAAAAAGACAAGCTGACTACGTTGCGATCAAGACCATACAAGTCTGTAAGTAAAGTGCAGGCAGACACCCTTTTGCTTATCATTCTTACTACCCTCGTTCTTGTTAAATAAGTAGTCCCAACAATAAGGTTGTCTCTCTCACTCCTACCAGGGAAAGCCAGAGTTATTAAACCCAGTTGAGCATATTATTCTATATACAAGTTGAGGGCAAAAGAATTGATGAAAGGTCTTAGTTTTGTGGACAGTTTCGTGTTCAAGACCTACAACTAAGTATCCCTCAGGCTGTGAGCAATGTGCTGCATAAAGAATTATCAATCTGAGCCTATCTTCAGCTGGCTAAGAGCTACAAAGGTTAGTCTTAAGTTATACTGCTACTGGGACTCTCTCACTGTGAAACAAAAAAGAAGGAAGCCATCCAGTTCTAAACAGTGTGGATGAAGCTGCCCTACTTTTGCAGGAGAAAAAGGTTAAATGTATGGACAGAAGCTGTGCTGGGTCATTTTGCCTTAGGGTCAGAGAACAGGCCCTGACCTGATTTTACTGAATGGTATGAATACTGCTGCTGTATATGATCCTCCACATCCTGGCAAAAGATTTAAGGAGAAGAGAATGCCAAAGAAGAGAAAGCAGTTAAATCCTGGTCTCAGGTCAGTAAAACCTGAAATCGCAGCTAAAAGAAGCAAAGCTAAATAGCCTGTGAAGTTGGCTATGTGCCAGAGGAGCAAAAACTTTACCTTTTCTAAGATGTATCCGAGTACAGCTAGCACTTTCATCAGTGAAAGACTACAACTACCCCTGCAGAGTGCATAAATATTTAGCTGGTACATTGTTCCCTAACAAAGCATCTGCTCATAATTTGCTCTTCTCAGCAATGTTACCTCTCAAATGTACAATCATTGAAGATTATAGAAACATAAAGACAAGGAAAAAATATTTTTCACTATGGATTGTCCTCATTTTATTCCTTCTGAAAGAATTCTATCAATATGTCTGCATACAGAATGTTTCTCTCAATAGTGAGTCACACCAGTGTATCTGTGTCATCTTAATACAACACTATCCAGATGAAAATAGTATCATTTTAGTCACTACAGTGGCCCTGACAGTTCTGTTGATGGTTCTGTGCATCGTTCCCTGAAAGAAGAAACTATCTCTACAATAATAAAAATACCTGGTTTTAATGAAGTCAAAGTGCTAGGCATAAGTTGAGTTTTCATTCCATCTTCATGTGAAAGTAAAGGGGGCAGAAATCCAACTAGTTTTAAGACAGAGCTTGCTTAGTTTATAAATAAAGTTATATAGCTCAATAATCACAGATACTGTTTCCATTTCTTTGGGAGGAGGCCACCTGAACAACTAAATTTTAGAGTGAAAAATAAATTCTCATCACAAATTTGAATATTTCTAACTGCAGATAATTGATTTATATTGTTAATATCATACTTAGAGGTACCATCAGCACTGACAATTCATTTTAAGACTACAAATCATGCCTGTAAAAGGGAAATCACTGAAAAATAGGCCCAGCATTTCTTTTGGAATTTTTCTGTCATTAAGAAATGTTTCTATATGCTGTGTGGTAAGATCTTATTTCAAGAGATCAGACTAGACCTTTACAGTTAAACATTATAGATAACTTTACATTTACAGTTGACATTACAGTTGAACTTCAGGTTATGACAGCCTAGATGATGTTGCCTTGTTCATAAATTGTGTGTGAATAAACAAGGCAATCCCTTCAGCTCTTTTGCAACGTCACTTTCTATTATTATATACATGTTTCCTTAAAGCATGAAAACATATTTAAACTCCCCACTGCAATATACTTTCCGAATGACATCAAAACCTGCTGTCTTTTAACAGTCACAATTACAGAGCACCTCCTACCTACAAGCACTTCCCCAGACAGGCTAAGGTCTTGCTTAAGATTTGACAGAATGGTAGAGCATTTTGTTCCACTCCTTACAAGGGTGACTCTAAGCGACCAGCTGACTCCAAGTGACTCTATTAAGAGATTAGTCTCTCTCATCCCCTTACATTGCCAATGGGATAGAAATACTCAACTCCTCAATGTAAGTTGGAGTTAAGTTTCAACAGTGTGCTCTGAATTGCTTTTAAAGGAGCCACTCTTTCTCTTTATTGATTACAGAAACGAACTCTTATTGGAGACAGGGTAAATACATATCTGGGAGTCCATTTCACAGGATATGTATGTTGAAGAGTCAAATAGGTGAATAAAAACATCATCACAAAGGTGACACTCCATTTGTATTCATACCCTAGGCCATGAAAACAGGAATCCAATCACAACCACCAAATGTGTTTACTTGGACTTGAAAAGAGACTAAAAAAATATGCCCATTTCTAATCTGTAAATATTCTTGCAGTTGATTTCAAATCTCCTACAGAGACAAAATGTTTCTGATATCTTAGGAGAAGGTAATAGAATATTTTCTGAATAGGAATAAAATTGTTTTTCCAATGCATTGCTTCCAATAAACCTAAAAACCCTTCTCATCCAGCTGGTGTCCTCCTCCTTCCCTATGCTGTGTATTGGCTGGCTATCTGGCCGCACAGTTTTTGGGGACAAGGATCATATCAACAACTTCAGACCTAAGATTTCTAAGTTTAAACACTAAAGTGAGAGTTAGATCCTAAATTTAAGCACTCTTTATCACAATCAGACAAATAAAATAAGAGAGTCCTGATCTTCAAAGAGAACGGGTGTCTAAACATTCCAAATAATTAGCTAAAGAAATCTGTGGGTGCTTCCCACTTTTGCAATTCTTACTTAGTGCATACCAAAATCCTGCACCTCGAAGTAAAGATGCATTCTAATGGGAAGGAAAATTTATGGAGATCTACTGTGAATAACTTCTTGGGAAAATTATATTTGCATCTACATTGTGAACCATAAAACATAAAGCACAGAGTGCCTTAAAGTGATGCTATGCTGTAAGAAATGTTGAACGCCTCCATCAAGTGAACTGATTAAATGGTAGGGTCTCCAAATAAATTTCTCTTCTCACCATATTTATGGTTTTTTTCTGTATCTTCCTGTAATCATTGTTACTGTCAGCTCCTACAGTGAATGCAACACAAGTATTGCTTTGTTCTTATAGCTATGCACTTTCGCTAAGTAATGGACTATCATGGCCTGCTGGATAAAGATAGGAATTAAACAACTGGAAAAAGAAAGAATGTAACATTTCCATTTCCTCAGTAAATGCATTTTGGCCACTGGTCCAAGATTAACTTCCAGAGAACAGTGGCATGAATATAAATATCATCATCTGAACTGCTATAAAACGTGGAAATACCATTTCTAGTTCAAAGGATAGTTTTAAATGTCTTTAACAGCTCTAGCAAACTCAGTTTAGGAGGATACCTTTGACTTCGCCAGACGTTCTATATTTTCAGTGGGGTCAGACCCCATTGATAAAAAACACGTCAAAGGTGTTCGACAGTCACTTTCAGTCCACATTGCTTCCATTTCAAGAATAAATCCTTCTGCATATTTCTCTCCAAGAGATTCTGCAATGTAGTGTCGAGCCTAAAAAAAAACCCGAACAAGTTACCTGAAACATATACCTTTTACTTTTTTTATTTAGCATTAATCACTGATGTGGAATTTACCAATAGCTACATTGGAAGGCAACAACTTTCTAAACTTTCATTTTCAACTTTGAGGTAACAAAAGTTACAGTCCACAGTCCATTGAAATTCTCAGATAGCAAACTTCAAACGAAGAAAAGAAAGAATTCTGCTCACACAACATCCAACCTGTCAACATTGTTGCTGGGGGATGCTAAATGGTTTTTTAAACAGAACTAAAGAAATCCATGCAGAATAGATCCACTGTCGGCTCTAAGGACAGCCCAGATATTGCCCCTAAATCACTGACTGCTAAAGCTTGGTGGATAGCCAAACAAAAGAGTTTATACCAGCCCCGTTCTTAGCTCCTCTAAGCATGTATTGTTGACACTGTCTCTACAGCATAGCAGATTAGACAGATCTTTCATCTGACCCAGATACAAACGTCCATATATTTATTGCAACTTCAGACAAACTCTCCTGTCCAGTGGTTATCCAATTCAAGTCTCGTATGCTGAAAATCTGTTTCTACAAAATACAAACACAGCTCAGGCTTTATCCTTAAAGGTCAAACTTTCCCTATGCCTCTATTGTCCTCTTTTCACAGACATTTTCTAACAGGACTTCTAAAGCTATTTTGGTGTATGAAATTCATTTTTTGACTGACATGATCTTCCAACTGTGTAAACTACCAGCACAGATTCTGAGGCATGTATTATGGAGAGAAACACGCAGGAACAAGGTGGACTGAGGAAGACGACAATTCCAGAAAAAATAACTCAATCATCCACTATTAAGTGTAATTTCTGCCCTAGTGAAGAGAGGTAAAACTTTGTAACACTTGGGGAAACACAATAAGGAAAGAAGAGATAAAGAAGATGATAACCAAAAGGATCCCCTCTTTCCTCAAGAATCAAAATAATTACAGTTTTTGAAACCACTGTTCAGAGACATTCTTTCTCAAAGATGGTTGTGCAAGACAGTAAGATTGTTGATAAGTGAGCAGTAGCAGCTTTATTATTTTGGTCTGTTTAAATTGTGTCAGATGGATCTCCTATACTTCTCTATTATTTATCAGCTGAAGAGAAGAAAAGGAAAAAGGATGGACAGGGTCTTGTTGAAAAAGAGGTCCATGAAAAAATGGTGTTCCCTAAATACAATAAAGGTGCTATCACAACATGTAACATGAAGTTGAGCTATGCACTACTTTCCAGTGTAGCTAAAGACAAAAAAAAAAAAGTGAAAAGAGGATCATAAGTTCATACATCTCTTTTAGACCTACGCAGAGAAGAAAAATCCAAATATCATAGACTGTAGAGAAACTGGCAGTCCATTGCAGTTTCTTTTATGGTATCTGCCATGGGAGAGTCTTAATTATTACTTTCTCAGCATGAAGGGTAAGTAAACAGTTTATCTGCTATTGTAGTGCACCTGTCATCAAAGTGAACTGTTATCTTTCCACTTCTTCTGTGAAAAAATAGGGATGTATCTTCTGATTCACCAGAAGAATGCAATTGCTTTACAAGTTTCATGACTCCACTTTAGAAGTACCACACAAAAAGAACGGTATTCTAACAGCTCCCACATAATTTATTTCATGTTTTGCAACGCCCTTTCTAATTCACTGCAATTAAATTAGTTAATATTTCTTTCACATATATTTATTATAAGGATTTCAATATCTGATTTGCAAAATAGCTCACTCTGCAACAAATATTACAATAAAAACAAATTCAGAGAACGTAAGTTCGGAACTAGCAGTTTTAGAGGAGATGCCACATGGCATAAGCATTGTACAAAAGCATATCTTACCTGGGAAACGGTATGATCGGGGCACCAGCTACGGACAAGGAGCAGTTTACGGAATTGATCCAGTAAGCTGTCATACCCATCAGGAATAACAGCTTTTTCAGGTGCTTCTTCATCAAACCAAGCTTTCCAAGACTTCTCATTCCTAACAACTTGCACCAGAAGTTGATTAAAAGGGTACAAGCTAGATAACTGCACAAGATTGAGCCATGTCATGTCAAGGATCCACTTTTTTGGTTTTGGATCCACAGAATTCAGATCCAAACTGGCACCTCCTGCAAAGGGAATTATAGAGGAAAACAACCACCATTAAATAGAAAAATGACAAGTCATAAAAAGTATTTAATTCTATAGTTTAGGGAACAAAAATCTTTGTAAGCCGGAACACGGAGACATAGAATTTGCATGGAAGAGTCACTTAACAAAGATAGACTGGGGAAGTGATCTCAGTGCCTCCAAAAGCTGATATCCCAGTAATTTCTGCATTGCTTTTTCTCTATCTGTAGAGCTGGAATAAAACTTGCCTACCTAAAAGGACACTGAAACCCAAGTCTTCAGACCAGATGTAGAAAGGACCTACGATTAGTCCAATCTCATTTCACCTAGACTACAGAATAAGAAAGCACATGGTGCGTTAATTTCCAGGACCGTGCAACTTCAACAGCCTCTTAGCTCAACCACCACTCCAGCATCATGCCCATTTGCACTTCCAACACAGCTGAGTCACAGCTGAACATTAAATTGGTGCTTGCAAAGCAAACTGAGATATTTGGATGGCAAGTACCTGACTGTACTTATCTTGGTACCTGGTTGTACTTATCATATCTTGGAGATAGTTGGGTCCACCCCCATCAAATTTTATAAACTTTACTAAAATTTTTCTTTGTCATTTTGTCTGAAACTACTTAGACAAGCAGTGGTGGCAATAATGCAAGGCAATATAACAGTGTTTTACAACATGTAACAGCTTTCCACTTTTTTTATACTGACACTTAAATGTTGTACAGAGTCCTCATGCATTCACATGTCTGCTCACCAGCCATCAGAGGAGATTTTACTGACTGTCTCCAAGCTCACAGACATAGGTATGCGGCAACTCAAAAAAGAGGCACACAGGAGAAAACCACAGGGTCTCTTACAAAGTAATGGACATTTTTTTTTTCTGGTTTGCAATGTAAAATAGTTAAATATCCTCATCTAAGCAGTATTTTGATAATAAATAATCTATATTGGTCTTGTTTTGGAAAATTTGTCTCTTAAGTCCTTCTTGGGCTATATATGTTTTCATTCAGCAGTTAAAAAACATTAAAACCACTGGATACAACATATTGTTAGTGCAAGCACTGCAAAATCTGAATTTGGCGGTTCACAGACATACGTAAACAGGAATATTTTTAAACATTTTACCTTTGATCAGTGTCTCAAACTCAGTGCGTGAAATCTTCTTGGCCTGCAAGTCAATCTTCAGTGCCAGAAGCAATGTAAACAGGAATCTGTGATTTTCATACAACCCTCGCACTGTGTATTTGAAGACTTCATAGGTGAGATGCTCGATTACGTACACTACCCTTTTTGCTGTGATTTGAGATTTCCGAGATCTTTCCACTGATAGGTCAAAAATGCCAAGGAACTGCCGTAAGGATGTTTGGTACATGACATTAACCAAGCTCATTTCCACAATTAGGAAATAAAGGATACTACCACGACCAGCAACGGGCCGATACTCTTCACGTGCAGTATTGATTTTCACCTCTGTCTCCGCTGCTATGTTTAATTTTTCACTGACCTTAAAATTAATGGAAAAGAGCATGAAGATTAAGTCATGTCACTTGTGATTTCTACTGCACAAGCAAAAATAAAAGGTCTTGATTAAGATCATAATGGTATTTTTAGTCAAGCTTTGCTTCCCTCTGTCAGTGTTTCAACATAGACATTGTGTCTTCATGTGTTCAAACACCAAGCAAATGGGATTTGATTTAAACTTATACCTGCAAAGTAAGCATGAAATATAAAGCAGTATCCAGGTAATAGTTTAATTTTGCAACCTTTTAGGAAGAAAAAATGATAGTGTTTCTACAGTTTATTCGTTAGGAAGTCAGATGTTACATAGTGGCTCTGAATGGAAAAAAGAAAGCTAGAAAAAAAATCTGTCTACAAATAATCTTTATATTACTATTACAAAATATATCTGCAACGCATTCAAAATTCACCTCTTCTGCTGTTGTTTTAGTGATTCTTAGGACTTCTATCAGAGACTCATCTTCAACCAAAGAGCCCTCTGTACTGGTTAGACGGAAGAGTAGATTATCTTCAAGCTCCTGCATTTTCCTCTTGTTAGATGTCACTTCCTCCATGAGTTTGACTCTTTCTGCCTCCAGTTCCTGTATTCAGAAATTTTCCTTAGAATATTTAAGATTAATTCAAAGAAAGATTCCTTATAATGAAACAGAAACCACATCATTTCATGCATGATAGAATAGGGACTTTGCTCATTTTTTCAGAAATATTTTATACCAAAGCAATTTATATGTATACTGCATTTATTTGTTTAATGCAGTATGCTGAGGAGTGAAAACACATCAGAGTTATCAGGAAAAGCTTCCTCATAGTAAGATGCACAAAGCACTAAAGCTAGTTTCCAATGGGAAGTGATAAAAGCCACATTACATTAAGTACTTTAAATTAAAACAGACAAAGTACTGAAAGATGCATCATATGGATGGATTTTACATTGTTAGGTAAGTTGACTGGACGACCTTTCCCATTTTCAATTTCTATGATTCTGTGACTTTGCAAGATACACTTCTCTACTGCTTATAAAATAGGAAATGTTACAATTATTATCTATGTCATATGGAATTTTTATGCTATTTCTACAAGACAGACAATGGCAAGGGAACAATGACACACAAGTCAACACAATTCCAAGTGAAATGAGGCATCTATACTGCAGTCCAACAGAGCTCAGGGATACTTTTGCTGGCAACCTTTATTTAATCAATCAAGTTAACCTTCCTGTAAGAAAAGGGTAGTTAATAATATCAGTCTACCTACACCTATGGCTTCATTTTATTTTCATTCTTATCAACATGCCAAGTTAGAGAAAAAGGAGATGCACAGAGTTATGCGGTACAGGAGTGGCTCTCCTGTATTTCAAAGAAGAAGTGACAAATTTCTTTACTCTCCAAAACTTCTTATTTGGAAACCTGTTTGTAATACATTCTAGGGCTATAGAATGTAGCTCTGTGGAAGCTACAAATAACTGCACCCCAACAGAGGACAATGACTTAAGCATCAGTCATTCAGCTTCAAATTTTCTGCATTTTTTCCTCTTTCTTTATCATTAATGAAAAAAAAAAAAAAGATTAGAATTACACAAAAGGAGTAGTTCTACAGAACACTCAAACATGCATTTAAGTACATGCTTAAATTCTACTTAAGGACAAGCTTAGTTTAAGAACAGGCACCTCACCCATTCTAATTGTAAACCTGTAAATAGTATCTTTCAGAAAATTAGCAAATACATCAGATGCCAGGTTGGTTTGTGGGGTTTTTTTGCAAAAGAATTTTATGACTGCATTTGTAACATAAAAAATAGCTGTTCTGAGCACAAATAGCGGCAGTAACTTCATTATCAAAGTACAAGAAGATGTTGATAGCTTACTTTCATATAGTTACCGGAGGAACCTTTAAAGCTGAGAAGAAAAACACTTCTTTCATCATATATTTTGTTGAACACTATAGCAATCTTTAAGAATGTCTTGGTTCCTTTAATCTATTACTTTAGCTCAGTGATCATAAACTTGTCTTCTTGTTTGTAATAGAAAACCTATTCTTCAGATTCTCTGTTCATGCTCTGTCTTTTCTTTGAACTAAATTTATCAGAGCTCCATTGTCTCTGGCTATCTACACCAGGACATTCATCTCACATTGAGACAGGAGAGACAGAACAACCATGATTTCTTCAGATCTGCTAAAGGGAAGAAGTTTAATAAATGTTGATCACCTGCAACCATGGCCCCGTGCAGCAAGTAGTGCTGATACTAACCAGCTACCCTTGCAGCTCCCTTCAGCTGATAGCACTGTAAGAATATTTTTCAGTGACTATATTTTTGACCCAAAATGCAGTCTTGGTGTTGCTACATACATATAATATGAATTCTCTAACAGTTTTGTCCAGGAAAAAAACCCACAGAGTGAATATTTGCATGTGGGGAGATGAGTTTTTTATGTAGGTCATGAGAAACCGATTTCAATTCTGTCTTGATTTAAACCTTTCTCTCCCATCAGAGCTAAGTTCCTTAGTCAGGATAGTCCCAGCCACTCCTGCTGATGCTGTTCAATCTTGCTTACATAAACATACATCTACTGAAGTAAAGATTAAAAGTTTTTCACCCCTAGCATTTGTCCTACCTTCCTAATGGATAACCCTTCCTCAGTACCTGCTGTTGTAGCTTCTCCGTTTTTCATGGAAAAATGCACAGGAAGTTTGGGCATAACAATAACTTTCTAGCCTCTGGTTGTGACTGTCAGACTGAAGGAAGGACACTTAAATTCCAGTCTTTACTTCAGCAAACGTTCGTTTGAGCAAAGTGGAAAGGTGTCGGCCAGAGAATGTGACAGCACCACTAAAGCACACTGGTTAAAGCATGCTTTGGGAAGTCAAAGAAGGAGGAATTAATTCCCTTAGGTGGGGAATTGCTCTCACATGAGCAAGCCTGCATGAGTGAGTTACTGAAATCAGCAGCTCTGCTAATCCAAACCTTAATTTTTGTTACTTCTATCACAAAGACACCATTATGAAATGTTCCATTTGAAATAAATAAGTCATTCAATTTGATGTGAAATACAACTTCTGTGCTTTCACTTTAATGAGAAAGGAAGAAAATATTTCATTTTAGTGTAATTGGACCATAACATTCATGTATTTATTGGTATGACTCCTACAGTAAAAAAAACACCTTTGTCCCCAGTGATGAACTGACTCCTAAATTTTTGGATAACCAGGCTGTTAAATTAGATCACACAAAAAGAAATAGGAATGACCTAGGAATTAAATCACTGGGGATGATGTCTCAGTTTTGATATTATGGAATAAAACTCCTGAAAAACACCTGAGAGAAGATTTTATTCTTTATATTTGCTTCCACATAATCAATGGAAATTTTAGTAAAAGCAGAGTCAAGTCAGTGTTTGGGGCTCCTTAAAAATCTCCTATCTGCTTGCACACTTGAGCCTGGCTGGCAAAAGTAGTTTGAGGTCATAAGCATTTTTTCATGTCATTCAAATAAAGTTTAAAAAGGAATTCAGAAATAAAAGAGGTTTCTGACTAAACAAGGAGTCTTTGCTATATATAAAGGAATACAGATGCCTTATGTATGTCATGTATATGCCTGTGATGTATTTTTAATGAATAATTTTCTTTCTTCTGTTTCCAAGGCCAGATCTTAAAATATATGTTTAGGTCCCTGCATTCAATTAAAAACCTGCTCCACACTGTCTTTCAGCAAATGCACAAATCTCTAAACTTTCATTCACATTTTTGTTCTTGCATTTGATTTCAACCAGGACATTGAATATATCCACTCGCAGTGCAAATATTGAACAAGCCTTCCCTCTATACAAATATTGCAAGCTACTAGATACCTGCTTTTCTGTGAGGATGACACGGCCAAGGAGCTGATCTTCCAGCCCTTTCACAGTAACAGTAAAGTCAATCACAGTTGTTCTTGCACTGATTTCTGGAGTATAGGCAGGATTAGCCAATTTTGTTGTCATATAAAGGGTAAACCCCTTCATCAGATCTACCTCCTTGTCTCCTACTTTCACCTGAAAATAAAAGATATTACTCAATTTTCAAATCTGAATTCAGAAACAGTTATTTTATCCAGAGAAAAACAGATTAACTCTTTTTTTTTACATTTTCATTTACACTTTTTAAACTTTCTACTTAAGGGGTATAAAAAAAACAACAACCAACCCCATGAGTTCACTACTCATCTTCCTAAGTGTTGCAAAGGTGTGAATCTTGGCAGGATCCAGACTACCAGATGCCCAGCATATGTCCTATTTTTTATTTTAATGTTCACAATGCATCTTACTTTGTGTGCTGAACCAGATTTTATGAAATTTTTTTCCAAGACGTTATCTAGAGCAGGATCAAGTTCCTCTCCAACATCTTCAATTAACAAAGGTCGGCCAAGGGACAGGCAGTCTTCTATGTGACTTCTGAAGAACTTGTGGTTCATAGCTGTAACCTAGGACGATTGGTGCACAATATAGCATGCCTTTGCAAGCACATAGAAAACAGTATAAAATCTATTGCAACTTTCAAAAATTATACTCATCCTGGGATATCTACACAAATGATTACATTTTAGGGATCAATGCTCACCTCTGCTGAAAGGAATGGAAGGTCTGCTTTAAGCTTAATAGAATAGGAGATCACACTTCTTTATTGTTATCTATTTACTTATCTACATATCTATCTAATCACTGTAGTATTTTAATACCTTTTAAATATTAATGAATTTATGCTCAGAACACTAATGTGAAGTAGGGAAATATTTATACGGTTCAGACAGGGAACCAGTGTTACACAGCAGTCCTGGTCTCACATCAGATGTTGAATTTCCAATTCCGTTCCAATTTCACAATATAAAGTCTTAAAATTGCTAAAAATCACATCGACTCCTTTTCATTTATTTAAATTTAATAAATGTAATATAAGCCTTTGAGGTGGTAATTGAATAGCCTTTCCAGGCATCTGTTAAGCCATGGTTTTGGAGTGGGATTTTTTCACCAGAAAAAAAACCAAGGATGAGCATGTTTTTAAAATAAATCCTTTTCTTGCAGACAGTGCTTTTTGAAAAAGGTATAGTTAAAATATCTAGAGGCATGTTACACCATCTTAAAACAGTATATTATTTTAAAAATTAATACTATGTTCCACCACTCTGTGCTTTTAGCTTTGTTATCATGTAAGCATATGTGTATCCACCAAAGCAGCATGCTGCTTACATTTTTAGTCCGAATGAAACTGAGGGATGAAGTTAGTGTCCTAGTGACCAACAATATAACCCTAACAACACCATAGCAAATTACAATATCGCAGATGTAAAAGCATAATCAGAACACCTGGGTATTTAGAGTCTTGATATAACTCTGTTCCTCCTGGACTTTACAGGGGAAGAACTCAGATTCTTCTAACGCACCTGAGACAGGATGTCTAAAAGCCCGTAACTAAATGCATTTTCATCAGGAAAGGTTCCTCTGCATTTAGAGGCTGCATCTGTGTGTATTCAAAGCCTTGTAAGTTTTGAGAGTACTCAGCAGCTCAGTAGTTAAGCCCTGTCAGAATTCACGCATTTCATAGGCTGGATATTCATACAAGGCAAGACTGGTAGACATTTTTATCTGGCTCATCAGTGAAATGTCATCATCACTTATAGTGTATGACTAGTGGGGAAAGAGGAAACGGTATTTTAATCTACATCTCCCAGTCCCTGCTTTGGTGAGTATGTGATACAAGATCCTTACTCAATTACTGGACCAGAGAATGGAACCTGCAAACTTGTGTTTGCAGTCCCCTTCTGCAGGCTGTGTTCCAGTACATGGCGAGAGCAGCCACCTGGAGGGCGAGCAATACAGATCCAGTGCTAATTAAGGGAGGGAACTGAAGTTGCAGCTTGGAGGACACTGAAATTTTTTGGGGAAAGGCTACAGCATGGCAGAAAGAGTCAGTGCAAGTCCCTGACTGAAGGAGATTCAGTTGCCAGTCCTGAGCTCAACCTGGCAACTCTCTGAAATCCTGAGTAGGAGATGCAAGTCTCAAAGAGGGTGGAATATGAGATTCATCCCTTCTATCTATTGTTTTCCTGTTGGTTACTCACACTAACGTTTCTTGAACCAATTTTCAGCAGGCCAAAGTAAGGTCTGATGTAATTTAGAGGAAGCCATGTTACCTACTGTAGGACAGTAGATTTCACACAGTCAAATTCTTCTCTGAATACAACTTATATGTATTTTTAATAAAGGCATCCATTTTTCCAAGATCTTTGGATCTTTTTCTGTCTCTTCTCAGTCAATACTTCCCATTTCTGGCTGTGTTTCTACACCATTTTTAAGCATGTTCCAATTACCAGAAAATGGATTTGGTGTGGGATTGAATGCTGGGCCTTTTTTAGCAGTGCTAGGAAGTACAGATCTACATCGAGCTCCAGAAGTTAAGGATTTAGCTAATGACATCACCATGATGTCATCAGCTCTCTGGATGTCACCAGCTCTCTGGATGTCACCATCCTTATCTTCATTCTCAGTTTCTTTTTCTTATCCATCACTTTCATTTTGAGTGAAGATAGTATACCATGGTATTCATGTGATAATCTACAGCTGTAGGACAGAGTTCATTTACTAACAACTAACTCTTTAATATCATGTTCAATCTGGCCTGAAAATGTACAATGTGTTTAGATCTTTATCATATCTTTATCGTTATTGGTGTAACAAGGCATGGAGGGTACGCTGCTTAGAAGGGGAAAAAAGAAAGTTTTGAATTAAATAGAAGACCCAGATCTCAATCAGGATGCACTGCTAGACAGAAAGTGAGATGGGTGAATAAATTAAGCAGTAATTTTTTTTTTTATCACATGCATTTAACCACCAAGATGCAGCCTAAATTTGGGTTTTGTGTTTGATATGCCTCAAAGATCACTAGATTTCCATTCTACCTCAAGCCATCATTCTTTTTTCCAATTCCTCCTTTTTTCTTTTCCCTATTTTCCTCTTAAAATGCTTACCCTAAAATATTATTGCCATGCAGCACCACCTGCCTGATCCTGTCTGGTCTTAATTTTGCAAGTCAGTTACTTCCCTCTATGTTTCTCTTTCTCTAACTCATTAAAAGAGTCATCATAAAAATACATGTGGCATAGCATATAATTCCAATTTGCTCTTTAAACTGTCTTTCTGGGAGATGACAAAGCAGTACAAGCTATTTTACCCTGATACAGATAGGTCACAGATTTTGCATCAGTCTTGTTTTAATTTCTGCCTAACTATATACAATAAACATCAGATTTAAATTACACATGGCCAAAGTATGATCACAGAAAAAATAGTTTGCATTGCTAACTATGATGTGAAATGACACACGCATAAAAAATATTAAATTATTAATTTACCTGCAGTCCATTATTCTTTTCCTTATTTTTAATCCAGATCTTTCCTTGACCTTGTGGATCAATCAGTAAAGGATATCTAGATGCTTTTGTGACAATGATGCCATTCTGAATTGAAAGGTCATCATTTGGAAGACCCTGGAGGTTCCATTCACCCACTGTAGCGTTGTCAACAAGCATACCAGTAAGGTTCAGGTCCTAATAGAAAATATGTAATTAGAAAATTAGTTAAAGAAGGTACACTAAAATGTTTGATGGAAGGCTTTTCTTCTTATTCTGATCATAATGCATGATAGAATGTATTTGGTAGTTATTGTTTATTGTTTCCTTTCTTTAAAGTTCAGCGCCTAAATCACTGAAGTTGGGCAATAACGAAAGTGAATTCTGTTGAGGCTTTGATGTCCATCAAAGAGTGTCAGAGAAACTCTTAAGCTATTTCCATATCTAATGACAAGCTGATTTTGGTATTAGAAGACTCTCTTCTTGCTAGCTCAAGAGGAAGGGTAGTCTTGGTCACAAGAGCTTCCTCCTGCTGTAAAGTTGTGAAGTGCCCTCCAAGTACATATATGAATACAGCATGGCTTGTGGGAGACTCAGAGAAGAAAGAGGGGATGTGCTGTTGATCAATAACCACAAATTATCATGGAAAGTTATTGTTGCCATGGTCAGAACTCTTCCCAGTTCATACACTCTCTTAAAGTTTGATTTGCACGTGATGACTAACCTGCATTATTTTAATCACTATGAACAGTGACTGGCCTCTCCAGAATGTGTATGTGAACAAAATAGTGCTTAAAATCACAAACCAGGCTCTCCAAATTAGAATAATAGCTTAATAACAACATGATTTTAAAAAAAATAAAATTGAAAGGTTCTTTTTATTTGCCGCTTACATTTTTCACTCAAAAATTCCTATTTGTAAGCTTTCTTTACAAACAACGTTTAAAAAGAAAGACAAAGCCTGCAACTCCTGCAATAATCACATAATTCAGAATCTGAAGCCTAAAGCAAAATTTCAAATACTGTGGGATGTGATACAGTCATGAGTTAGTGATACCAGTAGTTGCGCAACTCAGAAGATTTTTTACCCCTTTTAATTTTTACTACTCTGATTATTGAAGATTCTGAATAAAGCAACACAAGCCATTCTCAGAAGACAGGGAAACTTTAAAAATCCAATTTCCATTTGCGAAAAGGACAGTAAATCATTTAATAGCCACAATTTTCAGCAATTGGAACCAAACCCCATGTTTAGTTCCTCAAGCCGATGAGTAGGGTCTAAACAGCTTTGAATTTTTTCTTACTGCAGTAGGAAGTATCAGTCACTATGCAACTCTGAAACTTAGCTAATTTAAGTGCCTAACTACACCGATAGATAGCTAATTTTAAACAGCTCTCTTTAAATTGTTATGCCTAAATGACTCATACACCCACAGCCAGTTAGTCTGTGACAAAGTAAGGCAGATGTCAAGCCTTTTGCTTGAACTGCAAAGCTGCTTTAATTCCTGTGGTGTGAAGTATCAAGAGAAGCACATACGCTGCCTTTTGTGAGTACTTAATTCACTGGAAAAAATTAAAACTCCCTTCCATACAATATCATCGAAATCATAATCCTGTCTTTAACACAACTATCTAAACAGAATGATAGTTGTGGTTTGAAACTCATTAATTATGACATTCTGTGTCTAATCTGTCTATATGAAAAAAAAAAAGCAACACAGAAACAGTCAAGAAGTATTCCTCAAATTTTGAAGGATACAGCTGAGTAGTAATGTGGTCAGAACATCTTCATAGAGGCAGAATTTTAGTTCTTCATGTCTTGCTTTCTAAGGACATTATGCATCCGAGTTCTTATCCTTAAGTGGTAGGAATCTTGACAGATATTCCTCAAGGTAAGCAGGTTTTAAGAACATTTCGTACACTGAATTAGAGAAAGAGCCTCCCTGGGATAAATGTATGTAGGATAACTCCCATAGCACATGGGTAAAGAATCTTGCCTGAGATTGTACTGCTACTGGTACTTTATTAATGAATCCATCCTGACCTTACGTATTATTTAACATCAGGAGTTTTCAAAGAGCTTTGCTGGGCAAGTTAGAATCATTCTTCTTTGCAAGTCATAGCATAAATTGGGCTCGGCTGTGAGGTTCACTCTGTCAGGTCAAGGTTAATCACTGTTACAAGAAGCATTATACACAACTTAATGTCAAAAAAAAAAGATTCACAAGTAACTTCTATGAGATGAACAGCATGACAAACCTCTCATGGCAAAAAGGCCTCCCTAATATAGGTTTTGAGCGTCAGATCCCCCAAGAACCTGAAAAGAAGATGCAGCAGGGCTACTAATCTACCTTCGACTGTTTCACAATGGTACAGCCATAGCTGTACACAGGCTGCTTACTTGCTCCCAGAACCTTCCAGCAGCACTTGCTCCGTCAAAAGCTTTGACAGCTGAGGACAGGACCCGTTTGGGCTTAATGCCTCCACTCCTGTACTGAGAGTAAGAGAGACTCCCTGAACTATTTCTCCAACCTTCAGTGCTGGAGAAAATGTACGCAGGTATTCACAAAACTAAGTGGGAGGCAACATGGGACAGATTACTCAGAAAGACAGTTTTGATTATTATGGCCTAAGTTCTGCCTACAGCATGAAAATGTCTTCGCGGTGCAAGGAAGAATATTAGACAAACCTCCTAAAAGCCATAGAATAGGAACAAGGCTGCTACTGGTCACGAGCAATGCCTGTGCACCAGAACAGCTGCCAGGTCTGGCACACCTGAGGCAGATAGTAGTAAAAGGAAAGAACAAGATTCACGTTGGGAAACCTGCCCTGTATCATAGTCCCAGCATGCAGGTTGCTCCCTTTAATAAAGATAGTATAAGATATGGCAGCCAACTGAATCTGCACCACGGGACTGTAGCTCTGCTGCATTTTAGGCCACCTCCGCCCACGCAGACTTAGGCCAATTGAGGAGAAGCTGTAACGTCAGAGTCGCTGAGAACAGCCTCACTAGTGACAAATGTACATGGATTTAAAAGCTTAGACTGGTGCCAGCTGAAGTGGTGTAAATCAAGGTTTACAAAATCCAGGTTTTGTTTAACTTCATCATTTCAACAAGGCACTTCAAATTAAACAATTAAATGGAACGAAACCCCATATTTAGCTCCTCAAGCCGATGAGTAGGGCCCAAACAGCTTTGAATTTTTTCTTACTGCAGCAGGAAGTATCGGTCACTATGCAACTCTGAAACTTAGCTAATTTAAGTACCTAACTACACCAACAGATAGCAGAGGGTATGACAGGAGGGTATTAACTGATAATACACGGACGTGCAGAGGTGATACTTCCTGGTTCAAAATGTGCAGTGGTCCTGTCTATAACTGGGTGTGAGAGTATTTTTACGTCAATCAAGAATTAATCAAGCTACACTAAGAATAAAAGTGTGAAGCTTTAAAAATGAAAACCTGTTTAGTTCCATTTTACATATATTTTCTAGCAAGTGTAGATTATCAAAAAGTTGTACTTAAGGAATTCTAAATGAAAATAATGGAAATTTTTATTCCTAGTTTGTTGTGGTCAAAATTTAATATATTAAGAACAGTAGGTTAAATAATTTATGCTGTAATATGTCAGAAATACAAAATATATGAAAAACCTTTCATTAAAATTCACCCTTAATATTCTACATTCACAGTTCAGAGTGAAAAGTGAATGTCTAGAGAGAGAGCAGATTTTTAGTGTCAGCACACGAGAATGTAGGTCGTTAAAGTGGAAATAAGGTAAATCTTGCTGGGTGTCTGGCAGTTGGTTGGGGTATAACTCCCACCCAACCCAGAAACCACAGACCAATCTCCCCACCTCTGTGACACCCTGTGTGCCTAGTTTTGGAGCTGCTGCTTCAAAGACTGCCTGGAAAATTATAGAGGCACAGCAATACCAGTTGTGGGGTGGTATTCTCCACCACATATAGTCACAAGTTATTTCTTGTCAGGGGATAACTTAAAATGTTGAAGGAGATAGTTGCAACTGGTGTTTTCTTCAACATACATATTTTCCACTTTCAGTAAATGTTCAATATGGCTGATTTGCTTGACTTTATGACTGAAATTATGGACACAACATGGCATTTGCAAAAAAACACCAACGATGGGGGAAAACTGTGACTACCTGATGGAACCCCTTATGATAAAGTAAATCACTTCTAAGCTGGTAAACTTTACTTAGTTTTCCATACTATGCAATTTCCTCTCAGGGCAGCTGACCTGAGAAAGTATCTCTCAGATTTGCCAGAGCGATAGCCTATATACCAATCTTGTAATGCATGACAGTATAAAGAGGATCTTAAAACACTGTTTTTTAGAAGCTCAATTGTCAACTGTTCAGATCTTTTATTTATTAATAATTTGATGGAATGTGAAAGCCTGTAAATAATCTTCCAATTATGTCCTTTTTTGGAATGGGATGCTCTGAACATTATTTCTCTGCAAGGCAAAGAGTAAGGTCAGGACAGAGCATGAACACTTACATTACTGTATGGAATCTTGCTGTTGTCCATCTCTTTCTTCCACAATTGGAGCAGCAAATTCCTGTACTCCTGATTGAAAGGTCCAGAGTAAGAGAGAAATCCAGTGGCCAGAAGAACATTCCCCACTAAATTAATAATTTGATTTTGAAAGTTTTTGCTGCTTGCTGTCCAACGAAGCTGTATGTGAAATATTATAAAGAAGTTAGATTAAGCAGGCACAAAACTAACATGAAGATCTAACTTAAGAATTTATCTCTTTCTGGTAAATAATTGTTCTTTGAACCAGAAGTATTTTTGGCTTTAAATCATTCTTTTCAGAAGTAGATGTTTGCTTGGAAGAGATGGCAACCACCCAACTCAGTGGAGAAAAAGCATCTTTGTCAACAAGATGGCCAAGCTGGTAAGAAGTCCTTTAAAGGAGTAACAAGGTGGGAAGGAGAGGATCACCAACAATCACGTGAGGAAGCGGAGGACTGGGTTGGCAAACAAAATACGTGGGGTAACATAAACAGTAGGGACCTTGTAACCAATAAAACAGGGCTAATGGAGGACCACCCCAAGCATATCCACATAAGCAAATAAGTGCCTACCAGACAGAATGACGGGCATAGCTGTCGTACTGTTTCTGGGAAATTAGCACAGCTGGGCACTTCTCTGAACTGCTTGTACACTAATGTGCACAGCATGGAGAACAAACGATCAATTAGAGGTCTGCATGTGGTTGCAGAGTCATGATCTCATGAGGACATGGTGGGAAGGCTTCCACAACTGAAGTGCTGCAACAGGTATATACAGGCTTGCTAGGAAGAACAGGCTGGGAAGGTGAGGAGGGAAGTTTTCTTTTTTGTGAGAGAGCAGTTAGAATGCATGGTCCTCTGCATAGAATCATAGAATGGTTTAGGTTGGAAAGGACCTTGAAGATCATCGAGTTCCAGCCCCCCTGCCATAGACAGGGACACCTCCCACTAGACCAGGTTGCCCAAGGCCACGTCCAGCCTGGCCTTGAACACCTCCAGGGATGGGGCCTCAACAACCTCTCCAGGCAACCTGTTCCAGTGCCCTACAACCCTCAAAGTGAAAAACTTCTTCCTAATGTTTAATCTAAACCTGCCCTCTTCCAGTTTAGAGCCATTCCCCCTCATCCTGTCACTACATGCCCTAGTAAAAAGTCCTTCCCCAGCTCTCCTGTAAGCCCCTTTTAGGTACTGGAAGGCCGTATCTGAGACTCTGGGATGGACAATGAGTCAGTTGAGAGCTTATTGGTTAGGATTATAGGGCAGACCAACATGGGTGATCTGGTGTGTGTCTTTTACGGACAACGTCATCAGAAAGAAGTAGATGAGGTCTTTTTCAGACAATGGGGAGAAACCTCGCATACACAGGCCCTGGTTTACATGGGGGACTTAAACCACTCTGATGTCTTCTGGAGGGACAACGCAGCAAGATACAAGCAATCCAGGAGGTTTTAAGGAATGAACTGACAAAAAATTCTTAGCACAGGCAACTGAGGATCTAACAAGGGAAGGCGATTTGCTGAACCTCAGACTTGCAAACAAGAAATAACTGGTCAGGGATGTAAAGGCTGGGGGTAGACTTGGCTGAGAGAATTGAGATTGTTTAGCCTTGAGAACAGACAGCTCAGGGGGAATTCTATCAATGTGTACAAATACCTGGTGGGAGGCTGTAAAGATGACAGTGCCAGACTCTTTTCAGTGGTACCCAGTGAAAGGACAAAGGGCAATGGGCACAAACTGAAATACAAGAAATTTCAATGGAACGCACAAAAAACTTTCTTACAGTGAGAGTGGTCAAGGACTGGAACAGGTTGCCAAGAGAGGTTGTGAAGCTTCCATATTTGGAGATATTCAAAACCCAACTGGACAATGCCCAGAGCAACCTGTTCTATTTGACCTTGCTTTGAGTGGAGGCGTTTGGGCTAGATAATCTCCAGAGCTCCCTTCCAATCTCAATTATTCCACAACTCCGTTATTTTATGAATATTATTTCTGAGTTTTCCTTATTCCTTCCTCTCCAGATTTCTGTTGCCTTCCAATCACTTTGCATGCAATCTTGGTCAGGACATACATGTTTTAAATTTAGAAAATACACATTTAACCCAGTGTCAGTTTTGCCCAAGGCTCCACATGCCATATACAGTCTTAATTTTTTGTCTGAATTTTCAAAAGTAGAATGGAATAACAGCTCTTAGAAGACCTCATAGCACAAGGCTTCAGAAAACCCACAATAAGGCACTGTAACTTCCTAATTTGGTGTTGCCCTTGAATTTAAAAATTCACCGAAAAATATGATAAAGCATCTAATATTTTTGACTCATATTTTGAAGTGCAGCTATGCAAACAAATGCTAAAGTCCTGGCCTCACAGGATGCAATGGTTGAAGTCAAAGCTCTCATCAATTTTGACTCTGTGAAATCAACCAAGGGATTATCAAAGCAAATAAACAGATGAAAAAAAAAAGAGTATTGTACTTCCTCTGGAAACCTTCAGCCTGAAGCCAGAAAAATCTGCAGAGGAAAGGTAAATTTCAAGCTCAGTGCAGAGGATAACAATTAGCCCATAATTCTGTAAAAGGCTCCAACAGAAATCTGAACCTCAAATATAATTCAGGAAATTAGTCAAGCTTCAAATTCCTATTCTTGTATACTTGGTGAGAAAAAGAGAATAATCCTTCTTATAAATATTTTAGGGCAATTATTTAGGTTAAGCCTAATTCCTCTTCTTACTAAAGCTAAAAGGAATTTGGCTCCTTTGCTTTAAATCTGAACTTTATCCCAATATGGGCTGTATGATATGACTTAAATCTTCATATAGAAGAATTAAGTTAACACAGGAAATTGTTTTACTTTATTAGATACATTAAGTTCAAGCAAAAAAATATATATAACTAAAATAAAATGTCATATGATAACAAGATGTCACCATGCCTTGAATTTCTTGAGCACGGCTAATATTCATCATGCAGTATTCTCAAAGCTGAGCACCTACTTTGCGCTGGAAACCTACTCATATGTGCTCATATGTACCTTTTCTCCACCTAATCCTTCAATCAGAGCTGTGGCATTGTTCATCTTTCTTCTGCATGCTTCAGCATCATCAAGTAAGGCCTGCTTCTCTTTCACAGCAGTATCATACATGGCTTGTACTTGATCCAGTTCCATTTGCTTCTCATCCAGCTGAATTTGTGCATTATTCAGTTCTGTTTGGGCAGCTGCAAGTCTTCCTTCTTGCAAGGCTAAATTTGCCTACAAACATTTACAAGTAAAGAGCAGTTAATATCTATTATTTGGCAAGAGCAAATTAGATTCATTTAATGACACGTTATTAGTGTATTGGGTACTTTTAAAAGTAATACATGTTTAGGATGACAGCAGATTTTTTCCCTTTTTACTTTTCAACCTAAAACTGGAACACACGCATAACATTAAAGTTATTCAATGCAATCTTAATTTTCAAAATGATCTATTGATCACACAATGATCAATGATTTGAAATCACAATACACTAAAATAGCTGTATACTAGACATATAAGGCAAACCATACAATGTTTTCTGTAACATATTCTCAGTGCAAAAGAAAATTAAGATTGTTTTTATGGATTATAAAATAGCAATAATGATAATGGAAACTACTCTTCTCTCTTTTCCCATCAATTAGTTCTACAATAAAGATATAACACATTTTTTGCTCCTCTAGAAACTAAAACTCTAGAATAGACTTTTCTTACATCTCTCTCTCTTCAAATACAAATTTGAATGAGTTGCTAGTCATGTAAATGTTGCTTCTTAACTTTCACTAACAGGAAAAAAAGTATTCTCTGGATTCAGAATGTGTTTCCAAATATATGTTTGCAAAGGCTTAGAGACTGAAAATGTTCTTATGAATTTCTCATTTATAGATAAAGGTTGCTTCCATTTACCCTGAATACTTAAAACACTTGTTTAAATATCAGGTATCTTATTTCTATTTTTTCTGCTATAAGACTTATGAAGATTAAAACCAAAAATCTGTCAAAACCGTTTTATTACAAATATGAAACTTGGCACTCACAGTACATTACACCAGAAGAGTAACCGTACAAGGAATCTCTGGGATGACTCTTAGTAAACAGTATAACCATGGGTTGGGTTTTTACATCAGATCTTAACTAAAAATATAGACTTAATTCTTATCAAAATATGCTAAAATCAACAAATTCTTCTTGCTTTCCATAGGAAAAAAATAGAGGAGCCAAGATCATATTTTGAGATCTAGGCATGATAAAAAATATAGCATGAAGTCTGGTGGATTTCAAAAGACAGGTCTGTGAGCAGGGAATTAGAGAAGCATATATGTACTAATCAACAAAGTAGTACTGCTTTATAAGTTCCGCATCTAGAGAATAGCACTGTCAGCAAAAAAATCATTTACTGTAGCCTCTGCATCTGTTGACAGTTCCTAGAGATAAACAAATATTTTATAATGGAGATAAGCCAGTGAAATGACTGCTCATAAAATTTCCACCTTGTAAGAATGCTGAAATATTTTTACTCCACTGTTTATCATAGAGCACATTAAACAGCATCTCCTAGAAATAAACACTGTTAAATCAGTGAGTCTTGTTAAGACCCAGCTAAGCAGATTTCAGAACCACTGCTGTTATTATTAGCGAATCTAGGACTACCAGGAAAAGTTTAAACAGTAAAGGAGTTTTGAGTAGGTGATGCAGTATTACTATGTCCTGCACTGGGTGAGAGGTGAGGAGGGTGAGGTAAGAGAGAGAGACAGTGCGGGGGTCTTTCTGGATCTTAATAAGACAGGCTGGACAACAAATGGCTCAATGAGAAAATTGTTTTAAAAAGATCCGTAATAAGAGAAGGAACATAGATAGTGAGCGAATCTTACATCCCTTCAGGTGATGGGCACCCCACATTCATGCAGCATCAGACAGACCCTGGACAGATTTTCCCATGGCATGCTGTGCAGAGCAGATCCTGTCCATTGAGAGAAAACTCTCTCTTTTGGGCATTCAAGCTATTATAAACTCCTCTTATTATTCTGTCTTATTGAAGTAGTTACCTTATTAAGCCATCTGTTGTCAGGCCTTTATTACTGAGATCCAGAAAGAGCCCTGCACCAGCCCTCTCTCTCCTGACAAAGAGGGTTTCATCCCCACCTGACAAATAGTGACATTAAACAGGGAACAAGATCCTTGGAGAGCTGGGAAGAACAGCCTGGGCAGAACAGCTGGACCAACAGAGAAGTTACACCTGGCTGTGTGAATTCATATTTCACCTTGACATTTATCAAAGCAGGACGTGAACCTCAATGGAAAAGAATGGCCATGTGAATCCCCAATACATATGAGCAATGATGCCTCATAAATATGAAAAACAGACCTCCATGCAGCAATAAACTACCCAGAAAGGTGCAAAAGATTGAGAACTTCCCAGTTCTTAAAAGCTCTTAAAAGGCTACCAGCTTTGAAGATGTAGGGACAACAAAAAAATATTCCAGACGAGTACAAAGAAAAAATATATTGTACTCTAACATGAAAAAAAAAAAAACCAAACGCAAATTATATACATAAGACTTTATGGGGTCTCTAGAAGATGACTTATAATAAATTATTTTACAGAAAATTTAACCAAAGTTTTCAGCCAATTTTAGGGTAATCTTAACAAAGTAGTAATACATTTTGGTATGAGTTTGATCAACCAATGTGATTCCCAAAGGCAGGAAGATTGCTTGTTTCAGATTACCCTATGAAATCATCACTATATGCTCTCTCCCTGTCTTTCTTTCCGACTCCGTTTTTCAAAATTACATGGGTACAAACACTGCTTTTGTATTGACATCACTGGCAGGTTGGCTGGCAGCTTCCTGTGCAGAGCTTTGCCATGAGAGCAGGAGGCAAGTTCTGCTGCCAAGGAGAATCTTCTGCACAAGAAGTCTATTACAGTCACAAGCAGCTTCATAGAAAGATTTCCAGCCAATTACAGGCAGGAAGGAAATGTGTCTCTCAACCACAACGAACCACTGTGGCCTTTCTAATTTTAGTGGCATCGCTATGTGAACAAGCTTCACACCCTCCATTTCATCCCTCTGAGTCACGCAGCAAAGCAAGGATTGACAATTTGTTCCAGTTGGATGCAGTGTGAAAGCCTGAATAAATGGATTTTATGTGAATGAATCATGAGGATTCAAGACATGAGATCCACATTCTTATCGGAGCTCCCGGAGAGGGGGGCTAGGAGGCTATGTGAGAACATGCCTAGGCTTGGTGAGAGCAGCACCTTCAGCCTTTTCTTGCCATTGGCTTTGTGGGGAACCACACAGACAATCCTCTCAATATCTGCTCCAGCCAGTGCCTCTACCAACTCTCCCCATCTGGCTGCATGGGGCAAGTACAGAGGTCGTACCTGTGCCAACAAGGGCCACATAGTAAATTATTAAGCAGCTATTTTGCCTTCTTCTGAGATGCCTTCAGAGAGGACTTATAGGAGTTGGTGAGATGATCCTGCCCCTTTTAACCTTTTTGCATTCCACATAAACCCAGGACAAATAAACATGTAATTATAGTCCACAGCTATACTATTAAATTAAACATGCCCAGGACCTTTCTCTGGCACTGAGGTTAACTAGCATAAAGCAGCTCACGTTAAGCTCTCCCAGCCTTTAAAACAGTACAGCTGCATGCAAACAGCCTCATGGAAATGGCCTTTAGACCAAGCTAGTACCTAAAAGGTGCCCAGAGATTGCTGAGAAAATGCTGCTTGGTCAAGAGCAAATTCACACTAGGGATCATCATCACAGTTTAACAGTGCAGATGATCACTTTCCAGTGTCTAGAAAAATTCCCTAGCACTGTTTAATTTATTAGTATTGACATAGCCATAAGTTTCTCGTTGATTCATTGCAAACTCAATTTTGCAAAGCAGTAAGTATATCAGGCGCTGATCCAAGAAGGCATCTAAATAAAAATTCCTTCTCCATTAAAAAAAACTCACACCATTTAATGCTATCCCTGCTCTTGAATGGAATGCCCAGACCAACCCCAAATCCCTCTAAACACCGGCTGGTGCTGAGTAAATTCAGGAAATGTAGAAGTAGGAGAACCCATAAGAAAAAAAAAAAAAGCAGCTGAAACTTTGTAGTTCACCACAGGTAAGGAAGATTTGGAGCTTTCCTAGCAACTCTCTTGTTTCAGCAATTTTAGCTTTGCAAGTTCACTGTTCTTACAGTCTAATTGCACACTCACTACTGCTGGACTAGGCCAGATGACTTCTTGTACTTGAACACTGTCACTCTGCTCATGAACCTCTGTGTGACTGTGCTGTGTGACTACCTTTGCCTTTTGCTTCAGTTCTGTCCTGGGCGCATGGCATCTGACTGACAACTCTTTATGGAAATTGTCCCGGCTTCAGGTAATACAAAACCAATTTTCTGTTTAGTAATTTTACTTTTCAGTAAAGCCTCTTCTAACTCACTGAACTCTCTGAAATTAATGGCATATTTTTAAGATTGTGGTCCGCTCCCAGAGTGATAAGACCTGATTGTTCATAACTTATGCCAAGGAATGATATGCAGAGAGGCTCTTGCTTGTACTTATTGCTATGACACCAGAGGTCAACTAACTTTGTTATATGACCCGTTGGAGGGTCAGCAGCAGAAAAGCGTAGAAGTGTCACACCTGCAGGGAGGAGTGGACAGGACAGGTGACCCAAAACTGACCGACAGGGTATCCCATCGCATATGCATCATGGTCAGTATAAAAGCTGAGGGATCCAAGGGTCAGGGCTCTCTTTCTTCAATGGCCGGTGTCTGAGGAGGACTCTGTCCATTCATCTGCCTTTGATCCTGATCCGTGCATTCCTGAATCCAGATCTGGAATCCAGTTCCTGTCCATCACTAAGTCCAGTCTGGGACTTTCCCAGTGCCTGCCGGTGATGTGATCATCATCTTGGGAGCTTGATATGGTCTTGTATATATTTCATTATTTCCTTTTTATTATTTTATTAATATTTTCATTAAAATAGTTTAAGTTTCTTTACCTCGTAATTCTCTTTCTCTCTCTTCCTCCTCTCCCTGAAGGGAGAGCGGTCAGAGAGCATCTGTCATACGTTTCAGTGGCCAGTACAGCCCAAAACATGACAGGAATGCAATCTTAACCTGCTCCTGTCCCAGATCACTGCAGATTTTTCACATAGACACTCCATCGGTTTTGTATCAATTTTCTCAGAGCTTCAATATCATGATAAGTTTGTATACATCGTTATTTAGGGAAACGTTATAAAAGAGGAAAACACATACACAGGTTTTGCAGACATTCCAAAACCAATGTTTTCACTTCACCAATCTAAAAAAAGTATACATATGTATACATATAGACATATGTACACATGCAAACAGACCCATGCAGAGTGACATTACTAAAATATTGGCCTCAATTTCTTTGCTATCACTCATCATTATTTGGGATTAAAACAACCTTTGGAAGGTATAGAGATCATGCCTCTTATCTGCTTTTCACAGCCTCTACTAGCTACTGAAAGATTCTCCATTTTTTTTTCCATTCATTTACATGTCCTGACTTCAATCTGTGTTGTTAGGTGATCTAGTCCTCCACTTCACCTCCCAGGGTATATGCTTTTCTTCCACAGTTATTGTGGGCCTTGAATTCAGACTTGAATGCTTGTTTTCCTGCCCAGTGGGCATTACCTTGACAAGTATACACTTATTTAAATGGATAACCATCAAATTTTGACACTCCTTGACTGTTACCTCTTCCTCAGGTGCAAGATTTCCTCTTATTGCCTGCTGTGGTTTTTAGTTCGGCATGGAGACACGTGAAAGCAGAAACGGCAATAAAGTCTTATATTTAAAACTGAGTTTGACTGGGAGAATTCTCAATACCAAACAGAATTTGTAACTGTAGACGAACTTCCCTTGATCATTATTACAGCCTAAGGAGAATTTAATTAAAATTACTGGAGATATCTCTAACAGAAAGTATACCCCTATACACAGTATTTTAAAAGGAGGCTAACAGAATCACAAAAAAATCACATCAAATCACACCTTTAGCAAAAGCCAGGGCTTCCTCATTCTGCTGTTACATTCTTCAACTAATGGATAAACAGCAGATGGTGTTTCAGAATTATCAAGTTAATACAGCAGGCTTGTTTACTAGGTAACAAGCTAGAGAGGAACAGCTCACAGTCATGCTGAAGGTTTATAAGAAGGTAGCACACACATGGTGACCACAGTATGTTAAGTAACTACACAGCATTGTATTTGCATGAAACATTTGGTTATACTTTCTGTGGTTGATTCTAACCAATGACCCTTAGGGTGCAGGCCACATATCTAAAGAATGTAGGGATCCATTTCTAGGAATGAGTTAATTTTTGCACACTATATTTACTAAAATATAAGTCACTACTAATTATTTTTCACAGGTTGTCCCATTTAAGATAAATGAGGCACTGAGTCCCAGTTAAGGTGCAATTTTAAAATATATGGGATAGATTTTGCTGGTGTTGAAGGGGGTTTATCTCCTAGAACAGCAGTTAGGATAAAGCAGCTTGATTAATTCATTCACTAAAACTGCTTTTAGCACTGGATGATTTAGCCTGTGCTAGTACTTTACACAGTTTAATTGTACATTTATTTTCAATTATTTTCTTAGCATCACTCCAGTGCTTCCTGTAATATCTCCTGAATACTTTAAACACTTCCTCCCTCTGTCATCTTCAGTTTTAAAATATTTGTGACCGTTGCTATACCTGACAATAGGCACCACTTTGCCAAGAAATGCATGCTCAGTTTTTTATCAGCTAGTTTGACAAGAATGTAAATACTTGAATACAAAGTCAAATTTATATGTAATTTTAAGTCATATATATTCAAATAAAAACTGCAAGAGCACTTTTGCAGCTTTCAGAGTTGCATCTGCATCTAAAGCCACTATTTCCTCTTGGTCTTGCTCTTTTTTATAGCTCTCAATAGCCATATTTCAAATTCTATTGTCATTAGTGAACTTCCCATTATTTGAAAAGGGAATTGCTGCTTATATATTGCAGAAATATAGTCTTCTCTATCAGTTACTTGAATCAAAAATATCATGCTTTTAATAAATTTGAATCAGATCTGTCTAGATACACTAAAAGAATATGCCACGAGTTTTGAATATACCATTGATACAGTGGCTTTACAACAGGAGACTGAACATAAGTACAGTGGAAGCATAACCAATTGAATGTATTTCTTCAGAAAAGAGCAATAAAATCCCCTGTAGAAGTAACGATTATAAATCACTATATAAATATTCAAAGTCCTTTTTTTTTTTCCGTATGCTCATAAATGAAACATTTCCAAGACAATACAGCTATCTGTAGGAATGCAGACAATGGTAGCTGAGCCATTTCTACTGTAGTTCAATGTTACAATAGAATTCTATGCCAGGAGACTACTTACTTTTATATATACACACTCACGTATAGCTGTTTGACACTCCAAAGTTTTGGAGAGCTGAATTCCAGCTAAATTCAGTAAAGAATACTTCTGTGCCAAGAATGGTGCCGCCTCTTCCAGATTCTACTAAGATGACAATGAGTATGCTCCTTCCCAGGCCAGTAGGACTGAGGAGAAGTTTGCTTGAAACCATGGTGTCTGGCACCAAGTCCAAGAGCAGAGACAGTATTGGTATCTCCCACTTGCAGATAGTCAGGCTCTATAAAGAACATGTGTACTAAGGCTTCCATTGAAAACTGACTGTGTTCACACAAGTAACAACTGTACCACAGGGTAGCTGTGTAAGGGGAAGAAATTGCCAGGATATATTTAACCTCTGTGTGCTTGACTTCACAACTGGATGTGAAGAAACAAGAATCTCTTGTAACGGGTGATCTTTTTTAGCCAAAATAACGCAACGTTTTTTCCACTCAAATACAGCCATCCCTCAGAAAAATAAGCAATCTGAAATACCTTAAGAGGAAGAACTTCTTTATTTATACCATAGAAGTAAGCCATTGCTTGCGTCCATGAGCAAAGACCTGCTACATTTCCACACACTTTTTTAGCAGTCTCAAGATTATAGTCCTCCATATCCAAATAAGGCTCTAAAAGCTCCACTGTTTCTCCTGTAATTGAGTCCTGGTCAATGGAAAGGAAAAATGATTTTTTAAAATTGATTTTAGAATAAAGTCTGCTTCACAGAAACATTTTTCTTTTTAAAAATGTAGTGCTACCACTTATTACAGAAGAAATGAACAAAACAACACTGTTGCTTTTCACTCTGATAAAGGACAGAAGATTTGTTGGGTTTTGTGAACTCAAGTGGAAATAGCTTGTACTTCCACTGCAACAGATTGATTTGAGTTTGCATTTAATATCCCTATTTGACCTATAAGATCTGTAGACATTACTTGTACTCATAGCTCCATGACAACTTAAGCTGATCTAAGTTATTGCTGCTACAGAACTATACCTTCTTTCCTCTCCTCCTCAACCAGATGTTCTTGCCCCATCATTAATAGCATCACCAATGCTCAGTGAGCTAGTTTGGAAGCTAATATGGCAGAAATCTAACTCAGCAAACCAGTGATTAGTTTTCTTCCAGGCTAGTTCCCTGAACAAACTCACTGTGGCATCAGGCAGGCACCAGTGTGAACACAGCTAAGGGAGTCAGACATGCAGCTTTAGGAAGGAAAAGGGTGAAAATGCAAGGCACTGACTTCACTTCACTGAAGCTAACCCTTTTCCTTAACAGTAAAAGCGATTTCTTTCAGCTGTTCACTTCATTATTCCAACCTCACATTTTTTCCACCCTAACCAATCTGTTGAGAACATGAAAAGCCAGATCTTTCATGATGGTGGTTAATCTGTAATTATGTAAGTGTCAGAAGAAAATGGAATTCATCTCCTTATGCAATGTAGAGAGTAGAGAAGCTTATAAAGGGTAACAGTGGTTGCTTAACAATAGAGGCATTAAGAATCTTCCTCTTTTTTTGGCAGTGTATTAATGCCTTTCTTTTAATGCATCTAAAAATCATCTTCCATTCATAGCCAAGCAATATACCCTTTTCCTGCTTTTCTGCATAGCTGAAAGGACTGTCTTGTACTTGATCTGATCCCTATGATCCCTAGCTACTATCATAACAAAGACATTCATTATATTATTCCTAAGATCATGGTGATGTTCTCACTACGAGCATTTGCTAAAATGTAAAATAGTGTTGGACAAATATTTTTACTTTTTCATTCTCCTAATCAAAATTATGAGCTAGCAAGCTGGCAAAGGTGAAGCAAAGACCCATCAGCAGTGGCCTAAATCTCTGTTCAAGAGCTTGAAAAATGTCATGCTTTCCCTTCTAAGTAATGAATTTTAAACCCAAGGAACTATTTCATCCACTAATCTTCCCTGCCTAAAAAAAATTAGGAAAGAACGAAAATCTCACAAACAAGTAAGCAGTGTAGTCTACTCAGAACTCCAGACATGATGAGCTTTCTTCTCATGTATACTTAATCTTAGAAACAAGAAACAAGGCAGGAGGACAGCATGTGAAGTACCTCATCAGGGACAGAAGTAGACTAGTGTTCTTCACCAGATTCATCAGTACCACTTCCTGCAAGAACTCAGTCCCACAGAAGTTGCTCTGACTCCTCTGAGTAAAGTTAAATGTGTTGCAAACTACCGGCAGGAACACATACACTATTAATAAGTGCCAAAACTAGAAGCCTCATTAGAGAGAAGCTTGAGTAAGGAGTGCATAATTAGTCCCCATTATCTTTAAACTAATTTCTTCTTTCTGTTTAGTGAAGATAGCACATGGAAAGGTGACCAGATTGACAGCCCCAGGAAGAGACTGTCTACAGAGGCAGCGCAAGTTTCCACATGGTGCCTTGTCAATATGGCTCACTGGGAGAAAGGCTCCTGGGGATAGTGAGAACCATGGCTTCAAGCCCCATCTGCACAACAAAAACACTCCAATAGCTCAGAAAAGGCATCAGCAAACTGCATAGCTGAAGCAGATTAAAAAATCAGTGTACAAATGAAAAAGTACGTTCTGTGACATCGCAGAAAACCCAGGTTTGGGCAGATTTGCTTGGGTTTCTGGATTTTTAAGTTGGGCCGTGATCCTGCCATTCCATATTTCAGCCTAGCCCTTTTCTGGTCCAGCTATCTGTGATCTCTTTCTTCTCTTCCCTGCAGAGAAACTTCCCTTGTCTCACAGTTCAGTGAATCTTGCTGTAAATGGGACAAGTTTCTGTCCTGACAGAAATAAAAACCTGTGTTTGTTTGGTTTTCTTACAGTTGATACTAAGGTTCACAGTTCATTGTGCATTTGACTACTTTTCTAGTGTAAGAACCCAAAAAGCTCCCAAATATCTCAGTACTTTTCCTGACAGCATGCTCATTTTCTTCTGTATTTCCTCCTAGCTCCCCAACAAATAATTCTGGAGATGGACTTCTAGAGCACCTTATATGCAAACAGTCCTGGTACACTGGAGACGGTGAGCCATTTGAAAAACCAACTGTGAGTCCTTTTAAGGCAAATTCCTACTGAGAAGCAGGGGTTGCCTGAATCAAAATAACACTAAGCTTCTCGAGATTTGATCTAGTGCTTGGGATACTTGCATCTGCCATCAAAACTGTGTGGTGCAGGAGAAAGATTACAGAAATACGGAACCACAACAACGGAGAGGAATACAGTCACAAAGATATCTACAACTATAGGTACACAAAAGCCTCACCTGTTTCAAACTATCTTTGAAGGTAGAAGACACTTTCATGTGACCTATAAAGGTAGTTATAGGAGTAACAGTGCCACTATTAACTTCCTACCTTCTGGAAAGTAAGCAACATGCTAAGAAATCCGGAATTATTCATTAGCTTCAGAGCCTCAGTCCACGATGGCTTCACACATGAGCGTTCTTGATCAGGTGTTACTGAGTCTATTTTTCTTTGGAATAAAAGTAGCACACAATCCATAATTCGCATTATCAAGTGAGGAGGTTTACCCAGTTTGCGAACAGTTGCAATGTCAGAAGGCTTTATTGTCTGAAAAATTAAAAAAGAAAATAATTCATTTATTTAAGCAATCACTTGATGCCAGAGAAAAATGCTTTTTGGGAGGAGTGTGTATGTAATGCAATTGCTGCAGTTTTGCAGGTCACTCAGAAGCAGTACTGAAGAAAGTCCTTAAAGGTAGTACCACTCAATGGCTGCTTTATTACCTGAGAGCAGAGGAGGTACTGCCCATCTTACCTCTGCCCTGCCTCAGTTTTCAGGGTTTCTTCTACAAGGATTAACATGTCAGTGCTAGTCCTTTCAACATTATTTTTTTCAAGTCAGATGCATAAGCCATATTTTTACAAATAACAACTACATGCATGTTCAAAATATCTTTGATTCTGACCTGCAGGGCTGCCTCAGCTTCTTCCAATGCAGGTCTTGCAGCTTCAAGCTTCTCTTCTGCTGCTGCTTTGTCAATGGCAATGTCATCCACAATGGCCTGAGCCTTGTCCTTTACCTTCTGCACCTGCATTTTCACCTTTTCGGCAGCTTGGGCTTTCATAGTTACTTCCAATAAAACTTCATCAGCTTTTTTCGAAGCTACAGCCAAATCTTTCTCCTTCATCACCAACTCTTTGGAGAGCTGATTTACTGAAACCTCAGCTTCCATCAGTTTTGCAAGACCTGTGTTGAACAAATTCCACTCATATTAAAAAAAACCACAACCAAACAAACAACAAAACAAACCATGTATGTTCCTTCGAGGCAGCCAGCCACCCTCTGCCTATGGATATATGTCTACGTAGCTCAGTTCTACAACTGGTGATGATGGGAGAAGAAATTGTTCATGTTCACATTCACTTCCAAACACCACTCAGTTCCAGAAACTGTTTAATTGTTTACTGTGTATGACCCTGTGCAGTGCAATATTTTGGAAATTTTACTCTTGGCATGTAATTGTTTCTTTAAAAGATTCTTCAGAGTGACTGAATCTGAACATTTACTTACCTTCCCTCATATTTACTTTTATTATGTTTAGTGAAAACTAGGATCTCGGTAGCTCCTTGGCATGCATACATGTCAAAGCAGGAGTTTCAGGCATTTTAACTGCTAACTAATACTATTTCCAAATCATTAAAAGAAAACCTTCATATATTTTGTAATGACACACAACACAGTTGAAAATATAGGAGTCTGCTTCCAAATGAAAGTTAGCTCACAATTTAAATCCATAAGCTAAATCTCTAAGTGTCTAAGAATCTATACTTTTACATTCTTTTGCTCAGATACTTCTTACGTTTTTAAAAAAAAAACAAACAAAACAAACAAACAAAAAAAACCCAAAAAACAAGTAGTACCTGTTCTCATGCGTTCAGATAAACTTCCAACATTGGCAAATTTCTCTTTGTAAATGGCTTTGTAGCCTCCGATGAAGGACAGGTAAGATTTTGGAGTCACAAATGTTCTTCGTCTATATCGTTCGAAGTATTCAACACATTTTTCAGCTACAATATCTTGAAATGTTCCCATGGTGTTAACAACACTTTGTTTCACTTCATCTGTGCACTCAATATGGTAAGAAACTAAAAAATGCTGTGCAACTGCTACAAGAGCATCTCTAGGCCAGCGCTGGAACCAATCCATGGTACAGCCTGAAATCAGACCTGGAAATTTGAGTGCACGAGTTCTGAATTTTTCCCCAACAGGAGAAAAACAAAGAACCACATGCAGGTTATTACGAACTCGAGCAAGAAAGTAGTTGTAAAGATTTTCACCAGTGGGAGTACGCCTTGGGTACTCCTTCTTCATTGCCAGTATCAAGTCTTGTGTGATTTCACCGACTTCATCTCGTGCAAAAAGATTTGAAACTTCACCTGAAGCCAAAACATTGTTCATGTACTCAAGAAAAGATTCATCTCTGATTTCATTGTCTGTGAATATAAACACAATGCCCTTTCCTTTTTGCCCAGCAGTGCGGTACAAGATTTTCAGATCATCCAAAAGGTTATTGGTGGCATATGTTCTGGGATAGAAAAGGATTAAAGAAAGAGAGAAAAAAATTTACAGATTATTTTAAGAAGTATCTATCATCTGGCTCAGCTTCCTTAAGGCAAGAAAAAAAACTACATATGAAATTAATACCATACATCTTGGTTTCATTTTTTTTAGCTTTTTTTTCTCTTAAACACTTTCCCAAAATGAATGATCAGTACCACAAATCATGGAAAAGGAGGTGAAATCAACAGAATAACATGCTGGAAATAAAGATGGTAGGAGCAATACTATGTCTAAGGCAATTATGATGCTGTTTTGCATCCTTACATTTTGCAGATGTAAATTCTTTATTAGAACTGTAGGTTAATACAGTTGGACTGTCAAGAACATTCTGATACCTGTCACCATTACATAAATAGAGCTGGATTATCTTTCAAAGTTATTGAGAGCAGGTTAAAGGAAATCATTAAGAGACAAGAATAACCAAGACTGAGTGTTTTTTGTGTTATTTGGTTTAACTGAAATCAAGCCCCATAAATCCTGTTTGAACATTATCACTTGGGCTGATGAACTTTGCTGCAAATTGAGACCATGACTCATTCTTTCATTACGCTTCCTATGGCTGGTGCACACAAGTAAGATTCACATGAAGTTCACACAAATTCAACTACAGATTTCAGATTATGGAATATAAAATGAAGTAAAGTAAGGTTAATAAAACGGCAAATTGTGTCCATTATGTTCTTAAACAATTCAAACTGAAATTAGGAATCTCTTTTCTTTGAAGCAAGTTTCTTATTTGCAAGAGTCTCTAAAGTCATAAGTAATACTTGCAACACAGACACACGACCCATTCTTTAGTATTTGAAAACGCTACTGTATTTTTATATTAAATATGCCATACAGAAAGTCTGCCAGTTCTCTCTCAGCTCCATCTTACCACTGCACTATAGATTCCCCTAATGGAAGCACTTCAGAACTTTTAAAACAACAAATAACTCTTCGGTTTGCATGGGTCAGCTACAGTTATTACAGTGATTTGTGGTATTCTCATAAGAACATAAGAATTTGTCGACTGAGCCAGAATAGTAGCCCATCTAGCTCAATACTCAACACTGGCAATGGGAAATGCTACTTAGAGAGAAAACATGAGCCAGCATTCTATCTTCACTGGTCATTTTTACCTCCCCTCCCTATTCAGAGCCATTGTATTAGGAATATTAGAAGGTATGTTCATCTTGTCCTCCCAGAATCCATTTATGAACTTGCTGACATTGTCTTCCTCCACAGCCTCCTGTGGCAAATTACAAAAGATAACTATCCATTTTGTAAATACACACTTTCAGCTACCTTCCTTTAGCCCACCTCCAGTTAGCTTCAGCAAATGAACATTTCCCAAGTGACAGAAATATTCATTTGACAGAAATATTATTTCCCTTATCAATGCATTTTGAATCCTGCAAGTCTAGGGACTCTGTTCTGTGACTCTACTCTTTCTTGTTTCCCTCCTTTTTTTATTCCCACTGTTCTCTCCTTCTGCTTCTGGGACACGACTTTCAAGGCTGAGATACGACTTTCTTTCTCTTTCATCAGAAACCTCCTAACATTGTTCAAAGACCTGATATATCTCTCTAAGGAAGATTTCTCAGTGTATTGACTAGTGTGTAGGGTGAAATACGCTCTGCCAGCCCTCGGTGCTCACCCCTGTAAACCCTATGTCAAAAGAGAAACAGGTGGAAGGCAGTGGTTACTCCCAGTCACTTCAGGACAGTTTATATCTAATGCCGTCCAGACAATTAGGTGGCAATGCTGACAAAGCCTTGGAGAAATCTCTTCCAGTCCTCTTGTCAGGAATGACAGGGACAGTTTCAAAACAACATCCAGAGAATAAAAACAGAGAAAACAAGCACTCTTGTGCTTGTAGTCTTTCTCTACTTGTCTTCCCCCTTCTCTCTCTGAAAAGAAACCAAGTAAATGGAACTTAAAATACATGGTTCTAATTTAAATAAAAAAAAAAAAGTGCCCCCCCCCCCCCAATGTCTACAAATATTAAATTCCAGCACTACCTACAATTAAGTCATAATAGCAGTTGTAATAATACAGTCTGGGTACCTAAGCTTCTGTAGAAAAAGTTATTTCCCCTGGCCATCAGCATTTGCCCACCATGCAAAGTACATCAGCAGATTATTCCATGTTATCTTTTGTGCAAAATGGTATTTTAGTGGGATTTCACGGGGGTACATTGCAGATTCAAATGCTGAAGGAAACACAGATTTCTTGTCAATAGCATAAAGGCACTAAATCAAAGGCCCAGGATCTATCATCTATAGACTGTGCATTTGCACGGGTGCTTTTGATTGCAAATGTAGTTTACAATGAGGGATAAAATGTTTGACAGGCTTGCATTTCGAGTGGATTGTGAACAGTTAATTTCTATGGCAAATTAAGGAGCAAATGTCTATGTATGCTGCATTGTGTTACCTTGTTAAAGTAATCTGAAAGGTCTCATATCCAGCAATATATGATGCTAGTCTCGTCAGACTCTGTTTTCCAGATCCACCCACACCCACCAACAATGCATTTCCTTGTGGAGTACGAATAATCCGTGATATTTTAATCAAATGGATGATTGCATCCTGTGTATTGAGAAAAAAAAAGGAATGAAAAGATGCAAAAATAATATAATGTATATTCATCTAAAAGCACATCACTGAGCAATTGCTTGTCAACAGCCAGATACTTTCTCTGGACCTTAAGCCAAAGAGTCACTGTTTTACTAATCAAAATCAATAAAAGATTTCCCCCTGACTTCACTGGGCAGCAGGGCTAGCCCAAGAGAAGTGTCCTTGTATCAAACTCATATGAAGCAATGTCATATGCAGTGTTTGTACTCAGCATGCCCCTTAGGGTCTGGAAGGAAAAGTAGAAAGGATGTAGATTAACACTCTCACCCAACCTGGTAGCTGAGCTATTTACAGGCTCTCTAAGCAGGCTGCCAAAAGTAAAATACAAGTACATTACAGATATTTCTTATTCAACCACTGTATTTATCATAGGGAAATAAGTAACCCGAAATACCCTAATAATCTGTTAAAACACCCTGTCTAAAACTGAAGAAAGCATCATTCATCAAGAGAGACCTTTGAGAAGGAGGTAACTTCCAGAGATGCAAGACAACATTCACACTGCGCACTGTAGAAACAAACGAGTCATGCTTTGCATTATGCAAGGCAGGAGAAAAAGAAGTTAGGAACTGCAAAGAGATGCAATAATTTATGGGAGTGAAGGCAGATGGGAGACAGCATCTTAGCTTTATAGAGTTTATTTGTAAGGCTTGCTGGATACAGGGCTAGCCATTCTGAGATTATTATCCAAGATAATTTGATAGAAACATTCAAGATCCGTGTATCAGGAAGTGAAAAAGACTCAGCGCTTTTTGTACTAATATAATTACAGGTGCTAATACCTTGAAAAATACTAAATCCATCCTTGATCCTCTGATTGTTTCATTGTACTGTTGCATGAACATCTGTAATCTTTCAGCCAAATAATCCAAAGAAGGGATAAGCTCATAAATTTTAGGAGCCTTCAACTCTGCATCATCAGGCTCCTCTCCAGTAGCTTCTGGAACATCACGCAAGAAATCCACAAAGTATAATTCTGTGGATTCATCTTCAAATAGATTTTGACCATGTTCTGCAGCAGCAATCTACAACAATACATTAAGGATTGTTTTAGTAATGAACCATTTCATTGGGCCCTTTCTGTGGAAAATACCTGAACATTATTTGCCTACCTTTTTCATTGTACCTTCAAACCAGTCTTTATCACTTTGGCTGATGAACCTGTCTGCAATAACACGTCTGCATTCATGCTGGAACAAGGATACCAAAACACTGATGCTCTGGCAGACTTCAGAAGTAACTGTAAGTATTCCTTGCCAGATACGACTGAGGTCTCGTAAATTAAAGATGTAATGAAATTTAGCTGGAGTTGGTAACATCTACAAAATAACATCATAAGCTATATTCAAATAACTACTAAATATAAATATTTTCTTGATAGTATTGAATGAATATAGAAATTTCCATAACCTTCAAAATCATTATTCCATTAAAGCAGAAATACGTGCTTGGCATATAAGAGGCAAAAATAAAAATGAAGAAATGACAGTAGCAATGACCAGCTCTTTAATTTCACATAGATTTCACTTGAGTTTCTTCGAATCTTTCAAGTCCCAGGAACATATACTGAAGGGTAGCCAAGACAGCTTAGTTAATGACAGCATTAAAGGCCACAGTAAAAACGTCAGCATTGCTTAACCTGTGGTGTTGCTCCTGCCCTTTCTTCTAGATCATTTCTGTCACTCTCTTTTGTCCTTTCCAAGAACATGTGAGAAAAAGTTCATGAGGAAAATGAAAAGTAGATGAGGAAAAGCAAAGAAAAGAACAGAAAAATGAGGAAAGAGGATTTGAAAAAATGAACAACTTAGCAAAAGCCGTATTTTCTGTGTGGGCAGTTAATTAGCAGTAATAAGCACCATTTCAGTTGAATATACTGGTCAACAGTTGACTGGTCAATAGTTTCACTAGAACTCTCTGTGAGCCAAGTTTATGTCTACAGTTGAGTTGTTTGGGAAATTCCGACCAACCTTTTTTTGGACTAGAAAATATCATTTCTCAAATCCCTGCTTATCCCTATCTTTCTACCACTGTCATCCACTTTTTTCATCAGAAGATCAAATTTGGCACACATTTCTATGCTGTCATTTTACTCTTAACTGTTCAAAATTAATTTTACATGTAAATTTTATTTTCTATTTCAAAACAACATTTGCTTAGGAATTGCAGTTAAATGTTTTTACAATCTGTTTGAAATGGAAGTAGTAAATATTTAGAATTAACTAAATACCAGATTTCATTTGTTTTGAACTGATTCCCTCTCTGCCAAATTTGGCTTCTTTCCTTTAATTCAGATCTTTCAAGTTTCTCACAATCCCAAATATCTTTACAGAAGGTTCCTATCTAATTTTTAATTTATGGTTCCTTATGCCCTTGACATTTTCTCAACCAGAAGACACCTAAATCTTCCTATCAGCTACGATTACTTTATTATAATTACATAATGTAATTATTATATTAGCTATAGAAGGCACTGCATGTGATTATGATTTTAGTCAGTTAACCAGGTGTTGATAGCAACAAATTCAGAACAGAGGCATAAGCCAGCAGTTATACATACAGGTCACGGCTTCACAATATGAAGTATGAACACATATGACAGTACAAAAGTACTGTGTCTCGTTGCTTTGTCATGATACGGATGTTTCAAAGGCTTCTTAACAGATGTAATTTTACCTTTGTTTTTGTTGTTTGCCAAACCTTTCGAGCTGTAGACACTAATGCTGAAGCCAGTTTACATATTTCCGCAGGGAAACCTCGTTGCTCACAGAAATATCCTTCAGCTATTGTTCGAAATATTTTGTCAATAGAGGAACTGGAAGGCAGCGTGCAGTTGTAGATGGTGAACTGGCGTTTCAGGCGCTGTGGGATGTCGTTCCGACCTCCCCCAGGGTGAATCATAGCAGCTACAAATTGGATGTCAACCACATTCGTGAATTCCCCTGGCTTCTCCAAATTGTAGAAACCTTTCTGTTCCATCAGCTGTCTTACAATCTCATTGGTGATCTAATTATTGCCCCCCCCCAAAAAAAAAAAAAAATGGAGCAGTTAAGTATTTCAGGGTTCTCAACTTTAAAAAAAAAAAAAAAAAAAGAGGAAATCTCATGTATAACAAATTAGTAGACAGAAGGAACGATATCTCTTATCTTTCTTAATTTCAGGTACTCTGCTGGATGCTTCAGCAATTTATAAAGCCACACAGCATGGTATGAAGCAAACTGATGCAGTGGATTGGCTGCATGTAAGCTTCATGTTCTAAGTACTTGTGGACATGAGGTCAGATATTCAACTGGATTTCCATAATATCAATCTAAGAAAATTCAGCACTTTAAAGTTTCAAGACAGACTACATATTCAGATTGACACAGGCACTCAGACAGTGACAAAGAATAGTTAGTTTAGCACAAAGTATAGTCACACATTCACTTGTATAGAGCATGAGAGAACAGGATTACAGAACTATACTGGGAGGAGGAAAATTAGTTTTTCTCAGCAGTAATTTTTTTTCCTTTAAGTCAGATTTTCAAAGTACGGATCTATAAGTATTCATTTATAGAACCTCAAGACATCTCCCTAGTCTTGGATGTCAAGTGTGATTTTACATTTCACCTAATAATAAGTGTACTTTAACGCTCAGAGCAAGTGGAAGAAGGAAAGAGCTTCCTTTCCAGACTGGTTCTTGGTACAGTTAGTTTGGAAATTCTGCAAGCTCTGTATGTAGCTAAAACAAAAGGCTTCAAAGCTACAATGATTGCACCAAATGGATTGATGCTGACCCTCATCTTTTGGGACTGACAGTTTATCGTTTTTGGAAAAACTAGCTTAGGGAAATTACTTTTAGTAGATGTACTTGGTCTAGTCCATATTACGATACCTTTTTCCTAAACTTTTCTATTTTTGCAACCCACAGATTAGCATTTCCATCAGCAGCAATGGTAAGACCACCAATTCCCAAATGTTAACGTTTTCCTTTTACCTGATCACCCCATTCATTAATCACAGGCATATTGATGTCATCAATAAAGACAGTCATTTTCTTCCCTGCCGGAGGACCGTATGTGGTGCCCATTCTTTTATCTATGTAGCTTTCTATGCTTCTTTGGAACATATTTGGTAGAGTTGCAGAGGAAAAGTTTAGGCATTTGGTCAAGTGCACATCAGGATCATACTTGCTTGTGTAATCCTGCAAGATAAACCAATTTTAAGTAAATTGCACCAGTAACTCTAGACGAATTCAGCCAAAAGGAGACGCAGATGCTCAGCAGCCCTGCAAAAATCACACATCTACAAAACCTTGGTCCTGCCATTAACTTCAAAATGTCAAACAGCAGTTTAGTTAAGATAAATATACCAACTCCAACCTGAAATTCAAACAAACTCTCAGTTAATGTTTTGCATAAAGTTTCAAAGTATTAAAATTTATAAGCTTTTAACAGACTCCACTAAATGTTACAAGTAGACATGTGACAACTCAAGATGCAAATAAACTTTGCATTAGCAATTGTCAGGGTTTTTCTAAATTCAAGCTGTTAGTGATAATCTATTAAAGTAGTCTGCAAGGAACAAGTGAAAAACAAAATCCTTTTTCACATTTACACTACAGCACCATTATCTTACAACAAAAGCAGTGTAAAGGAATGGTAGTGTAAAATTAAACCTAGCTACATCACATTTACTGATAGTTATCCTCTCCTAATGAGGAAAGGAATCCTTGGGTTTACAAATGCATACAGTTCCCACAGTTGCTGCTGATGCCCTAAAGCAACAAAGTTCCACTTTTTGCATTTACTAAGGTTTTAGAACCAGAAAGAAAACGATGTAACCCTGGAGTCACACCAAGGCATACACGTAAAGCATAGGAAATATTTTGTTTAGCAAGAGTCCTGGGACATAAAAATAGTATTAAAAATTCCAGATTTCCAATATTATTTCTTTTTAAAGACTCAATTCTTCTGCAATGATGACAAAGTTGAAAATCATTTAAATCCTTATCTTTATAACAGGGTTGACTAGAAATGTTCCCATTTCAGTTCCTCAGGAAAATAAACATATGTCATTGCTGATTAAGTGCTCTAAAAACAACTCCAATGAGACATACACTCTGTGTGAGAATAGCAAGGAAGATACAGCTAGGGCCCCTCAAAATATTTTGATGAATAGTGTTAAACTTTTAATTTTGTTCATACAATGTTGATACAATGATCTCAATTTAAGAAAAGGTGTCTTTCAGAAATAAGTTTTTCTCAGACACCACAAAAATGACAGTCTACACATGCAATGTACACGCAACAGTCCTGTATTTGGTGAGTACTCTTGACAGCTGATGGGTTGGTGCAGGTCACTGCTCAGATCTCTCCTCAGGGCCCCAACAGTTTATACAAAACTAGCGTAGTGTAGAGGGGCAGGAGGTGCTCCAGGAGAGATTCCCCCTGCAGCCCATGGAGAAGACCATGGTGATGCAGGTTGTCCCCCTGCAGCCCACGGAGGACCATGCTGGAGCAGATATCCACACTGCAATCCCTGGAGGTCTCCATGCCACAGTAGGTGGATGTGCTCTGAAGGAAGCTGTAGTACATGGAAAGCCCACATCAGAGCTAGCTCTTGGCAAGAGCTGCAGGCTGTGGAGAGGAGCCAATGCAGGAGTGGATTTTCTGGCAGGAACTATAGCCCATGGGGGACCTATGCTGGAGCAGTCTGTTCCGGAAGGACTGTGCCCCATGGAAAGGACCCATGCTGGAGCAGTTCATAAGGACTGTACCACAAGGAAGGGACCCCATTTGGGAGTAGGGAACAGCATGAGGAGGAAGGAGCAGCAGAGAGGAGCTGTTAATGGACAGGCAGCAGCCCCTATTCCCCATAATCTGTACCACTCAGGGTGCAAGGAGGTAGAGGAGTTGGGATTGAAGGAGTGAAGTTGAGTCTGGGAAGAAGGGAGGGTGTTTTTAATATTGTCTTTGTTTTTCACCATCCTATTTTTAATTAGCAGTAAATCAAACTAATTTCCACCAAGTTGAGTCTGTTTTGCCTTTGAGGGCAATTGGTGAGTGATCTCACTCTTCTTCTCTTGACTTATGTCTTGTTAAGGAGGGGGAGGGAACCAGTGGCTGGGTGGGGGTCTTGTAGCCAGCCAAGGTCAACCCACCACAACCATGAATACACAACTATTCAAAAAACACACTTGTGTTTCATTTGTTACAGCATTTCAGGATCTTTACATGGTAACAGTAATATTCCACAGTATATAAATGAGAACTATCTCTGAAAAAGAAGAGGCCATTTAATGGGAATATTTTTGTTGGTTAACCTGTCAGATTCTGGGTGCAATTTTCAACTCTACCATACCAGTTTCATGTTAAATTCTGGATTTTTTGCAATTCATGAATTAACGGTACAGAGAGTAAAGGTCTTAAATAACATTCTACATTCTTTATTTTGAGACATACTGATACCTTACTCAACACTGAAGATTACTGCAGATTAATTCAGATTACTACCTGAAGTGTCTTTACTTTTTCATGAAACCAGCTGCTTATATCTGGAAATTTATTTTCCACAAGGTGTAGTAAAGCAAAATTCTACAGAAGGTGAAAGCAGAAGGGGAACAGTTGCAAAGGCAGTTAACTTTCACTCCTAACCTTAAATGAGATCAAATGTCTACTGGCATTAATCTCCCTTGTGTAAGGAACATACCCCGCTCTATAGAATAGACACTGGGTAAGCAGCTCCCAAGAATCAGCTCCAACTATTTTTAGGGACAGGAATGGCAGCTGAAAGCTGGAGGTTGCCAGTATCTGGCCAAAATCCAGTATGCAGAATATCAAGACCACCACCCAGACCTCGCCTCTTCACTCTGCTAAAATAGTTCTCCAGCTGGTGCCAGGAACAGAAGCTGACATTACACCGGCATGCATCTTGGCATCGACAGCAAAGCTGAAAAAGTAGTATTTATGCCTGCTGGCATTGGTACAACTCACTTTATGTCAGGGCTCAGAAAGCACATGGTCGGGGGACACAAAGTGGCTCCAGATTTTAAGAAAGCCAAAGGTCAACTTAGGCCAGTGTTTTTTTAGTTATTTTCAATTTCAAGACTTCTGCGAATCCTCCAGCGAAGTTACAGATGCCTGTATGGCAAACTCAGCTATCCCAACAGTAGACCAGTTTTATTTAACTACTTTTCATTGATCAAAGAGTCTACAGATTCCCCTGGAAATCACAAAAATCATGCCGAAAACCATTACACTTGCATTTTTTTAAATATGGGATGCCAAGTTTAGTATGACATCTGGGTTTGTTCAGTCTTTTGATTATTGGCTCTTCTGTAGTAAGTTATTAATTTTTTTAAGTGTCTTACAATCAACCTGTACCATTTTATAATATGCAAAGCATATATTTGTTAATTTAGTAGACATCCTGTTATTTTTTTTTTTCTACAGAAAGAACAAGACATCATTTTCAGTGAAGGAATTAAGACAGCAGATAATAAAGACTAAATTTACCCTCTGAAAAATCACCCTGAGTAAAGACAGAAGTTCTTTACTTCTCTTCAGTTTGGCTTGTGAAGAAAGTCTGTGCAACAACAGTGTACAGAAGATCAGTTCACACATGGCACCACCAACAAAGCACAGGGAAATAAAAAAAAATCCTCCAATGATCAATATTTTTTTTAGCAAAATCTCCAATTTAACTTCTCAAAAGAAAAGAAAGCTTATGAAAGAGCATTTATCACATGACCTTGTGGCCATGGTTAGCAAAGTTTAAAAGAACCCTTTATAGTAAAGTATAGATAGTTATGGGTTTTTGTTTGTAGACCAGGTAAGTACTGGCCAAATGCCTTAGTAAGAATGCTAGTATGTAATCTGAGGGAAAAAAAATTACTCTTGCACTTCAATTTAACATTTGTGCCAAAGTCAATTATTGCAATGTTATCATACAAAGATGTTACATGGTTTCCCATTACACCTACCTTAATCATAACTGTTTTTGCTGTTCCCTGTTCCCCAATTAGCAGAACAGCTTTTCCTTGCCTCATGATAGTGTGCATTAGAAAGTCTGTTCGGACACTGTCTACGTTTGGAACTAGAATGGAAGTATATTCTGGTACTGAATCTTTAGGGTAAATATATTCAGGGACCTGCATAAGAAAAACATGCAAAAAGTCTGAGATTTTCTACCTGGGCACACAATTACTTTGCATCACAACACAAATTCAAACGTCCTTTACAAAATGCGTATTGGCAAACTTTTCTTCCTGAAAGCCAAGTATCCACTTATAATCAATCACTACCTTGCCAAGCTGATCTAAAAGGGTGTTAGACTAACAGGATAGTTTTACTCCACGATTCTCTGTTACATGAAGAAAGCTTTTCCTTGCTGGGAGTTCTTAAATAGTAAGGCAATAGACAGTAGACAAAGCTAAGATCACTTCTGTTTCACTTCCAGAGCTATTTCAAATGCATGTTCCTATTCTCTGCCAAAGATATTTATGGAGAAAAGAAAGAAATCTTTCAAAAAAGAAACTCTTGAGCATTTTTTAGGGTTAATCTTCCTAACCAAATTATGCAGAGTTTTAAATGACGAAATAATATGCCTCTTACCAAATACATCTTTCTGGTATACTCATTAAGAAAGTTTAGCATGTTGCAGCATACAAACCTTCTTTGACCAGTGCTCCCACTGGCCACAGGCGTTGATACCAAATTCAAACATGGTTTCTTCTCCATTCACAGCTGGAAGTTCTTTCACTGCAGAGTGCTTCCGTAGGAACAGCTCCATTTTCAGCCTGTCATCAGGTTCCAAAAGAGCTCCGGCTGACCACATTACAGCAAAAACAAACAAGCGAGCAATATGTTCCTCACTGAGCTGCTTCTCATCTCGGTCAGACAATAAACCCTGCAAAGCAGATGCAATATGTAACTACTGCCCTCTTAGAACAATGTCCCAGCACAAATAACAGAATGAGAAAGAGAAAAACTGAATGTCATATCTACCTGTAGGAGGTCAATAGCTTGTTTGATGTACATACATTCTAAAATTGACATTTTTGGTGTCACAGCAGAGGAAACAAAATCTATCACATCCTGGAAAGAAAAAACATCATTTAAAGAATCTGTTTACCAGTTTCAATGGTATGATTTATTCTCAGATGAGACCAATTTCTTAATTACAAATATATTCTAAATTTTATTCCAAACTACATTTTTTTCCCCCTTTCTCAGATTATAAATATTCAGACTTAGACCATGAAATTTTGCTAACAATAACATATTAGAAAAATAACTTTGATGTACCACAGTCAGCAGAATTATTCATATGAGCTCCATACAGCAATTTCCTGAAGAACAATTTGAAGACTCCTTTTCTGTTACATCAGGGATCTGTCATTTGTACTCTCCACTGTAGATTTTAATCTACCATTGCCATTTTTGTAGTGGGAAGACAAAAGCACTAGAATTGTTGTAATGATATGTATATAACGTACAACCTCACCACTACAAATGTCTGTCTATCATCTGATCTTTTCTGACTGCACCATAATGCACCTGTCCCTCTTGAAACCAATACTCTTGGTTTTCTGCAGAACCCTGGCAGGATCCAAAGGGAATTTTGCAATTGATTTTAATGGAACCTGGACTTTCCTCAGGTTACTCCATATTGATGGCTACCATGCCTGCCTTTGCCAAGTGTTCTGCAACATCTTTGCAGAGTTTCAAATTGATGTAAAGTCCTCTCTGAGATTTGCATTGCAGAATTATTTTAAAATACCAGTTGCCATCCATAGTACAGATTAATGTAAATTCTAACCTACTTTCACCTTCATTTAACATTTTTGTAATATAATTCCCTCCCTATAGGTTCCATTTGCCTTCGTAATCTCTGGAAATCAACACTGTCTATTCATTCTGCGAAGTAAAAGTACAACAGGGATACTATGGGAGACAGTGATTTTGGAGGATTTCCATTTATGTCTCCCATGTCCTCTCAGTGAGAAAGCTAAGACAATGAAGACATTCAATCACCCAAAGATGTAAACAATCACCTAGATATTTTTGAAAAATCAGTGAGCTGCTTACCCCTATACTCACCAGCTTTGTTCCAATTTTCAGTTTACTTTTTTTGCCACTAAAGTTCTCTAAGTACCCTATGCTAAGTATTTATTGGCACAGAGACTGAATCAAGATTTTTACCCATCCTCCTGAGTTCTACCTCACTAGAATAGTGGGTAACACACACAATAAAGATATATATTATGAGAAAAAACTCACTTAAGGATCTTAATCTAGAACAGGTCTCATGGCTAAGTGGTCTGAGAAAGAAGACAGTCTGAATGTGGGCATACATAAGGGGAGGGAGGCTTAGAAAACATCCATTTTTATGTTATTTCTTGTTGACTAGCAGAAGTGCTTCCACCTCTGTGTGTTGCTTTTTGTGATTTACTCTTTATAATGTGTGTTTTGCCCCCAGCAGTACATAGGGTGCGCAAGTGACTAATTGGGGGTTTCTGGGTTCCACAAGGAATGGGTAGAAGTAAGTCACTGAAAGCAGTATAGGATATTCAAATCTAAAGACCTTTAAAATTTTCACCTAAATCTCTACGAGATTCAGTTTCTTCATCTGTAAAATAGACTAGATGTCTCACAGGGCACTGCAAATTGTTTAATAATTGATTTGAGACACACAGAATAAAGATATTTCATAAGTCAAAGTAGTCTGTACTTTCAAGAGCCCAATTTTCACCAGAATAAGTTTTAAAGTACTTATGATTCCGGTGAGATTTGTCTAATTCTTTTTAAGTTTATGAAAAAAAAACCCAAAAAACAGGTCCATATGCACTAATACTTTATTACTACAATTTTTAAACAATATATGGCAGAAAGAAGAATGCAAGATCAAGATAAGAATTAGCACGAATTAGCTACTTATTACAGTGTTTTGTTCACACACAAATGGTGAAGAATTTGGATCAGGAATTTGCTATCCCTTAAAAGGAGATTGCAAAACGAAGTCAGATGGTAAAAACACATACGAGAAAAGACTCTTTCGCACAGCATGCAGTCACTGTGGAACTCACTGGACTGTAGAATGCTCTTTAGGACACAAAATTGGCAACATACTCAAAGGGTTTAGACAAGCACAAGAACAATTAAATAATGCAAAGTTATTAGTATTTGTAATATAAATTTGAACATCAGCATTTAAATATTAAAGCAAATAAACTCTTTGGATTATATATTCAACTGTATGCTCCAGAGGCAATAGCAGCCTTTACCCAAATAACATTAGAGTGAGTTTTAATGCGGAGGGAGAAATAAGTCACATCTGACTACTCTGCTGGTTTTAGGACTTCTATGAAGTCTCCAGAATAGGTCAATAAGGCATCCAGGACACCAGACTTTATTAAAAAAAAAAAAAAGGAAAGTGATTGTGATTTAAAAACTGCTATCTTTTTTGCATTTAAACAATACATAAACATGCTGAAACTTATGTTACTCACATAACATCCATCACTAGTTTGAGCTTTCCAATTTGCAGACAAAATAAATAACGCCACTCAGGTAATTATTTTAATTATTTCGGTTCTTTGGAACTGTCTCAGATAATTACTTTGGTCAGCTATGCAATTCTGTTGCTTACAGGTAGCAGCATCATTCACAGACCAGAAACTGGCTGTATAGCTTCTAAATTTAAGAGAGTAGAGACTTTAGAGTCAGACTTTATTTGAAATTACACTGAAGCAGGGAAAAGGAGGGTGAAAGTCCAACCACCGAGTCACCATTTTAAAAAAATCCAGTGGAAATAGAAAGGACTCAGATAATCTCAATTAAAAATAAGGCTGTTTTGCAGGGGGTGTTTGGGGGTTTGGGTTTTGGGGGTTATTTTTTTTGCTTTTTTTTAAATTTATCCTTGTCTTTTGGACTACCCCGTGCCCCTTATATAAAAACTAATGAGTTACAGTGGAATTCATAGAATACATGGAAAGAATAAATACATTCATTCCACTGATTCACAGTGATTATTCTCTGGCGTTTCCTCCTACATTATTGCTACTTGCTGTACCTTCATTAATAATGATTTTATCCAATCTGCAGGCTTTCAGTGACAATTACTATTTTCATTAGCATAAATAATGAATGTTTATTGTATGCAAATTGGAATTACTATTGCAGTTGTCATAGATCTATTTTGGTTGAATTTAGATTGATTTCAAAAGGTCTCTCTCTAGGTATACTTAAGGACTGATTCTCCTTACTTACTATATTTCCATCTACAGCCTAACCTTCATTTTCTTCTAAAAATCAGATATTTGTAAGCTGCTTATATCCATGCTTTTCTTAATACTAGCATTAAAATCACCAAGATCTGTATTTGGGGTTTGACTACCACTGTTGATGCATCTTATTTCACAAATTTTCTTTTAGAATTTATTTACCCGTTCTTTTTTATGTGAGGGAAAATAATAACTGTGAAAAGAGCCACATGAATACAGAAGCAGTGTTACCCTCATCTGTAAAATCACTGTTATCGCTTCTATTATTTGAGATGAAAAGACAGCTCATTAAAAGTGAAAGAAAACTGACAGTGTGACAGCTTTCATTTACATTTTGATAGTTCCAAATGCAGCCTTCAGCACAGAACTAACTTCATATTTCACTGCATTTTCATCTCTCAATCTAATAAAATACATATTTTTCTGGACTTTATTGCTATTGCTTCAGGCTTGGGTATTTTAAATGTTGTTACTATGTTTTCAGAGCAAGTTGTAGCATAAAATATAAATAGAATTGTGGCAAAGAAGCAGTAAATTGACCCACGTATACATTACTTTTGAAGCATATTTTAAAATTCATTATTGGAATTGTTTCTCTTGCTGCTGCAGTAAATACTATGTCATATCATTATATTTTGGAGGTAGAACAAAATGAATAGCTTGTTAAACATTGGTTTTAAAGTAAATGGGCACTGAAATGAAACATATCTGTAAGAAGATATTTGTTAACATATAAGGCATTCCAAAACTATATTAATCATTGCCTTTATCATGATTTATAAATAAACTTTCTGAAATGTCACTCAAAGTTCATTAAAAACTGCATTTGTAAAATCCAACAACAATGAAAAATATTACAGGAGAAACCCCTGTGAAATTCAACACCAATTGCACAAGAAAACTGGCAGGAGAGAGCCAATGGGAAAGCAAGATATATAAAGAAGTTGCATTTGTTCCTCAGATGTTGAAGAAATCAGCAGATAATAAAGCAGAAAGATTACAAAGTAATTACTATTTCTTTTAAAAATTCCAAAGAAAAAATAAGAATTTCAGTGTAATTGAAAACGGTATACTACTGAGATTATGCTCTTAGATCCACTATTGAGTACAACCATCTATAGTATTGTTGAAACCTTTTTAATGATGCAGTATGCTAAGACCAAATGCAGAGGGGAGAAAACGTTCAGAATTCTCCCTTTGGATCTACTGATTGACCACAATTTGGTCAGAGAATGTATCAAAGAGATACCATCTCAAAAATCTCCTTTGGAACAGAATCATTGATTATAAAATCAGAAAAGATCACTATAGTCACCTGCACTGAGCTTCAGAACACCACAGAGCACAGAACTGCCCTTAATTAATTGGAACTATAGAATGTCTTTTAAAAATTACAAATGGGCCAAATGCATTCGTAGTGCAGTCAAAATTGAGAAAGATTCCACCAGAGTGAACCCAGCTTACTTTCTTTCTGAATTTACTTCTTTACATTTAAAACAAACAAGTAAGTTTATCCACTCCCTTTACGTACCCTAACAAGAATTAAAATTTCAGTAACAATTACAGCCAAAGAGAATATCTCTGTTTTGCCAACAAACATTACAAAATAATCACAGATTTAACAATTCATTGCCAACTAACCTATGCAGACAAAACAAGCATCCAAATTATTCATCTGTTATAGTCTCACTCATTAATGTTAGAGATAATTTTCTCTTTCTTTTTTTTTTTTTAAATCCTTCATCCTTATTTTATTATGTAAACAAAGAGAAGTAAATAATTGAAAAAGCACTGAGGAAGAAACAATGCTTCATTAAATAAAGAATAAGAAATGCAAATATTTTTTTCTCAAGCTGTTGAATTAAGTACCTGAAATACAGCATTAAAGCAATTCCATAGGACATCAGAGTATGTAACAGGTAGTGTTTGCAGCCAAGCTCTTAAAATAGGCTTCCAATCTAACACCGAAGAACTCATGAAGACCATCCCATTACGAGAAACTGTTGCAGGGGAAGCATTGTCAATGCTGTGAGGTTCAAAAATAATTTTGCAGTTGGGTGACATCGGAATGCGATCTCCATTGGCCAAAGTAAGAGTCTTATTATCATCCAGAACAGAGTTCAGATTTTCAATCCATATTGCATCAACAGGTCCGTCCAAAACTATCCAGATATGCTCACCCTAAAAAAAGGAGACACACACACATGCAACCTTACGTACATTAATCAAAAATACACCTTTACTTTATCTCAGAGAACATACTCTTGGATATAAATAATGAGTCATAATTTGGTGCTGATTAGTTCAGCATGAACTCGTTTTTATAATTTCCTCAGTGATTCTAATCCTTCTTTTGTTATCCTGTGTCACACCAAGAAGGATATTAAGGAATAGTGACAAAAATTAATTTGGGCTGTTCTAAGCATAAAGCTGTCTCTTTCTTCTACAAAAGTACATCAGCCATCTCAGCATCCATCAGGGTGGATGAAAACATTTCCCATTAAATACAGTCACAGACACAGGCACACAGGCAGTCCTTGTGGGATATTACCTAAGTATTTCATGTAAGGCTTCCCATTTTCCAAGTAAGAACTGAATGAAACTTCTAAAGATGTGAGTGTAATTATGATTCCACAAAACATCATCTGCAGGTTTGGTAAGAGAATTGGGAAATGAGTATACTGATTTCTTACCAGAGCCTCTTACATTCTGATATAATTAGTGAAACAGAATGGCAATGACATAAAACCAGAGAGGAGAAAATTAACTTTCCTGTCCTCACATCAAAACATGAACATCCCGAGCTTTTGCATTTGAATGGTAGAACTACCTGCTTACAGAAGGAAGCAAAACCCTTAAAATCTTTTCCAATTTAAATGTGGAACCTTAAGTGCTTGGGAAGCCTAGTGCTCTCTGGCATATACATGTACTCTGGTATACGTTGAGCTACTCAGACACAAAGCAAAACACTGTATTTTCCCATTTGATTTTATAACGTAAGATTTTTCACAGAAATGACAGGTAGTGAGAGCTCATAGAAACAGTATTAAATGTCCTTACTAACTATCATGATGAGATATCCATTACCTTCTTTGCTTTTAAAGTTTTTCTCCATAATGTAGAGAAAATACCATCTGTCCAATCATTTGTAGCAACATCAAGAGTACCAAACATCTGCGAAGCTGTGATCGCCTTTGGGTTCATTCTCATCTCTTTATGAGGAGCGCCACAATCTGTCATTGCTTTCATCAAAATATTAATGCATTTTGTCTTTCCTGCACCAGTTGGACCTAGAGTCATCATACCTTAAAACAGTACAAACATGGTTTAAAATGAAATGTCAAAATGTCATACTACCATTTAATGGTTCTTTGCATCAATGATCCTTGTTTTATATTTATTAAAAGACAATACAAAAAAAGATGTTTCTCACTCCACTTACTTAATATTGACTAAAATGGAATTTAAAAATACTATCACAAGGCCTCTATACATGTCTGCTCTATTATGATAGGCAAGCCTATGTGGGTCTGTATCTTCCCTCAGGCAGTTCTGTTCCTTTTCTAATTGGAAAACACAACTGCCTTTTGATGTTTGCATGCAACGACACTGACATGACTGCTAGTAAACAAAAACAGTCATTTCTGAATGTATTTAATGAGAATGAATAGTTCCCAATGATATACAAAAACAAGTGTATCCTCTGAAGCAAAAATAAAAAAATATGTACTTGCATCCACGCATGCTAACATTTTAATACATTTTTCTTATATAAAAAAACATTAACAGCAACCACACTTTAGTTTCATCAGTGTATACCTATATTGCCTAAGGAAAAGAAGCAATGTTTTCAACAATAAATTGAGCCTACAGTTGAGCCTTTTCAGTTATATTTTCTATATCACCTATTCAAGAGGCCCAAAGTGTGTCCAAAAGCTGATGGGACATTCAGACTGAGACTTCCAAAGTCATCTAAGGGAGCTAGATAACTCCTATTAACCCTAGAGGACCTGGAGAACTTAATCCTTAGTTGGCTTTGAAAAACTCTTCAAAAAAGACATGGAACAAACAATCACAAACCCAAGTTACAAACCTAGTCTAGTATAATGCAGACTCCCTCTAGAACTAAAGGGAGCTGAAGGCTCCCAAAACCAGTTTGGGTACCCAGACAATCACTTACTCACGCCATATGGGGAGATCTAATCAAAGCCCCATGTTAATGGAATGGCTTTTCTGCTGGTTGGATGAAAACTGTTATGCAAAAGAGATTTCCGGATCCATGCACCAAATCTCTATGCCTCTGTGTGTGTGTGCATGAGCACTCCATTTGCATATATTGCCTCTATCTGCCAGCTCTGTTCTGCTCCCTTACCCCTGAGGGAAGCTTCCGAGGAGATCCTATTGACTAATTCCTCAAACAGCTGGAAGTTTGCTTTCCTAAAATTCAGGGTCCTGACTTTACTCATCCCCTGACCCATATCTGTCAGGTCTGCGAACCCCACCAGTGCACAATCACTGCATTTTAACTTGTTTCATAGAAATTTCAATCAGTGAAGGCCACACTCGTATTTTCCATAAAGCTAAAATCTCACTATGTGTGCACTGCACACCAAAAAATGTTACAAGACTTTGCTAGCAAAATATCCAAATAGGCTTTAAAAATGACATCTGTTCAATTCTAAAATACATTTTTAATGAAAATAATCTGCATTCCGTTGCAGATAGTATAAAAAGCTATTGCTTTTATGCAGTCTCAAAACCTCATCTAGCACGCTAACCATGTCGGACTCGTTGAGTTTCATAGAGCTGAATGAGTTTAAGTATCCATGGTGGATGATGAATAAGCCCTGCTTTCTCTGCCTGTTTCTGAATGGCTGACTGTAGTTCAGGATACCCAGCTTTATCCAGAGTAATTCCAGGGAATAGGTCACAAATGAGACTCATAAATAAAGGTTCATCTTCATCCACCTGTCAAGAATAGAGTAGGGTAAAATACATTATTTATTCATTTAAATTATTATTACAGCTGTAAACAATCTTCAAGAATATGCCATTTAAAAGATGGCAACAGAAAACCTTATCTTTTCAAAAGCAAATATTATAATTATGAATGAGTTTTAAGTGAATTTCATACAATGCAATCACAAGTAGTAACTTCTAAACTAAATACTTAAAGCTTATAAAAATGTTTACATCTTAATACATTTTTGTCAATACATACGCACACACATTTATTCATTTGTTACTTAAGTCAGCAAGATTTATTCATACTGTATTTTGCCTTGGATTTTTTACGATTTTTTTCCTTCTGTAAATCACTGAAGCACGCCTACACCAATGCACTGAATAGGTTCACATCAGAGACAGAGAAATTGGTTCCATCACAAAACTGGCTCCCAAGGTAAATACACAGAGTCTAGACATGCTATAACCTTTCAATAATAGCAATAAAAAGAAAGATGAATACTTTAAATAGTAAAATCAAAAGAGATTAGACTATACAAGTAGGCAGTAGCTGCTTCCAATCACCTCACTCATTGCAATTGTTATGAAGTTCTGAAAAGACAATAGACCCCCAAGAAATTTAGAAATTGAAATTCTGGATTAACAAGGATATTTAATGATATTGTTAAAAGTTAATACAATGTATTATTCCTTTTAATCCTTAGGTAGGGCAGAAAGAAGAAAAAACAAGAGCCAATTAGAGGACCAGGTTATGTCCCCTAGGTTCTGATAGTATTTCTACTGATTTTTTCAGCTAAGGCTTCTGATGTGTTTTCCCCTCTTTAAAGGACAAATAGTGCTCACATTGTAACTATTCTGATTCTCCTCTCATTGACAGACCATATTAAAAACTGCAAAATAATGTATTCAACTGCTGAAGAAAAAGGTCTTTTCAAAGTGCGTAACAAATACACTTAAAAATGCAAACACAGTGCTCTTTTGGGGAAAGTCACCAGTGTTACAGTACCAGTTTGGAGAGGTTCATGTCCCGCAGAACCCTCATCACTACAGTTTTCTCTGGCTCTTTTGGATTAGATCTTTTCACTGCTCCCAGTGTTCTTAAAACAGACAGGATATTTCTGAGCCCGAAGTCATAGTGAACCTTGAAATAATGCATAAACACAATAGGCATCACAAAGATTAAACACTTTAAAATCAACAGAGGGCTGAAAACTAAGTTCATTAAATAAATAAATATGTTATTGAACTTTTAAAGATAATTAATTTTACAGCTCTTCATCTTTTCAACTGGATTTCCAGTTCTGTTACTATCATATCCTGAAGATATTTTTCAGTATTGCATATCCATACCTGCCAAGTGTCCCTTTTGGCGGTAGACTACCACTTTTACAAGTCATCTGTAACAAAGGTGCGTTTTCTATCTTTCTCCTATATTCATAATTTGCCAGATGCACAAACAGCAAACCACACATCTTCAGACCCTGTTTTCTGCTTATGCAAGGACTGTTGCTATCTTGATATATAGTACTGGGATTCGTGAATAAAAGGGCCAATGTCATAGAATCATAGAATACGAGGTTGGAAGCGACCTCAAGGATCATCTGGTCCAACCTTTCTTGGCAAAAGCATGGTCCAGATGAGATGGTCCAGCACTCAGTTCAGCTGAATTTTAAAAGTGTCCAATGTTGGGGAATTCACCACTTCCCTGGAGACATTATTGCAATGGCTGACTGTTCTCATTGTGAAAAATTTTCCTCTTGTGTCCAATCGGAATCTCCTCAGGATTAACTCGTACCCATTATGCCTCGTCTTTTCCATGTGACTCCTTGTAAAAAGGGAGTCTCCATCTTCTTTGTAGCCACCCTTTAAATACCGGAACATAGTGATAACGTCTCCCCTAAGCCTTCTTTTCTCAGAGCTGAACAAACCCAGTTCTCTCAGCCTTTCCTCATATGGCAGGCTTTCCAGTCCTTTGATCATCTTTGGGGCCCTTCTCTGGAACCTCTCAGCCTGTCCACATCTTTTGTGGTATAGCAGGGACCAAAACCAAACACAGTATTCCAGGTATGAGCTGAGAACCACTGAGCAGAACAGAGTGGGATAATGACTTCTTTATCTCTTCTGGTGATGCCATTGTTCACGAAACCAGCATTCTGTTCACTGATATAAAGAAACATACTGAAATCATTCAGATACAATTTGTTATATGTAAGCCTATCCTATCTTGTACTTGATGACTTTCGGCTCTGTGGATGGTTTCATAACAATTTGGTTCAGAACAGAAGGATTTACTTCCAACAGCCATGTGCATCCTAGAGATTAATCTAACCAGCTTTGGACTGAGGCAGGCAAGGGCTGGAATATCTTCCCCTTCACTACAGGTGCAGCTGCATATGTGCAGAGCCATACAAACATTCAATTAATTTTAGCACTTGTATCTGAACATACAATTCTGTCTCAGTTAACATAAATTTGAAAATATATGCAAATGTTCTGTAATGTGTTTCCTCTTTGATCATCGACGCAAATCCTAGAAGGAAAGCTATCAGGGTAAAGGTTTGAAATTATAAAGTCTCCATTACTGCTGGCTGCTTGGAAAACTAAGTGATAAAGACAGACATGGAAGGAGATAATAAAGATATTCTTACATTTGGAGAATATCTGCTCCTTCTGATTGATAGGAAATGTTTTTGAGACCAAGTGCATAGACTCTGTCTTACACTATCTGTTGTGTGTTGACCTTGGCCAGCTTCCAAACGCCCACCCAGCCATTCTCTCACTCCCCCTGCTCAACAGGACAGAGGGAGAAAAGAAGATGAAAAGAAAGCTCATGGATTGATATAAGGACAGGGAGCTCACTTACCAATTACCATCACCGCCAAAACAGACTTGACTTGGGGAAAATTAATTTAATTTATGGCCAACTACAATATATTTGGATGGTGAGAAACAAAGACAAAATTAAAACAATACCTTCTCCCTTAGCCTCCACCCCTATTTCCCAGGCTGACAAATTGGAACAATACATTGAGCACAACCCAGAATTTTCAGCAAGAAATAACTTATTGGTTAGGTTTGCAGACAAAACCAAGCTGGTGAACTAGACCACAACTAGACTTCAAAATTACTAAGATAAATTCAGTAAATGATCTACGTATGATGCAATTAAATAAAGAAGGGTGCAAAATATTACACAGATAGAAATAACCAACTGCACAAATAAAGAAGACTAACAACTCTTCTTCATTCAGTTGAGAAACAAGACAGGTGCAGAAAGCTTTGCAGAAAAATATCTGACATTGGACTGAAGTCACAAACTCCCCAATGATATATCTGTAATTATAGTGGGCAATAAAAGTAAAAGTGTCCTTTTTAGGACAGTTGAAAAGACATTTCCTTTGCAGTTGGCACTTCCATAGTGTGCCCAAAAGTTGGATTCCACACCTGAAGACTCACCCTACTGAAGAGAATTTAGAAAAGACTTTAAAGTTATCAGCTGACTAGAAAACATGCTATATCAGGAAGTAAACCAAAATCTACTGTAGATGTAGGAAGAGCAAATATGTAGGATTAGTTACAATAAAAGTCTTCGACATGCAAAAAATACCTTCAAAGAGGAAGACAGAAGGAAGAGAAAGGAAAAGAAGTAATGTACTGAACTACTGCAAGGGAGATTCAGGTTAACTTTTAGAGAAAACTTTGTGACCATAAGGAAAATGAAACTTTGGAACAAATTGCCTGGGAAACTGCAGATTGTCTGTCACTGGAAAACATTCAAGAGAGTCACAAACATTAAAAACAAATTATTTAGCCAAGACTTATTTTTGCTCGAGAAAGGTATGTGGATGACCCCTCAAGGCCCCATCCAGCCTTGTTTTCTATTATTCAATCAAGTGCCAAGTTATGACCAGTTGAAAAACTTAGATACAAATATTCAGCCAGGTATTGCCAGGAAAGCTCATTTGCAGACAGACACATTAAGTCAAAAAGGTTAACCACTTTGTGTGAAGTTTGGAAGGCAGATTACATGTTGATGACAGAGTCCTCTATGTTAGGGGCAGTTTTAAATGTTCAGAATTTAACAGTGTGAATGACAGCGTTGAGTGTGTATGGATAAGAATTAAGGGGAAGGCCAACAAGGCAGATGTGATGGGAGTTTGTTATAGACCCCCTAATCAGGATATAGAAACTGATGAAATATTCTATAAGCAGCTGGCAGAGGTCTCACGATCATTTGTCCTTGTTCTCGTGGGGAACTTCAACTTCCCAGATGTCTGCTGGAAATACTATGCAACAGAGAGGGAAGAGTCCTGGAGGTTCCTGGAGTGTGTGGAAGACAACTTCCTAACACAGCTGGTGAAGGAACCAACTAGGGGAAGTGCCCTACTGGACCTACTGTTTGTTAACAGAGAAGGTCTTGTGGAGGATGTAAAGGCTGGAGGTCGTCTTGGGCACAGTGATCATGAAATGGTACAATTTTTAATTCTTGGTGAAGCAAGGCAGGGAGCCAGCAGAACTGCCACCTTGGACTTCCGAAGGGCAGACTTTTGCCTGTTTAGGAGCATGGTTGAGAGTGTCCCTTGGGAGGCAGTTTCAAGCAGGTACTCTTAGAAGCACAGGAGAAGGCCATCCCCATGGCTTGAAAAACGAGCCGATGGGGAAGACAACAAGCCTGGCTAAATAGAGAGCTTTGGCTGGACCTCAAGAACAAAAGGAAAGCTTACATTCTCTGGAAAAGGGGGTTGGCAACTTATAAGGATTATCAAGACATAATGAAGCTATGTAGGGGGAAAATTAGAAGGGCCAAAGCTCAGTCAGAACTCAGCTTGGCCACTGCAGTTAAAGACAATAAGAAGAGATTCTTTCAGTATATCAATAGAAAAAAGGAAGACTAGGGAAAATGTAGGCCCACTGATGAATGAGACGGGTGCCCTAGTGGTGGAAGACACAGAGAAGGCAGAGTTACTGAATGCCTTCTTTTCTTTGGCTTTCACTGCTAAAGCTGTCCCTCACGAATCCCATACTCTGGAGGCAAGAGGGAAGGTCTGGAGAGAGGAAGATTTTCCCTCAGTTGAGGAGGACAGGGTCAGAAACCACTTGGCCAAGCTGGACATTCATGGGGAATGTCCATGGGCCGTGACGGGATGCACCCACCAGTGCTGCGAGAGCTGGCAGATGTTATTGCTAGACCACTCTCCATCGTCTTTGAAAGGTCATGGGGAACAGAAGAGGTGCCTGAGGACTGGAGGAAGGCTGACATCACTCCAATCTTCAAAAAAGGCAAGAAGGAGGAGCCAAGAAACTGCAGACCGGTTAGTCTCACATCGGTCCCTGGGAAGGTAATGGAGAGACTCATTCTGGATGTCATCTCCAAACACGTTGAGGAACCGAAGTTATTGGAAGTGGTCAACACGGATTTACCAAGGGTAAATCATGCTTGACCAATTTGATGGCCTTCTATGATGATGTAACTGGTTGGCTGGATGAGGGGAGAGCCGTAGATGTCATCCACCTTGACTTTAGCAAGGCTTTTGACACTGTCTCCCATAACATCCTCATTAGGAAGCTGAGGAAGTATGGGTTGGATGAAGTGACAGTGAGGTGGATTGAGAGCTGGCTGTGTGACAGAACTCAGATGGTTGTGATCAGTGGCATGAAGTCTAGTTGGAGGCCTGTAACCAGTGGTGTCCCCCAGGGGTCAATACTCGGTCCAATTTTGTTCAATATATTCATTAATGACCTGGATGAGGGGACAGAGTGTATCCTCAGCAAGTTCGCTGATGATACCAAACTGGGAGGGGTGGCTGACACTCCAGAGGGCCGCGCTGCCATCCAGTGTGACCTGGACAGGCTGGAGAGCTGGGCAGAGAAGAACCTAATGAGGTTCAACAAAAGCAAGTGCAAGGTCCTGCACCTGGGGAGGAAGAATGCTAGGCACCAGTACAGTTTAGGGGTGGACCTGCTGGGAAGTAGTTCTGGGGAGAAGGATCTGGGGGTCCTGGTAGACAGGAAATTATTCATGTCCCAGCAATGTGCCCTTGTCGCCAAAAAGGCCAATGGAATTCTGGGCTGCATAGAGAAGAGTATGACCAGTAGGTCGAGGGAGGTCATTCTCCCCCTCTACTCAGCACTGGTGATGCCACAACTGGAATACTGTGTCCAGTTTTGGGCTCCCCAGTTCAAGAGGGACAGGAAACTGCTGGAGCAAGTCCAGCAAAGGGCAATTAAGATGACTGAGGTATTGGAGCATCTCCCTTATGAAGAAAGGCTGAGAGAGCTGGGACTCTTTAGCCCAGAGAAAAGAAGGATGAGGGGAGACCTTATTATGGCATACAAGTATCTGAAGGGTGGGTTGAAGGAGGATGGAGCCAGACTCTTTTCAGTGGTTCCCAGTGACAGGACGAGAGGCAATGGACACAAGTTGGAACATAGGAAGTTCCATTCAAATGCACGGAAAAACTTCTTTACGGTTAGAGTGACAGAGCACTGGAACAGGCTGCCCAGGGAGGTTGTGGAGTTCCCTTCTCTGGAGATTTTCAAGACCCACCTGGATGCAGTCCTGAGTAATGTACTCTAGGGAATCCTGCTTTAGCAGGGGAGATGGACTAGATGATCTCTAGAGGTCCCTTCCAACTCTGAAGATTCTGTGATTCATAATTTAGTAAATTATACGTCCTAGTGAAATATCCAGAATCATGCATGACAAGGGCTGATATATTTCTTTTTCTCCATGCTATATGACTATCATTGACATACTGGAATGAGCCCAGCAATGGATGACCAAGTGAGAGGAAAAGAGACAATGGTCAAAATTTGCAACAGGGAATATTGCAATGGTTTGCATAAGGAAAAGATTCTTCACAATGAGAGTGGTCAAACATAGAAAAGGTGCCCAGTGAGACTGAATATCTCCATCCTCAGAGATATTCAAAACCCAACAAGTGCCTTAGCAACCTGCTCTAAATTGACCTGTGTTGAGCTAGAACTTGGACAAGGTGACCTCTGGAGCTCCCTTCCAACTTAGATGAGTCTATGATTCTATAGAAGTGACAACTTCGTTAAATTTGAAGAAATACTGTCATACCTGTTAGAAAATTTAAAATAAACTAAAATTACTTTTAAAGACAGGTTTTCTGGTGCATTCTAACCGACCTGCATGATGGGTGGTTCAAAGCGACCATCATTTATTTTCCTTAATCAGTCTGCTATGTTAACAGCTTTGCCTTTCAGGAATGGTACAGAACAGCTAGAATTTACTGGCAAATACAGATTAAGAACTATTTCTTTGCTACATCTTTTAACAGCAGGCAAAAGATTGCACTTGGGCAAAATGGACTGCAGTGGTATAGCTGACGCTCTTGTAAGGAAGTATTAAAAGTCTGCAAATAAAGATCTCAACACTAGAAGCATAGTTTGTTGTTGTGGGGAAAAGAAAAAAGGGGTATCAGTGGTTTTCTCCATATGAAAGCATCTTAAACAGATGCTCCTCAAAAAGGGATTATGGCCTCATTTGCTTTCAAGATTTGTTAGGTTTTTCTTTTCAGTTTCTATGGTTTTCCCTAATCTCAGCGAGGCTCTGTGGAATGTAGTAGGGAATTTTGGCTAGAAGTTCTACAAGAAAAGCAAATAATTCAGCTTTGGAGGCTCTGTCAGAATAACCGTTTCACCGGCCTGTGGACACCTTGGGCTTCCTACATTTGCTAAGGACTATTTTACTTTTGTATGTTTTTCTTTACTAAAGGAGACGATAGTCACTCAGGGCGCCTTTGGCTATTTGTGAGTCAGAGTTCTTCTTCCTACAGAGTCTGCATTTGTGTGTGTAAAATGTCTGGAGGACTTCATGTACTCCTTCTGGCAAATTCCTTTTAGATTTTGTGGGAGGTAAGTTCAGTCGGTGAATGCTTCTTTGTTGTTATTTTCTTCTGTTGATGTATATTGCATTTGCTGAAAACAGGCAATGTTCTGCCATTTCCTATTGCATTGATTCTTTATGCGACCCTGTTCTTTCCAGTCAACTGCCCAGATACCCAGCAGTACTTACTTTGAATTTAAAATTTACCATTAAAAATTTAAATAAATAAGTTCCACTGGGACATGCAGATATGCCTTTAAGAAAGCCTGTCTGTACTTTACAGTTCCAGTTTTCTGGCTAGACAGAATCAGTTTGTGTCCCATTGTACTCTCCAGTTCATGAGACTCCCATAGCTAATCAGATGAACTCAACAGATCTCTCTCTACATATAATCACATATCACATCAGATGTATTTCCCAACCTACAACAAACTTCACGAGGAACATTAGCAAGTCTTTCAAAATATCCCGTTACTGCTACAACTATGAATGATGGGGGAGGGAGATAACACACATTCAAGTGTGGTAGTGGTGGACCCAACTGAAAAGCAAAAGAGGTGGACAAGAGAGACTTCAAGAATGACAAAACAGTGTGGAAAGTGGCCCATCTCAAGTGTATGCATGCAGATGATGAAGGGTCAAGCGGACAGCATCATGGCAGAAGCTCTCACATTCTTCTTGGGTAACCAGCGCAAGTAGGTACCAACTGAAGTGCCTGTTCACTATTGCACGCAGCATGGGAACAAAACAGGAAAAGATAGAACTCTGTGTGCAGTCACAGGGCTACAGTCTACCTGGGATGACAGAAAAGTGGTGAGATAGCTTATAAGACTGGAGTGCTGCAATGGATGGGTGCAGGTTCTTTAGGAAGCACAAGCCAGGAGGGCCGGAAGGGGAGTTGCTCTTTAAAGTGAAAGAACGTGGGAACACTTTACCTTAGGATAGCTGATGAGACAGTTGAGAGCATTTGGGTTAGGACTAGAGGGCTGATCAACATTGTGGCAGATGTCTGCTGCAAACATCCTGATGAGGAAGAAGCTGATGAAACTTTCTTTCAACAACTGGAATTAGCCTCATCTTTGCAGGCCCTGGTCCTCACTGGGGTCTTGACACCCGCCAATATCTGCTGAAAGGGCAACACAGCAGGGCAGAGGCATTCCTCTGATTTCAACACTGTCTCCAATAACATCCTCACAGACAAAATGGTGACTAGACAGGGTGGTCAGGCACTTCAACAGCTTGACCAGAGAGGCTGTGCAGTCTCCATCCTTGGAGATACTCAAAGCTCATCTACACACGGTGTTGAGCCACCTGCTCTATGGTATAGTACTTGTTGACCTCCAGAGGTCCCTTCCAAACTCAGTTCTCTGATTTTATAATTGTATATAATGGTTTTATACAAGAGCAGGACTGTCCAGAGGGCTGCTAATAGTCACAGGCAGGACAAACTAGCATACTACCATGGGTTTGCAGAAAACTATGTTTCCTGGCTCATATTACAGAGTATAGAATCACGATCCACGATGTAAACCACTAGGAACAAAGATCAGCATAACGGGCTTGTCTGATGGATACTGGAGAAATGTTAGAGGGTCCTGAAGAAATTACAAATACCCATGAAAGACTGTTCCCCACAGACATCGTGGCTTCTATAGTAAGAACTATGGAATTTAAGTTATAAGTGAGATATAAGCATAAAATTCAAATATGTAATTGTGATGTAGCTGGGTGCGAGGGCTGTGTCTGTGTGCACACCCAGAGCACTTGGTCATTAATTTCCATCAATTAATAGCAAGGAACTTCCTTGCTAGCATCAGCATAGATGAGACAAAGGACTGACCTGACACAAGGTGATTGAGCTACAGGCCTTCACAACAAAGCATTTGACTAATTGGTACAGGAGTTCTCCATATGAGAACTTCAGCCAGTTCCAGAGAGTCCTCTAGGCAGTTCCTATGATCCCTTGACCAACTGATAAGCACTACTCATGTTTCAATATGTTAATTAACATGCTGAGTGGAGAATCTTGCTGTCTCAGAGACTTCAGGGGAGCTTCTGCTGCAGAAATGACTAAACTACACATAGAAATTCTTTGCACAGATGCAGCAATGGTCATGTACAAAACATCATACGCTGTTAAAATAGCTAAAAGAAGTTTTGTACATAGTTAAGTTTTGTTTGGTTGTGTGTGTTATTCTTAAGTACTCTGTCCAGGAGTGAAACAGTTCCAACACCCATGACAACACAAAAAAAGCAAAGCACTTTTGCAGGGGTAGATGACTGAATTTCTGATGCCTGCTTAAAGGTCTCTTCCACAGGGAAGGAAAGAATCTGCCAGGACAAAAATCACCACACAAACTGAGGCAATGAGAAAATTTAATCTCACTGAGGCCAAGCCCGAGGAAAAAAAGAGAGATCCATATTCAATACTCTAGAGACAAGCTATGTTGCTAACTGCTGAAACTGTGCATACACAAATTTTCCTAAACAATGTCCACAAATTCCACTTGACAGAGCTCTTGGAAAATGATCTTCTGAAAAATGCAGCCTATAAGCCTGGTAACTACAAAACACAGGCAGATGACAGAACTGAAAGAGTAGGTTGGACAGCAACAAATGGACTAACACTAGTGATGTTAGATCAACATAGGATGATTCATATTGCCTAAAAACCAATTTGAAGGCTAATGGAGACACTCTGGGCTATATTAGAGGGAAGCCGGTAGCAAATATGACCCTTCAGAAGCCAGCCTACAACATAAAGCTGATGACTAAAACTCTCCCAGAAAAATATACCTAAGAGAAATTAAAATTTGAATCCTTTTTGGTTATGTATATTGTGAGTGAAATTACAGAGGTACGGAGATAGGAAGAGAAGATCCAAACCTGTAGTTTTTTGTTTTAACTCTGAAATAATGAGGGCAATATGATGGACCATTATCTTATTCTTGTGTTGTCCATGATTTTTCCATGGAATTCAACAGTCACTAATAAATATGTGGTATAGAACTGAAATAATATAATGGAGAATGTAGTCAATATGCTCAGGTTCATTAGGAAACAACCAAAGCAGGCATTTGAGCTGCAACTTACCTACCATTCACATGATTTCTCTTTGAGACCCTCTAGTGGACAGCCAGCACAGGGCATTCAAAAGGTAACGACTAGTTCTGTTTGTAAAAGCAGCTTTATCCTTTATTTCTCCCCATACAAACAGAATAGCACTTTTCTGGTAGCACTCAGCAAGACAGTGCCTTCTAGGCACTCTTCAGTTATTTATAATTCTTACACTGCCTTTGCAATAGATCTAGCCTTCACTTCATAAGTGAGGAGACTCACAAATGTGTCCTCTACAAAGTTCAGCAGAGCAATATACACCATTCCTCATAGCTTCTCCAATAACTGCACTTTGTTTAAAAATAAAAAATAAAACTTCCTTTACTATACTAATTAGTTTGAAAAATAAATACAATGTGATGATTTCAGACTCTGTTTCTAGAGCTTGAAACCGAAACCCCTAAAAAATTAATAGGTTCATGAGTGTCAAATAATTACGTATTCTATGAAAGTATATTCTCTACATTCCCTTCTAGTGACAGCTTACAGTTCGACAAATATTTATTTTACCTGTTTAGATAACTGCTCTTCACAGAGTTTGTAGAGTGTATAGAATTTTCGACTAAGGACTTGGTTGTCTCGGAAACCAGCACTTGCCAGCTTGACTCGCATAATAATGCTACGGTCAGGCACCATCATAGCAACTATGCGAAACTGAATCTTTAGATTTTCTGGAAGTTCCTGTCGTCCTGCATAGCCGGGGTTCTGAAAAATGCAAAATATAAAATAAAATATTATATAATGAAAGCAGGATAGGAAGGTTTATCTCTTCTGATAATTATTTAGCAAACACAGGAGCACGTGCCAGACTACAAAGGGTAACTCAAGCATGTTCCAATTACACATCACTACACAGTTACCTAAATACTGCACTTCATGAAGTATGTGGTATCACACATGTTATTTGGAGAAGCTCAAGAAGCCCACATCATTATGCAGTGACAACTTCTTAAACTCTTCCAGCTGTTTCTGAACTGCCTTCCCACCAGCCTTTGCATGCCACTAATCTGTCCTCTTTTTCAAATTAAAGTGATAACATTAACACCTTTTCAAAGGTAGGAAACCTTAAAATAAAGGCAAATGCTTCCATTTTGAGTTATGGGTATGTAGCCTACAGCTAAGGAGGGGGAGATACAAAGAGGCTTTTAAGGTATTCTTATGCTTTTCTGCTTCTTTGCCTCCTACACTGCTAGAAGCAGTCCACAGGCACCAAAGATAAATCTTCAGGAGGCCAGTGAACCAGAGTGTGGGTGGTTTCCTTCATGTTGTCATATAGAATGATTGCAGTCAAAAGTTCTTCACAGGTGGTGAAATACTGACCAGACCAACTACAGTAGTCCTTGCAGTGGTCAATTACTTCGGGTTTATTTTGACAGACTTTGACTAAAAATATAAGAGGGTCAGGTTTAGTCTCAATCTGTCAAATATTCAACTAAAGAAGCCCTTGAAATACGTAGTTAATGCTAATTGCATACCTCAAGTCCTAAGTTCCAGTTAAACATATGGGCAAGAGAAAATATCACCATTATTATTTGACCAAATTATTGCTCAGATTGTATTCACAGAATCATGGAATGGTCAGGGTTGGAAGGGACCTCTGGAGATCATCTAGTCCAACCCCCCTGCCAGAGCAGGGTCACCTACAACAGGTTGCACAGGATGGCGTCCAGGTGGGTTTTGAATGTCTCCAGAGTGGGAAACTCCACAACCTCCCTGGGCAGCCTGTTCTAGTGCTCCAACACGCTCAAAGTAAAGAAGTCCCTCCTCATGTTTAGATGGAACTTCCTATGTTCAAGTTTGTGCCCATTACCTCTTGTCCTATCACTGGGCACCACTAAAAAAAAGACTGTTTCCATCCCCCTGGCACGCTCCCTTTAAGTATTTATAAGCATTGATAGGATTCCCCCTCAGTCTTCTCTTCTCCCAACTAAAAAGAGCCAAGTCCCTCAACCTTTCCTCATAAAAAAGATGCTTCAGTCCCCTAATCATCTTTGTAGCCCTTTGTTGGACCCTCTCCAGCAGTTCTCTGTCCTTCTTGAACTGGGGAGCCCAAAACTGGACACAATACTCCAGATGCGGCCTCACCAGGGCAGAGTTAGAGGGGGAGGATAATCTCCCTCGACCTGCTGGCCACACTCTTCTATTCACTATTTTCTAACAGACAGTTACAATTATTTCAACAGGGAAATTTCAATGGGAAATGAAATAGGAAAGATTTTTCACAATTATGCCCTTTACACTTATTCGCAAACGTACCATAGTCAGAAATATTCCAAATTCTCTGTCCATGTCAACAACATCACCATCAGTGAAAATGAACTGAGGTTTCTTATTTTTCTTACACTGAAGTACGATATATATCTGCTGAGCAGCTACTGATAAAACTGGAAGTTCAATGCGGTTAAATTCATCAAAGCAACCCCATGAACCTGACTGGGCTAAACCTAAAAAAGCAAAAGGAAAAATATTTTGTTAAAATATAAGATCAAACAAGAATAATTTATATATAAAATATAGCATGTTGTATACAACTTCATGTAACATGAGAAGAACAGAGAGCATGAACATAGAGTGAAATGAGGAAAAACTCAAAATAAATTGGGCTGTGCATTAAGGACTCCCAGAAAAAGACTTACCCCTTAGAAGAAAGATGTACAAACTTCTTTATAAAGAATCCTACACCCTTATGGAAACCATGAGGCAGAAACTGTTCAATAACACTGTATATAGCACCTAGTAGCATAAACATGCATATAGCATGGAAGCGCATTTATGCAGGGGGTGAAATTGTCAAAGACGAGCTTGAGAGACACCTACTTAAATGAAAAGCACAGAATCAAATGCAGAAATCACTACATTTGTGACAGAAGTATTGTAACGTTTTATAAAAATTAATTCATAGGTCAAAAATTGTTGGAGAATGACATTAGGCGGTTCAGGAGAAAGGAATTTGATGTCACACTTACAACTGTTCTCTGGAACAGGCCATGGAGTTCTAGACAGACATTAGTATCCATAAACATCATGAAATGAAGGCCTTTTGGGAGAGCCAAGTACTCCTTCTTCTGTATCATGTTAGCAGAATTGAAATGGTAAGAGTCTCCAGTGGCAGCTTTCCAGAGCAGCAGTGGGACAGCTACATAATCCTCTGCTATTCCATGTCCACTTCACAAGAGACAAAGGCTAGTAAGTCTACACAGGAACTCCGTGGATGACACCTCCTCCCTTCCCAAAGCCCACTCTGGACTAGTATTTCCTATTGTCTGGGTCCAGCAAGGACCTGGATCAGTACTTTAACTGGTGCTACAAACAAATGTGCAGAGTTTTAATTCATTCCACTGGACTGCTGGAGCTGTTTGGCTTAAGCCATTTGAAGGTAGTGCTAAATGCAGAAATAAAGCACACATCCAAGAAAAGGCATTTATGTGTTTGCAATGTTGAACAACTACGCCCAGAGCTCCCCCGAATCCCCATACTTTATATGGCAATGCCTATAGCACTGGTAAAATAAATCAAGGGGTGGTTTATGTGCAATGTTAATTCCTTAAGACGGTTAGGCTAATGGAAGAGAAAGTACTCAAAAATCAATAATAATATTATTAATACACTTTTTTTGTTTTGTTTTCTCTACCCTGTCTTTGCTCTGGCCTGTTCTGCTCATATTATCCTTCTTCCCTTTCTTCTGCTGTTCCTTGTCTGAGAGTCTCTTGCTCTTTAAGACATTCTCTAGGAACTCTCATCTTGTTCCAGATCCCCTTGAGGCCTCTTTTATGTTTCTTCTCTGCCCCTCTTCTACTCTGTCCCATCTTCTACTGTAATCAGCTATCATAGCCAAATCAATACTTGTCAGTGCTTGCAGATTGCAAAAATAGAAAAAAAATATGAAAATAATTCTTACATTCATTTTTTTATCTTTTTTCATGCCCACTAACCACTTCTTTTAATATTTTTGTATTGATTGGTCTTTTTTACCCACGTAATTTTGGAAGAACTCTTAAACAAAATTAGTGGAGTCACATCAGATCAAAAACAGTGGTATTACAGCCAAAATTGTCTCCTTAAAATTTGACTCAGCCAGGGCAATACTGCAGATCTCCCATAAAATTCAGTTCAATTTCATATGTAGAGTAATCTTTTTCCTAAACTGCTTATAACTAATTTCTGTGACAAGGAAAAACATGCTCTAAAAGAAAAGAATTTGAAGAGAATGAAATGTCACATGGACTTAATTACAAAATTTAAAAGCAAATGGAATATATTTAAATACCACAATGCCATAATGAAGCAAAGAGTAAAGTAATTCTATAGATAGGTACCAAATTTAAAACATGGAAGATTCAATCCTATTGTCTTTAAAAAGAAATGAGGACTGTTCCTTGACTTCACTGGTGTGGCAGCAAGTCCTTTAACTTATGTTCTCCCTTTTGTATGAGGGATATCAGGGCCCTGGACGCACCAACAGGCCTTAATTGCCCTGACCAGCCTTACCTGCAGCTTCTACCCATATTCCCTGTCCTCCAGTCCAGGAGTTCCATTTCAGCTCAGGCAGGTCTGAGTCTTCAGTCTTTGCCTGAGCTCTGCTGTATGTAGGGCTGGAGACAGTCCCATCCCCTGTTATCCTGACTTGCTGACTTAACTTCCTGGAGGACCCCAGAACTACCCATAGTCTTATCTCCAGCCCTGCCTCCTACTGTTTCTGACTGAACTTCCTAGATAGTCCCTGGACCCAGTTTGTTATTTCACCTTGTCTGATGGTCACTGGACAGTTGATGGAACAAGCTGTCACCAACCTGCCCTGCTCAGGCACTGTGGGACTGTGCCCTGGTGAGTGAAGTCCCTGCCCCTGCCTGTGGACAACCTTGGCTCCTGGCTTGTCTTCCCTCATGGAGCTGCCCCATTCTTGCCACTCCCTGATGAAAAATTCTTGCAGAGATTTTTCAGATGTATTTGTCCCTTTTTGTTACATGTGTTATATGACTAATAGGATCCATTCTAAAAATAAAAAAAAAAAAAGTTTTTTTCTACTTTGTGTATTACACATCAATATCTTCTCTTTGGGAAGCAACAAGGAAAAGCCCTATAGTTGGGTATTCTTTAACAAAGAGACTTTGTTCATAGAATCATAGAATGGTTTGGGTTGGAAGGGACCTTGAAGATCATCTAGTTCCAACCCCCCTGCCATGGGCAGGGACACCTCCCACTAGACCAGGTTGCTCAAAGCCCCATCCAACCTGGCCTTGAACACTTCCAGGGATGGGGCATCCACAACTTCCGTGGGCAACCTGTTCCAGTGTCTCATCACATTCACAGTAAAGAATTTCTTCCTAATATCTAATCTAAATCTACCCTCTTCCAGTTTAAAACCATTACCCCTTGTCCTATCGCTACACTCCATAATAAAGAGTCCCTCCCCACCTTTCCTGTGTGCCCCTTTTAAGTACTGGAAGGCTGCAATAACATCTCCACGGTGCCTTCTCTTCTGCAGGTTGAACAACCCCAACTCTCTCAGCCTGTCTTCATAGCAGAGGTGCTCCAGCCCTCTGATCATCTTCGTGGCCCTGCTCTAGTCTAGCTCCAACACGTCCATGTCCTTCTTATGTTGGCAGCCCCAGAGCTGGACACAGTATTCCAGGTGGGGTCTCACCAGAGCGGAGTAGAGGGGCAGAATCACCTCCCCGACCCGCTTCTTTTGATGCAGCCCAGAATACGGTTGGCGTTCTGGGCTGTGAGCACACATTGCCAGGTCATGTTGAGTTTCTCAGCAACAAACATCCCCAAGTCCTTCTCTTCAGGGCTGCTCTCAATCCATTCTCTGCCCAGCTTGTATTTGCGCTTGGGCTTGCTCCAACCCACGTGCTGGACCTTGCACTTGGCCTCATTGAATTTCATGAGGTTTGCACGGGCTCACCTCTCAAGCCTTTCAAGGTCCCTCTGGATGGTATCCCTTCCCTCCAGCGCGCCGACCACACCACACAGTTTGGTGTCATTGGCAAACTTGTTGAGGGAGCACTCGATCCCACTGTCCATATGTTGCTGACAAAAATGTTAAACAGCACTGGTCCCACTACGGACCCCTGAGAAATGCCACTTGCCACTGCTCACCACTTGGATATGGAGCCGTTGACCGCAACTCTTTGAGTGTGGCCATCCAGCCAATTCCTTATCCACCCATCAATCAAATCCATTCCTCTCCATTTTAGAGACAAGGATGTAGTGTGGGACAGTGTCAAATGCCTTGCACAAGTCCAGGTAAATGACATCAGTCGCTCTTCCCTTATTCACCGATACTGTAACGCTGTTGTAGAAGGCCACCAAATTTTTCAGGCACGATTTGTTGGCAGTCACCAGTCACCTCCTTATTTTCCATGTGCCTTAGCATGGTTTCCAGGACGATCTGCTCCATGATCTTGCTGGGAACAAAGGTGAGACTGACCAGTCTGTAGCTCTTCCCTTTTTCCCTGTTTAAAAAGGGGGGGTTACGTTTCCCACTTTCCAGTCAGTGGGAACTTCACCAGACTGCCACAACTTCTCAAATATGATGGATAGTGGCTTGACAACTTCATCTGTCAATTCCCTCAGGACCCGTGCATGAATCTCATCAGGTACCATGGACTTGCACACCTTCAGGTTCCTCAGATGGTCTCGAACCTGGTCTTCTCCTACAGTGGGGTGTTCCTCCTTCTCCCAGTCCCTGCCTTTGCCTTCTGGAACATAGGCAGTGTGGCTAGAGCCCATGCCAGTGAAGACTGAGTCAAAAAACTCATTGAGGCCATATACTATGGCCTTTTACACTTACTATCTGTATATTAAAGGGGTTTGAAATTACTTTCTATATAAAATGGTGAGATGAGGTTCTAACCAAACAATTTTTCCTTGGGAAAGGCAAAAAAAAAATCACTTGTTCTATAATGCCACCTGCTGCATGGAGTTAGGAAACCTGACTCTCAGGCAAGGCCAATACCCCACAGCTTTGAATAAATTCTGTTCTTGAAAAAACACCTGGTGGTGTTTAAAAAGCAAAAGGAATGAAAATACACACACATAAGCAAAGACACAGCAAGCAAACTGTCAGCTGCGTAACAGCTTAGAGACAATGTAATTTTATTGTGCTCTGTCATACTGTGCATTACTTTCTGTCCCCACACAGAACGTAAAGCAGAAAATAATGGACAGGACTAAAGAGATCTTTAACTGTGTCTAAGAAATGTGACACACACACACCCCCAATCAGTACAGATATCCTACAAACCTGGTTCTCACATGATGTAAGAATCACACAGCATAGCTACTCCCACCTCAGAAAGACTTCAGAATGCACCTCTGCAATGCAGTGCCATGTCCCTTTCCATGTCAGTGATCCTATGATCTATAAACAGCTGGGTGGCCTGACCCTTGAACACTACATTGTGGCCACAGTCCCGAGTGCAGGTACTAGGGCCCCACACACAAAGAAAGTATGGTGATCCGACAGGCCAGGTGATAATACCCTATGTGCTGTTCTGCATTGTAAGGTCTGGCTAAAAATAGTGTGACAGTGCAGTAATTAATCATGACAAATCAGCTATAAACTCTCTTTTGCATTAACATGACACGTCTCTTAAGATTTTACAGAGGGGTAGAACTATAGTGCCATAATTCAAAGCAAATTTCACTAAAACAGAACTCTTGTCTAGCCACAGTGCAGCCCAGAAGCAGTAAGCTAAAAGGTACTCATTGGTCCCGAAAGAATTTACAGAGCTTCATACTCGTTTATTCACTTACTGAATTAAGGTAAATATCAAACCTTGCACTAAACATTGCATTAAATATCAAATCACGAAAAGGTACCTCAGGTAACACTAGAGCTGTTTGACTGTAACTATAGAAAACAGAACCAAAGTAAACCCAGCTTTTATACTTATCTACAGACAACCACAGACAAAAGGTCTCCTAAAGGGTATTCACTAACACTTTGCAGTAACAGTGATGAAGTACGCCTGGTTTGCTACTCCTGGGCAATTTTAACACTGTATTTGATATAATAGAAAACTTGAAAATTCACTATCTCACTTGCTTCCCTGGTACTTTTATGGGTTACCTCTGGTCCAATTCAGACGACCAGTGATACCTGAACCTACTTGGCTCAGCTCTGAGCCAACCAGGAGAACTGTAAATTATAATTTTATAGTATACAATCTATTGTTTTGTTGTTTATAGTATAGTATATTTTTCTATTTCTTTATTCTGAAGAACAAACATTGTCCTTACACAAAAAAATCTAGAAACATGGCTGCAGACATGACAACACCACCTCCACACCCCCTTTTTCTCCTCACTGCTAAATCTGCTAATATCTGATAACTTGACCCACAGCACCAGATGAAGTGAAAAGTTTGGAAGAGGAAACACTGGTGATGGAGTACAAAGCCTATCACAGACGTGGAATTCTAAAGAATTTCTCGATGTGTACACTAAAATATGTAGTATGTTTCATGACAATTTTCTTATCAGTCTGCATGAAAACACTTCTACAGCTGTGAAGAACTATCCTTCTTTTCCATTAAAGAGCTCATATGCATTGAAGAATCTTTCTCTAAACTCACTTTGCTCCTCCTATTAAACTAAAAATAGCTCATTTCCTTCCCCAACTTCTCCACTCTTCAAGAAATAGCAGATATCTTAAAGATGTTTCAACATTAAAATTGTGATTCCAAACCAGGCCTTTCCAAGTTGTGAAAATAAGTCCAAAGCAACTGGTGCCCTTCACAAATGAAAGCATCAATGATTTATGTAAGAACAGAATATTACTTTTCCTCCCAGACACACAACAGTCTGATGAATGCTGAAAAAAATCATCTTATTCAGCTCGATCTATTATCTAATTCCCAGGCAAATTCTCTGAGAAGTAAGCCACCATCCTACTAGCAAATTGACTGAGGTAAGCAGTCACAGGCATCATGGTCACCAAAGCAGCAATCTGTTGACTTCTAGAAGCATCTTTTCTAACTCTCATTAACACCAGCATGCCATTAAATGAGGCATCCAGATAACAAGGACGCATTACATAGTATTACTTAGCTTTTGTTGCATATGATGACAACACTACGTGGAAAACAGTCAGCTTACAGAAAAAAAAAAAAAACGACAAAGAAAGCTGAGCCCTAAAACTCAGCTCAGACACAGAAATGGTGCCCAGTTTCACTAAGAGAAGGTGTAACAAGCTCAGTTATCACTATTGCCTCAATCTGAAATGAAAGTGGGTAAGTTACCAAAGCGCTCAGGATAAGAAGGCAAAACCAAAGCAAGGATAGAGGCTAGATACTCGAATTGACACAAGTCACAAACGGTTTAATACAAAGAAGTGAAATCACAAAGGAGTCAAAAAAAAAAAAAAGTTGGTAACATAAGAGATACAAACATTCTCACAGAAGGAGCAAAGAGTGAAAAGACAACAGCTTGCTGAGATCAGACAAACCTACTCCAAGGAGACACAAAGGCTGACATCTCCCCTCTGAGACTGATGACTGCAGGTCCAAAGGAGACCCAGTAGATGACTGTGCTTGGAGTTATGAGCATATTCATGCTTAGTCAGACAGCACGCTGGTCTCAGCTCTCTTCTGTTTATTACCAATGAGTAAAATAAATTTGGGACACTAAAAGTCTGTATGCACGATAACAGACATGCAACTATAAGCTGGGGTTACAAGAGGTGCTTTGAGAAATTTGTGACCTTGACTGAATTCGTATGCACAGGTAGTTCAGTTTCTAGCTTAGAAATGTTTATCTGTTTGTTTGGTATTATATAAATGAGCAGCTTTCCATAGCTCCTCGTCACTAGGTAACTATCTTCTCTTTTGTTATGCGAAGAATCTAGCCTTGGTTATAATCACAGTATTTACCTCAGGCGAGGACTACAGTAATGCAATATATTCAGTACAGAAGTCATCAGCTTCTATGAAAGTTTAACCCACATCCCACCGTCACTTAATGGGATACTATGAAACCTGTCTTCTGCTCTCACTGCCTATAGGAGCATTGAGCCAGTTTCAGCCTTCTCCAAGGCAGTGAATGCCTGCATTCACCTAAAAAGACCACTAGCTAAAAAACTGCCTATTACTTTAAAAGAAGATTGTGATCAAACTTTCCATTCTTGTGGCAATAGCAGAACTTCTAGCTAGAAGAGTGGGCTCTTCACAGGACCAGTTCAGGACTGGGGATTAAATACAAGAGCTAGCGATGATCACTAGATCTACCGTCTGCTGCTTCCATATTTACTGCGCTACCTCAGATTCCTGGCATGGAAATGATAGGGCCTGCTCTAGCAAGGAGTACTTTATCCTCTCTTTTTGTAGCAGTGTCTCCTCAATTGTTTTCTCCAGCTATCCTGCTTGGTCCAGGCTGGCCCCTTACTGCAGCTCCAACTAGGGAAATCCCCAATGGGAGGGAAGGCCACAGACATGACGGTGCCTCAGGGTGGGGGTCAGGGCCGGGCGAGAGAGAGAGACAGAGAAGCTAAGAGACACCAGTGTCTTTTCAAAGCTCAGCGGTACCTCTTCACTCATGGCTCAGAGGAACAGGGGACGGAGGCTGGCTGAGGCAAAGAAAGCAAGAATGGAAATGTTTCTTTCTTTTCTATTTTCATGTTCTTACTAATGTGCTAGATTAGCTAGAGATAATGTGTTCGATTAGTGAGAAGCGGGACATACAGCAGAATGCACAGAGAGCTACAACACTTCTCAGTCATGATTAGAAAAACTTGTCAAACTGGTTAAATCATTTTTTCCCTTCTTTTTCTGCTCTACTTCTTCCTATTTCCATCTTTTTTATATGACCATTAAAGAAGAGGCCTAATAATATCTGTAAAAGTAGAAAAGGATTAGGAGGAAGAACAGTAGTCGAGTGAAGTCCACTGCTCTTAACCTGGTTCTTCCCAAATACATACTATTGGTCTTCTTGATCCAACTCAGCCACAAACCAACCCAGTAAGACCACAGAACACATAAGAGAGAAATACGGAAAATCTTTTCACAATTAAATACAAAATCACTTTAATCCAAACCTAGCATAACTTTCAGGCTTTCTATCTCCATTACAAACCTTAATTGGATACTCTTAAATAAGAAGACAAATACAAAAGTTACTTCTATTAAAATCTTGGCCAGCTTTGCTGGCTTCTTAATTAAAACTAGACATTATCTCCAAGTTATATTTTAACCTTCAGGAGATATCAAAACAGTGAAAATTATGTTTATGATACCTTGTGTTAGATTTAAGAGCCCACCACTCACAGAAAATGGTGGCATTCTGTGGTCTGCCACTCCATATAACCAATAGTGGTTGTATACTAGAAAACAGATATAATGGAATTCACAGATACTGGATGACCTGATCACTGTTTGCAAAACTGACTTCAAAGCTCTGCTTATCATGAAAAGTTATCAGAGCCTGACCACTATCTCATTTTCCTGGTTTCAAAAAAAAATCTAGAGTTCAAAATAAGACACTGCACCACTTTGTATGTTTCCCTGCCTTGCACAACATCACTGAGCTTCGTGTTTGTCTTGTTTGATACAAAAAAGGCAAGGGACGGCTAAATATCCACCCCCTTAGGATGGGTGGGATAGAAGCACAAAGAAAATCAGTAGAAATGATTAAAAGGGAAAAGGAAAAGAAGACATAGATAGGAAACACCCTCCAAGAATTTTTTTTTAAAAAAAAAAAAAGACTGGAAAGCATGCAAGAAGAAAAAAGGAAAAACCGAGGAGAAATCATCAAGTATCAGGAAAAGTTGATGAGCATTTGGAAGTAAGAGGTAATGGAGAAGAAAGTACCCTACTAATCATTGCTAACTCACTAGTAAAGAGACAAAACCTTGTCACTCTAAAATCAAAATACAAGATTATTTCTTACCTTTATAGATACGGCCAAGTCCTCTGTAGTCCATTTGGTCTGAACAATTGAAAACAACAACATACTTTCCCAGGCATTTGCCCATGTCTTTAGTTGTCTCCGTTTTCCCTGTCCCTGCAGGTCCTGCTGGTGCACCACCCATACTCATGCCCAGGGCCTGCGCCAAAGTGATGTAACACCTAGAGACAGAACAAGGAGTTCTAGTAATCTTTTCCGACTGCTAATTACTTGAAGTCCGTTAACGTAACCACAGCAGTTGTATTATACAGAGCTGGGTCAAGGGTCAGAAACGGGTCTGCTTCTATGTGGCAAGTCCTCCCTAACCCCCTTTGGACACTGTGGAACTGAGTTACCAGGTACCACCTTTGCCCCTCCTGCAGAAAAGCATGCATCCAGCATAGCGATAACTGCAACAGCCCAGGAAATGCACAGGGCAATTCTAAATGCTGAATACCAAAATACTGTAGTATTGTGATTTTCTCACACTAATCATACGACCTCCCTCAATTACTTAGCTTCATTCTGCAAGACCCAGACCCACTCGGTTTCTGCCTTTTTTCCCATCCTCCTACTCTCTCCCCAGAGCACACGAGATGGGCTCTCTGATCTGGCAATAGGAAGGCACAGAGGATGCAAGCAGCTCCTGTTCTTGCTATTTCCCTACCAGCATGCCAAACCAGAGAAGCACTACCAGTCACATGAGGTCTTTGAGTTCCAGGACAAGAGGGAAGATTGTAATGGGCAATGGGGAAAGGAGGGATTCATGAATCCTAGGACCACCTTCTGCTTCAGCCTCCATCCTGGGTTGACATCCTCAGGTTTAAGTCTCAGACTCCCCAGATGCTGTGGAGACTACTGAAGGGTGTAGGAAGATTTTTGTTCTAACCTACAATGGTCCAAAATTCCATTTTAACACTGTGAAACTCAATAGCTTTATGATAAATCTGGGCAGAGAAAATGGGCACTGAAAAAAACCAAATGATACCAGCTAGTATCACTTCCTATAAAATAATACAGTACATATTCTAACATAATAGCAGTAATAATGCTTTATCACCTTGTTACTCAGTAATTAGTTAACACACATTCATTTAACACAAAGAATACCATTCGTAACAATTCTGCTACTGAAAATGAAGTAAGGACAAACTGTATACATAGTACAAGTACGAGAACTTGCATTTCATTTTTTGTATCTGCCATGACATGGTCTGTGACTGACATGATGTTCAGGAGCATTCAATTTTGGTCCCATTATCTTACTGTAATGTACTACCACCAGTCTGTATTTATCATGTGCTTTGCAAATCTTTCTGAACACAAAATCGTTAGCCAAACAGCACTTGACTCCAAGTTGATTAATAGAAAGCGAAGCTATCGTTACCTGAAAATTGTCAGAAGCTCATACAAGTCCATATAGCAATATTGAAAATATTAAAATGGAAAAAGCCTATGAGGGGAATAAAATCTGTTCTTATGCAACACTGCTTAGGTACACAAGTTTCCCATGCCAACACTAGAAAACATCTCTGCTTTAAATACTCTTTCAATATATGACAGTGGATAGCCACCAATCTCTGCAGCTCTGTTTGGCTCTTCTAGGTTCGCCCAGAGACAGATAACTGTGTTCCTTTTTGTCGTCATTATTATAGTTTAAACGCATTCAAAAGACTTGCTTTCTTCAATCTTACATGACATAGTGCTTTGAATCAATCCCTAACCAATTAGGTTGCATTTTAATTCTGTGAACAAATTTTGAATAACATTTTCTTGATACTGTCTCTCCCAGTGGGCAAAAATATTGTCTGCATGGTAGTGCTGCCATACCCACTACTCAACCGTATGTTTACTGCTGCAAACAGATCTCTATCTAGCATAGGAATAGTAGGGTACATCACAGAGAATTTGGTAGATGTGTGTTACATATTAAAAGCCAGGTATCCAAGCATAGGGTTTTGGCTCTCTTAAATATCTCGCTGGGCATAATTTTGGTTCAGAAATTGGCAAAAGTCTGAAATTTCACTAGTAAATAAAATCTAATTGCACAGAGAGTGCAAAGACAATTCCAACATTAATTCAACGGCCTGCAATCATTCTTCACACAGCAAATGAATGAATTTCCACAGTATTTTGACATTCCTATCCACACTTAAAAGAACAAGCTCTGGCATAGCAAATACATCTGCCTCTTGCCTCTCTGAAGCACTACCAAGTACTTTAGGAAAATATGCACCTAATGGAGTTTGTACTGTGCTGTATAACTAACACTCCAGCAATAAAAAGTTCTCCTTATGTTTTGCCCTCAGAGCTTTTTCTGTGTTTGTAGTCCTGTAATTCTCCACAGGCCTTGCTTAAAACCATATTGGCACTAGTTATTCCATGCTATGTCCTGCATTACTGCTTCTTCCCCTAGGGTGACTTCAAATGAATCACTTGCCATAATCCCATATTCTCATGCAACTACTATCTTATTGAAAGCTGCGATATTTTGGTTTTTAGATCCACTCTGTTTAGGCTGATGAAGCGTATGCCACTCTGCTATATTTATCTTGAGCACAAGCAAGTTCTTCAATGCCTACCACAGCACATACAGCTCAAGCAAGCACTCAAACAGAAGACCCCTCCTAGGGACGCCTGCTTTCACTAGCTGAATATATAAGCACTGGCCTCTGCTGTTCACCAGCGATATTGCAGCATTACAGTGCAAACAAAGTAAGAATTCAGACTCGTGCAAGTTAAAGGAATTAAGTCAAAGCAATTAAGTCTTAGCTCCAGTGTTATGCACTGCATTCTTTTTATAACTACCTGTCAGTTAAGGGAGTTATAACAAGCCTGTCTGTACACCCTAAGTATTCATTGCAGTAGGTGAACTCTACATCAGTGATTTGGATAATGCATTTATCCAAGTCTTCAAGAAAATAGAATCGAGACTGTTTTTGCCATTCAAAGTCAGATGGAGATTTAATGTTCATACGGACCTACAATGGAAAAGAAAAATCATTAAATACAGAAATGAAACAGTATAACAAATTAATCTTAAATTCCACACAGGAAAAAAAAAGTATACTATGCATAAATTCAAGAGCTGGAAGAACAAGTACAGAATCTGTCAGGACTCAAGACATCCAGAATTATTGTTTCAAACCTGTCTATAACATGCTCTGAACCTTTTGACCACTTTGATTTTCCTCTGAACTGTGCACAGAGATTATGAATTGTGTCTTACAGAGATATTGAAGAACAGTGATGGAAAACTTCATAAAAAACTAAGTAACAATACTGGTTACACTGTGTGGTATCTGGTGCCATTACTCACAGAAATCCTAAATCATGGACAACGCTTGGATATATTGTACACATGTCTATGTGTTTGTTTATCTGGGATACATCTTTCAGTATGAACTTGCCACACACATATTTACATTTTTGGCAGATTAATAGATTTTGATTCATTATTTTTGATGTTTCATCTCAAAACCACTGGCCTCTGACAGAATATGTAGTCCTGGTTATCAGCCTTACAGACACAGTATAAGGTAAGGAGGAGGTTCTGGATTCTCAGCCACTTCCCTCTACTTTCTCTCAATCACAAAAAGATGTGTTTAGCAGGGAACAGAATGTTTTGAGGGAAAAGGATAATATTACATGAGTCAATTAAGAATCCTTTCCCCAGTTTTGGAGGCGCCCCTGATTTTTTATTTCACATAGAGAACCTTTAAATTTAACCAATTTTCTGTGATTTAATTTTATTATAATATTATAATATGACAATAAATTAATTGATAATTAAATGTTCAATTAAGAAATTAATTATGAAAATAAATTTTAAATTACAGGCTGAGGATAAAACCCCATGCCTATCTTAGAAGCTGGCAGTTTTATTTCTAGCTTACAGTATTTTCCTTTATGATTTTCTATCTTGCCTTACACATGCACTTAATTTTTATCTTTCTAACATATATGTATAAATTAAACAACACAGTATTGAATTATTGACCTTTGCATCTTGAAAGCTCTTTGAAAGTTATTTTACTTCCATTTTTATAATTATAGTTTTATGTATTCAAAATACTTATCTAAAGGAAGCCTGATGCAATGCAATTATAAAAAAAAATTAAAATATCTGTTCTAGTTATTGTTGCTACCCTTTTCAAATATATGGAGCCTCACCACTTTAACCTTTGAATAACTATTACCTTAAATCAACACACAGGCTGGGACAGAAATCACATGATTGATAGCAATACTAAACCGACTTTTTTTCCATTTACATTTCAATCTAATAATGTATTAAATTTTCAGTTTGAGAGAACAGTTTAATTTTAAAAGTTAAACTCTCTTGCTCACCGTGAGTTTGTGCATGATGGGTATCAACAACCATTTTAAAAACTGAAGCCTGAACCTATGAACATACCTATATATAATTCTCCCTTATCTCTGCATGATATCTATATGAAATCAAACTAAATCTGATATGCTATATCTCAGCACTAACGTCAGAGCTACTCAAAGATAATAGATTGTAAGATTTCTTTATAATTTTTTTATGTGTGCAAAAACTTCCATACAGAAAGTCCCTTAAAGGTTTTAAAAAACTTACCAAATCATCAAAGATATCCTTCTGGTGCACGTGAATGGTGATTAAGGTTTCATACTTTGTGCGCTCCATTCTTGTCAGGTTGTGTGTTGTCATGTCAATCAAATCATTTAAAAGTTCCAAAAACTTCTGATTTGTTGTGTGCATTACCTTTTCCACATAGCAAGAACAGATTAGTTAATGCAAAAGGATCTTTGCGAACTGGAGTGGACTAAAAACAGGTCTATGCCCTTTTTAAACTTTGTACAATACAGAAAAATGTAGCACTAAGTGATCTTCACAGTCTAGAGTCTTTGTTTTCATTAAGTATCCAAGTACAGCATGGTATCATTCCCCTGCATTTACTTTTATGGTCGGATGGTGTTACTAGTTCTTAGTCCAATCGCACTGCGTATTCTCGATTAATAGCAATTTGCAACTCTTTAGTTCACATCCTCTCCTTCCTCCTTTACAGACTCAGTGTTAGTAATAACACCTTGGTGTTAACAGCATCTTCTCTACGTGTCTGAGATTAAACCAGCAACTCCTCAAATGGCTTCTATTCTTTCCCTTCCCTAAAAAAAGAGCTCATCAACTGAAGAATCTAACATAACTCTGTTACAGTAGACCAATGCCTATGAAGCACAGTTATTTCCCCAAATTTTGGGAGCTCTTATTTCTTTCCAAATCTGATTTTGGGAAAGTAATACGACAAGATTCCCTATACTCCCAGACTGAGAAATTGTCCCTTCCAAGATGACTGCGCTGACAGAACAACAGAGAAAAATCACAGGATTAGGAACAATTCTGAAGCACATGCTGGGGGATGATGAGAAGGTGTGACCTCCTAACACATTTTTTCTCATTCTGTTTTCCTGCTACTTTATTTGTTATTCTGGTTACTTAACTAGCATTTTGTGCTTTTTCCTACACGTTACTTTTAACTTTTCACAATATGCACTGTTCCAAACAATGCTTTTAATTAATCCCCAAAGATTCATTAAATACTACCTTTTTGTCTGTTTTGGTACTGTTCAGTGCATTCTCTGCATCTCTGGTCCAGATCATTTGAATTCCCAGAAGTCCTATTTGTGCAGGAAACATTGCCTGAAAGTCATGCAGCTTAAATCCTGAATCGCTAATGGCCATTGATGCCTGTCTAATGATGGTGTGGATTGTTTTCCTAATCCCATTCAGCAGCTGACCTAACCAGAATTCCACATTGCCCTGAAACAAACAAGAAAGTACTTTTAAATAATTAGCTTATGAATAATTCACAAGGAGAAAAAGCCCTACGTGACTTTTTTCCCAGTTCTTCGTACTCCCATTTTCCTCTTTGTTATTCTTTATAAAAGACTCCTCTCCTTCTTCTGCACCACTGCCCTTCTAGAGATATGTGACAGATTTGGCACTTCACATCAGTACTGCTAAACAAACAGGTAAAGTAATCATTACAGAATGTCACAAATGTCCTGTCCTTTCTGGCCTTTGCTCTTGCTCTTCACATTGGAAGGTTTTCCTTCACCTAGTCAAATAATAGCGCGGTGCGATACTGTCGGTCTCTGAAACATAAATCTACTTTAAATCAAGTCAGGAAAAACTGCAATATATGCTTCCATTACCTGAGCTAAAACTGGTTCAATAATATTGACCTGTTCTCCTTCTTGAGATTCAAACAATAAAATCTGGTCGTAGTTTTTTTCATGAAATCCCACTCGGTTAACATTGTCAAACAAACTTAATAAATGTGCCTACAATAGAATCAGAAAAAAAAAAGCTCCATAAACTGATCTGATAAGGCATTATTACTTTTCCTTTAAAACCTGTATTAGAAGATTCTATAAATCTTTCCATAAGTGAAAGAAATTCTCTCAACTAAATAACAAAATCCTCTGTGGTCCTCACATACTAATATTGACCATAAGGACATTATTGCCTTATTACTTGTACCTGAATAGTGTGGGAATCAGATGCTTGACCAAGGATTTCCAGAAGAGCGGGGTCAGATACAAAAAAAAATCTTGGAAATATTAACCGTTTTTTTTCCAAATACCCAGTCAGTGATTTCTGACAGATTTCCAATTGTTCCAGCAAATGTGGTAATAGCTGTGCCAAAGTCTCATCTCCAACACAGCATTGCACGATGTTTGATGTTTCATGGGCTCTCTGCATAATTCTCTGCCATGATTTATCAATGTTCTGAAATCTTCGGGCTTCCTGGAGCACATGAAAAACGCATTAGCTCTTCCTCATGTTTGTCAAATTCTAAAAATTAAAGAATTCCATAGGACAAGGTAACAGTTTAATATTTCCCTTGCTGTTCAAGTCTACTTTGCAGGACTAATGTATGAATATTTATAGGCATGCTTATAATGATCAGTGGTTATAATTACGAGAGTTTGAACTGCAAGAGGAAGAGTCCAATAGGACACCTGTGGAAATGTCTTTTACTTCATGTTGGGCACCAAAGTTGTCCACAAAAAAGGATTCCAGCACACACCAGGAAATTCAAACAGCAGCCTTCCCAGAAGTGACAGTCTTCCTAATAGCAATGCACAATGTCATGCAATGGCTGCTCCACACAGGTTATGAGGAGTAAGTTGTTAGTAGTAATAACTGACAACAAAACCAGTATAAATAGTCTGAAGCTGCCGCACTTGTAAGGTATGGTGAGTGAAAGGAGACAAATTCTCAGATACTGGGAGCTGGAGAATAAATACTTTTCTACACTAAATATACTGACTTTAAAAACTCTTTCTTCACCTACAGCAAATGAAATATTAATAGGATCATAAATTATCTGAAAGCTAGAAGAAATCTCAAGAGACCATCACAAGACAGGATCATACCCATGCCACCCTTGAAAAACATCTGTGTGTCTTGTGTTTAAAGATGCCCAATGCTGGAGATTCAGAAGCCTCTCCAGGCAATCTTCGCGACTGGTGACTGTTTTAATATCTAAGCTTAATCTTTCTTGTTTATACTCCAATTACTTCTCATCATATTCATAGATACAGAGAACACATTGTTTTCTTCCTGTTGAGAGCAACCCTTATTTTTGTTAAAACTTACCATGTCTTCTCTTCAGTTTTTCATCTCCTTCAAGTCAAACAAGCCTAGTTTGTTGAATCTTTTCTATTGCATCATCCTTCATCAATAGTTCCTCATTCTTATCGCCCTCTTCTATGCTCTCTCAAATTTGTCTATGTGTTTCTTCGGCCAAAACCAGGTACAATATTCTAGTTATTGGTTATTACTGTTTATGCATTCCACTTTTCTGTCTGCATTGTACACACGAGCAATCTAAAACTCATCTTCTGATAGTACTATGAGAGACAGTGTCAAAGCCGAGATATATAGCAACTACTGTTTTTCCTCTATCCACAAAGCTTGTTGCCCACCCTAAAAATAAATCAGATTTGTTTGACAGGTTTTGCTCCTAACAAATCCACACTGAGTGTTACTCATCTCCTTGTTAACTTCCAGATGCTTACAGACAGTTATTTGTTGCAGTATTCATCCAGGAATTGCAATTAAGCCCACTCATCTATCATTACTCCTCCACCAAGCTGTTCCTTCTCCTCCTTGTTTAAAGATAGTCACCACATTTGCTTGTTTCATGTATCGTCCTTGTAAGAAGTAGCTTTAGCAGTTATCAAATGCCTCAGCTGTGCTGCATAAACTGCTTATTAATTCTCTAATAAACTTTAACAATATAAACATATCTCATGAACTAAAAAAATGTATTTTTATCTTAAATACCAGTTAAGAAAGCTTTACGTAACTTACAAAAAATAATGTTAGTTCTCAAAATTGTAAGCCTTTAATTATAAAAGATGTGGCCTGAAATAAATTAATATTTAATAATTTCCCAATAATCATGGTTTTGTTAATTTACAGCACTGGTTGATCCAGTGGTACTAAACTGTGGTGTGCTACAACTGTATGAAAACCTGTCATTAGGAGACACAACAGAGAGGATGACATATTCTGGTATTTCTGTCCTGCGGGAAGTCAGATCATTCCTTAACTCTTTTGCAGCTGCTATCATGGAAAGTCGTAATTACCTTTTAAGAGGCTGCAATAGTTCACACAGATTAGCACAGATTAACACACAAGCAGCTGCCCAACTCTTGCAGCATCTCTCTCTGGGACTTAGTCATACTGAGTCCTACCAAGTACAGAATTCATACGGAAAATCTGTCATTCTATTATTAAATATCTTAGAGCCTATAAACATGTGCGCACAGGAAGAAAGGGATGTTGGCATATATGGGAGAAGTGGTACATCGGTTTTGTACCACTAAGTAGTCCTGAGCCCTGTGCTATCATACAATTCACTAAACATAGAATTGCTAAGGTTGGAAGGGACCTTTAAGATCATCAAGTCCAACCATTAACCTACCCTGACAAAACCACTTCTAAACCATGTCCCCAGGTACCACATCTACCCTTTTTTTAAACACCTCCAGGGATGGGGAATCCACCACCTCCCTGGGCAGCCTATTCCAATGTTTAATAACCCTTTCAGTGAAAAAAATTTTCCTAATATCTAACCTAAACCTCGTCTGACATAACTTGAACACATTTCCTCTCGTCCTATCACTTGTCACCAGGGAGAAGAGGTCAGCCCCCACCTCTCTACAACCTCCTTTCAGGTAGTTGTAGAGAGTGATAAGGTCTCCCCTCAGTCTCCTCCAGGCTAAACAACTCCAGTTCCCTCAGTTGTTCCTCATAAGACTTCTAATATTGCAAGCTGACAGGAACCTTTGAGCCTGAATTACAAACAATCCTGCTGCCGTAGATTTGACGAAGTTCTAAGCAGTTCAACCTGAGACAGACCCCAGTTTGGCAAAGCTTCTTCTGAACTACCAATGCACAGCCCACAAAACTTATATGCATTATATGCATTGGCAAGTAAACTCTGATGTGGATAGTCTCTTGGTGCAACATATTGCCATTAACATATTGTTATCACAAAGCAACGTACTTGGGGTAGTTGTTTTGCAATGTCTCCACCAACAAACACAGCTTCAAGGTAAATCCAGAGGTTTTGTACAGTAATCCAGTTTTCAATTATCTCTGCAGTATTGGTCAACTTCTGAACCCACTGTTGTATAGTGGATTTAAACGGTGCATTATACCTGTATGAACATGAGTTAAAGTGAAAAAGAACCTAAGATGATCATTGTTTATTTTTGGGTTTGATTAGATTTATAGAATATGTGCATTTATTAAGTTTTGTACCTGTTGCTCATTAGTGACCCCAATATCATGAGGCTATCTTCCACCAAAGCTATTTTCTCCAATATATCTGATCCTTTCAGAAGGAGTTCTCCTCGAGTTTTGAATTGGCCAAAACTGAAAGCATGAGTACTCCATTCGCTGACAACATGCTTCAATTTTGCTTCAATATCCTTTTCTTTAACAGCACTGATGCAGATATCCTGTGTAAAATTAAACTAGTAAGTGACATTCCTCTAAGGCTAATACAATGCACACTTATAAAGACAATTAAAATTCATTGGCTAGATCCAGACTTCAGTGTAATTTCTAGCTAATGAAAATACACATTGACAAACCTCAAAATTATTATATTACAAACTAGTTATAGTTCTACTTGTAACTGGAACATTTTATGGGCTATACTCCATCTTCACTAGCACCTTACACTTTTGAAAATTCACTGACTCAGTGAATCTGCTGGCAGAATTTGTATTAAAAATATTAAAATTTGAAGTCAAATATAATTGTCAATATAATATAGTTATAGTCAAATATAATAACCCCTCATCAACTGAGGGGTTTAAGGAAAATACACATTACCAATCAAAACTAATAAACAGTCCAAGAATAGAGAGTACATGGACAACATGACTGCCTGCTATTTCTTGAAGACAGTGAGGACAGAACTGCCATAAAATTGGTTATTGCATCAGTGAGAAAAGGAGCAGCTACTCAGATTGGACCCCAAATTCAGGCTCAGGACTATATTGAATTCCATCACAGGTTTAAAGTCTTTCCTTGAGTGTAAGACTACCACTTTGAACCTTTCACATGGCTTAAATTCTTCTCTGGAAATTGAGTACAGCAGAGGTTTGACTGGATGTTTTTGTCTTAGAAGTGGTCCTTTGTGGAACAAGACAAATCATAGAATAGTTTGAACTGGAAGGGACCTTTAAAAGTCATCTAGTCCAAGCCTCCTGCAATGAGCAGGGACATCTTCGACTAGATGAGGTTGCTCAGAGCCCTGTCCAGACTGACCTTGAATGGTTTCAGGGATGGAGCAACTTGGTCCAGTGATTCACCACTTTCATTGTAAAAAATTTCTTCCTTATATCTAGTCTAAATCTTCCCTCTTTTAATTTAAAGCCATTACCCCTTGTCCTATTGCAACAGGCCCTGCTAAAAAGTTTGTCCCCATCTTTCCTGTAGGCCCCTTTTAAGTACTGAAAGTCTGCAATAAGGTCTCCCCGGAGCCTTCTCTTCTCCAGGCTGAACAACCCCAACTCTCTCGGCCTGTCCTCATAGGAGAGGTGCTCCAGCCCTCTGATCATTTTTGTGGCCCTCCTCTGGACCCGCTCCAACAGGTCCAGGTCTTTCCTATGTTGGGGGCTCCAGAGCTGGATGCAGTACTCCAGGTGGGGGTCTCACCAGAGTGGAGTAGAAGGGCAGAATCAACTCCCTCAACCTGCTGGTCACACTTCTTTGGATGCAGCCCTGGATATGATTGGCCTTCTGGGCTGCGAGAACATGTTGCTGGCTTACATCCAGCTTTTCATCCACCAATACCCCCAAGTCCTCATCAGGGCTGCTCTCAATCCCTTCATCCCCCAGCCTGTATTGATACTGGGGATTGCCCCGACCCAGGTGTACGACCCTGCACTTGTCCTTGTTGAACCTCATGAGCTTTACATGGGCCTGCTTCTCGAGCCTGTCCACATCCCTCTGTATGGCATCCCGTCCCTCAGGTGTGTCAACCACACCACTCAGCTCAGTGTCGTCTGCAAACTTGCTGAAGGTGCACTCGATCCCACTATGTCATTGATGAAGATACTGAACAGTACTGGTCCCAATACAGACCCCTGAGGGACCATCCAACCAATTCCTTATCCACTAAACAGTCCAGCCATCAAATCCATGTCTCTCCAATTTAGAGAGAAGGATGTTGTGGGGGACCATGTCAAACACCTTACAGAAGTCCAGATAGACGATACTTCTAGCTCTTCCCTTGTCCACTGATGTATTCACTCTATCATAGAAGGCCAGCCTCGGGTCAGGCAGGACTTGCCCTTGGTGAAGCCACGCTGGCTGTCTCAAATCACCTCCCTGTCCTCTGCGTGCCTTAGCATAGCTTCAAGGAGGATCTATTCCATGATCTTCCCAGGCAGAGTCCTGACTTTACTCTTCACCTGACCCATATCCCTCAGGACCGCAAACTCCACTAGTGCTTGACCAGTGCAGCCCAGGCTGCCTCCAATCTTGGTGCCACCAATTAGCTCACTTGCATTGGTGAGCATCAGGTGCAGTATTGCATCCCCTCTGGTGGGTCTGTCTATTACCTGGCTTAAGAAGTTATCTTCAATGGCCTCCAGGAGTCTCCTGGATTGCCTACAGCTCACTGTGCTATTTTTCCAGCAGATGTTGGGGTGGTTGAAGTCCCCCAGCAGGACAAAAACCTGTAAGCGCAATGCCTCCTGTAGCTAGAGTAAGAAGGCTTTGTCCATAGGCTCCCCTCAATCTGGCGGCCTGTAGTAGACAGCAACCGCTAGGTTCTCTTTGTTGCCTCAGTCTCTTATTCTTACCCATAGGCTTTCAACCTGCTCACGGCTATTCTTCAGAGACAGCTCTCCCCGCTCTATCCATTCCTTGATGTAGAGGGCAATGCCTCCACCCCTCCTTCCTCACCTGTCCCTTCTGTATACCCTGTAGCCATCAACAGCCACACTCCAGTCATGGGATTCGCCCACAGGTTTCAGTAATGGCAACAAGGTCATAGCTTTCCAGCAGCATGGTGGCTTCCAACTCATCCTGTTTGTTGCCCATGCTGTGAGGTATTCCTGTGCCCACCCCTGTGAGGTATTTCTCTGGTTTTTCCCTGTTGGCTCCTATTACCTCAAGAGCCCCTGGCTTATATCTGTAAGACTTCAAGTGTGCTACAGTGTAGCCAGAATGTCTCAGAGCAACAGGCTGCAGGCGCTTGCTGGCACGCCATCCCTCTAACTGTTGCCTGTCATCCCACAGCTTGTCACAGGCGAGCCTGATATTGCCCCCCTTCCCCCTCAAGCCTAGTTTAAAGTTCTGTCAATGAGCCCCACTAGCTCATGAGCCAAGACCCTCTTCCCCCTTTGAGAACGGTGAATCCCATCTGATGCTAGCAAGCCTGGTACCATGTAGGCCATCCTATTACCAAAAAACCCAAAATTGTGGTGGTGACACCAGCCACAGACCCATGTGTTAATAGACTGGGCTCATCTGTTTCTTCCAATGTCACTGCCCGCAACTGAGAGGAGAGAGGAAAAAATGACCTGTGCTCCAGACTCCCTTACCAACTGTCCCAAAGCTCTGAAAGCGGGTCACTACTATGGAGGGACCACAGATTTAGCTAAGTGACAACAGAATGGAAGTTAGAAGCTGTTGGCATTTTTCTTCTTTATTTTTAACTATACTTTGTTCTTGCAAAAGGTAACAAGCATAAAGCTAATGTACTTGCTAGATAACTACTGCCCCCAAAATGGAAGAGGCAGTAGCTTTGTAGCTTGTGCTCATTACATAACACTTTTCAATGCTCTGTGCTCTTGTGAAGAGCCACTTTTGAAAGACAAAAGAACCTTGTTCTCCTTTAATCCTGTATCCTCTGCTTCTACTGTGTTCCAAGGATTTTGAGCACTAAACAGGATCAGACTTACATCAACTATTTTTCTCTCCGATGAAACATATAAAAGGAAGAAAAAATTATAAGTAGGCAGACCTTAAACCAGAAGCATGACAGAATCACACTACTCTTAAAACAAACGAATTCCTTCTATGGAAGGATTAGTGTAATACCACCTATCCATTTAATCCTTCTCCAGAATAAAAAGGAAATAAACTAACCATCACTGCTAATACCAGCTACCAAAGTCCATTCTTCAAAAGAATTCTCCAATTAAAGCCAAATGTTTTAATGTTACAAAGCTGACTAGAAACAGGATTCCAAAAGCACAGAGCCCCAAAACACAAAGTTAGTCACTAAAAACGAACAGAAAAGTACATGTACCTCAATATCTTCTTTATATTTTAATAAAGAAGCATCCATTATGTTTTTCAAAGTGAAATTTTCAGAGTCAACATCAAAGTGATGCCCAGTTATTTGTGCAATTCTTTCCCAGTGTCGAGACATCATTGCCTAGAAAAGTCCATAGGAATAAGGGAAAATTTTTTAAAATTGTATTATGTTTAGGACTAGAATGATTGCATACATTTGCACCGCAGCTGTTAAATAAATAGAAAAGTCTTGACTTCCATTCCATTGAAAGCATTAATAGTTCTTCTAATCACATTATGAAGTCTTATGTTTTACTCTTCTGTAACTAAGCCTAACTAGATTTTCACCATAAATATAGCTGCTTTTATCTATAAAAGGAATTATGGAAAGCATCTTATAGTCATACAACATAGTCTTCAAGAGAGTTTTTCAAGTGAATCTTATCTCCAAATTATTATGCTGAACATACTTTGTTTGCCATCATTTCAAGCAGAGGACAGCTCTCTGTGAAGTCATCAACCTTTTTTTTTAGGTCTTGAAAAGCTTGCCATTCCTTCAATGCTTTCGGTAACTTACGGATTCTTTAAAAAGCACAAAAAAAAAGAAGAAATATTTTATTCTCAATAATCACAATCCACCATTTAATAGTACAATATCTTCTAATTTTTCAACCAATGGACCAGTAGACTGTAAATAAAAATCCAGCTGCAAGCAGGCAAGCAACATAATGTATAGCTGATTGTTTCTGAATGCAGGCATGAAACACTGCTAAAAGACAGTAAAAATCACACTAGAATAGTTTGGTTTCTATTTTGGTTTGAATTAAAGGAGGTTAATTTCGTGTGCAAACTCAGGTCTGAACTTAAGCTTTTGCAATGTCATTGTTTTATCAAAAATTTGAAAATGCACCTGATTTTGTAAAGGGGAAAAAGGATTAAACAACATATATTTTTTCAAGCAAAATAAAGTACATCCAGAACCAAAACTGACCTGCTTGCAAACAGAAAAATACTTTTGATTCAATCAAACAAGTCCTATTTTATACCTACTTTGTACAAAAGATATTTAAAGAAAAATCTTCCTTTATGCACAATTTCAAGATAAAAAAAATTGAAAATGAAGAACCTCTTTTACTATGAATTGTCACAGCTCCACTTGCTTCTAACAAGCCATGCCAATTTTCATCTGCCAAAGCTATGGACCAAAGACTGACAGCAGTTCTCTTACAGCTCAAAAAGCTGCATAAAACCAAACCATAATGAAAGAATCCTTCAACGAAATTCTCCATTTTTCACAGCTCAAAATCAGACAGATCTGTCGCACAACGCTGGAGCATGTGTGAATTCACTGCTTGCTGGTAAGAGGTAGATGAACATATGCATACTGTCATAGCACTGCAATAATCTCTGTAGTCTCTCATCTTGAATCTACCAATAGACAGTATTAAATATGCGAGAGAAAAGCATTGCAGGATGGAAAATTATACTCTGCCGTCTATGAATAAGGCTTTAAGAGGCAGTTACTGGCTACATCTATGCTGAGGCACACCAAGTAACAATCTTACAAACTTTGTTTTAGGCTGGGAATTGGAAATGGGATCTCTTAGCTTGGTAATGAAAACTGCTAAGTTTTTTTCACAAAAACCATTTTTCTTTGTCTTGTCTCAGTAATATCTAACAGCAAGTTCTGAGTTACATACTATGTTAAAAAACTACTGCATTGTTCAGGTTTAAATTTCCTTCTTAAATTTCCTGGACATGCTCTTTACACTATATTACAGTAAAACATTAAGGGAAACTTCTCTATAGTTATTATAAACTTCTATAATGTTCCCTACCACATCTCTTTTCTCTAAATATTTATCCTTGTTATCTCTTTTTAAATGGATTTATTTTCACCTACAGTTATTCTTATGGTTCTTATTTTCATGATTCCGGGTTTTCTATTCTATTACTATTTTTAAAAAAGGTAGCAAAAAAACCCCATTAAATAAATATGCATATCTTTACAATTATGCTAAAACACTAACTGCATTTCCAGTATTCCTGCTCTTTTCATAACACAGAATAACATCCCAGTTATTTCTGTGGGTACCCCCTGTACACTGTTTAAATTTCTCCAGCTTTAAAGAGAATAGCTTGACACAATAATGCTAGCAAGTCTGCCAAAGAAAGGATAGTACTGGGTTAGACTTCTGTTACAAAAAAATATTTACTGCGTATTGGTGATCACCTTGCTCCAAATATAGCTCGACACTTGAGAGGGAAAAAAAGTCACATGTGAAGTAAAGAGAAACCCATAACTTTCAAAACTGTTGTCACACAATGGCTTCCTTCAGAGTTCCAGGAGAAGGAAGCATAAAGACAGTTCTACTAACCTGTAAAATATAATTAACTATAGAAAAAAATGATGATGCAGATTCCAGAATTCTACTGAAATCATATCAAGACTTACAGATATTGTCCAAATGCAAAAGTATATATATTTTACATATATTCCTTTTTACTATTATTATTAAAAGAAAAAGAGGGTTTTTTTCAAATTAATGACTAGAAGAAAGTTGACTCTGTTTTTCCAGAAAAAAAAAATCTCCACCTCACTCAGTGTATACTGAAGTGGACCCTGCTAAAATGGTGACACACTCAAAATATCACATGACTAAAAAGCCTGAGCACAAGTAAATTTTCCTATGCTTTTCAAAGATTTGGGATGAGATGAAAAAACATAGATTTGATCTCAGTGTCTTGAATAATACCAAAATGTAAGTGAAGTCTCTCTCAGGTCACATTGGAGCTGATCAGAACTACTCAGGAAGTAAAGAGACACACACACTGGCTGTTCCAGAAGAGAGACTCGGCAGAAGAGAAAGCTCTTTATGTTGAGTATGAACTGGTCTTGACAGAACTCACTGAGAAATTGATCAGAGCCACTGTATAAAGAGGTGAAGAAAATGCTTATATAAAAATAATAACAGAAGAAAGAAAACAGAGAAAGTTTACATTTTTTTCCCCAATACATATGCATAGGATTAAAATATTGCACATTTATTTTTCAACTTTAGCATGTAATTTGGTTCTCGTGTATATTCTGTAATTCCCATTAAGAGTAAAACGTAGACAGGTACAGAGAACTACTCTGAAGGAATGGACACGCAGAATACTTAAGATCTGCGTATAGACTCTCCAGTTTTGCATGTAACAAAATTCCCCTTTTCTAGCAATTCTGTCCATACTCCAGTGCCAGGAATCAGAATTCAAAGAAAGCTGGCAAAGGGGAAACAATCCAAATACTGTTGGTTCATGAGCCCCTGCCTCTGAGAGAAGTAACAAGCTGGGTCATGGAAGTCTTGCAGATCCAGCAATGGCTGTTAAAAAACCAAAGGTGCCTCTTTACCACCACAGTAGACAAATTCTTCTGACTTCAGCAAAGCCTGGTTTCACCTAACAGTTATTTTGCACGTATGTGGAAAACATTCTTCCTCTCAAACTTCATAAATAACCCCTCAGAATTTAGTGTGGCTACCTACCCTTGTTTTAGTAACAATTTCAATTCATACAAATGTGCAGAAATAGACAGTAACATCAGAATTCTGTCTAACATCACGGGCTAACAATTAGTTGGCTGTAAAATAAATGAGAAAATAATATATGAAGACCAGCTATGGAGGTTATTTACACTTACAACCACCTTACCACAGGTTTATGCACCTTATTCATTAAATAAGCTATGACCTACCATGTCGGTGTGCCCCAACAAGCCTAAAGTTACTCTCAGACTGAGCTAAGTACTGTCACGCGCTAGCTGCATGTTGTGCCACAGTCGGCAACTAATGCAGCTGTGCCGAGCACTTGAGCAAGCCTGAGCTTGAAATAAACCAACAGATTTGTGCCCCTCCAAGCAATTTTCACAAGCTCGTTAACACAGAGAGCTGCGAAATAAAAAATGTAGGCAATTCAACAAATAACAACTTACTTGTTTTGAAAATCCAGAAGTTCATTGTTAATTTTTTCTATATTTAAATCATTCCAAAGCATTTCATTGTATCCATCGATATTAGCAGTAACTGAATTATAAAGACTGTAAAGTTTCTGAAGCAATGAAAGCTCACGTTTAATTTTGTGAAGTTCAGGATACTCTGTTTCAAATTTTAAAATAAGAAATTTTTCAATGTTAATTAGGTACAACTGGATCCATGAACATAAAAATCCATGTATTTCTAAAATTCCTATTTAATAAATGTATGAAATCAGATTTGCAGTCTTTTACATAGTGTCTAGTAAGATAAATATACACAAATATTAGACAAATATAGTTACACTATATAAGAACATCAGATTTTGATGCATCGTAATTGTTTAGATTACTGATTTTTTTATAAATATTATTCTGCAATGGTAGATATAATTTTATAAGGAAGGTGCTGCATCTATCTCTGTGAGGGAGATAATGTTGAAAAAGTAGATGAAATGGCAAAGAAACACACTGTAGTTTTAAACAAGAACTAAAATATCCTATATCTCAATTTGCATTATTTACTTAAGAGGCAAAGGTTGGGGACGGGGGGTGTGTGTGCGTGCTTTCAAAATAAAAATAATAGGATATGTTACACAAAAAAGTATTTTAAATGGTTTGGTTAGTTCCTCTCATATCTTTGGGAATTCGTAGTTAAATATATCATGATTACCACATATGTCTTGAGACAGAAAAATATACTGAATTTAGTATGTACAAATTAAAGTGCTTATCATGCATTCTGCTGTAACTTTAATTCACACTGCAGTCTTCCACATTTGAAGTGTGTCTGACATAAGTATATCACAGATCAGTTGCACAGCCCAAGGGAATTCATTATATATCTGGAGCAGGGACAACTCGAGCATGTGGGGAACATGTTTCCCAAATTTGGACATGGAAGAATACAGACAGGAGATGCCTTTAGCTGTGAACAGAAAAAGCAAGAGAGCTAAGCAGCTGGACCCTGAGATACATGGAACAGTGCAATATTTTTCCACCTGATATTTATGTACGTGCACACTGAGAGCCAGTTTCACACAGCTGCTTTTCATAGGAAAGACAATAATAATTTACTGCAAGGAATTTTTCTACAATGAAACCAGCACCAAATGTATTTAGCAGGACCTACAAGAAAAATTTAATAGCCTAGGACCAGGTATCCATATCCCCTGAGAAACTACCTGTGATAGGAAGACCAAATAATTCTTCCCCACCAGAAAGAGAGATATACTTCCTCCATAGTTCATCAAACTTGGCTTGAAAGATCTGTAATCTGTCACTTGCTTCATGGGGAGGAACATTCTCCTTACTGGGGCCCCTGTAAAAGCAAAACAAATTCAGTGCAAGTATCAACCATACAGGCTTCACAAAGAAGCACAACAGAACCCAGACCTTGCTTACTGAACAGTATTTAATATTTTCTAATATTTTTTCTATAAATTTTCACACAAGAGACAAAAAGAGAAAATGCAAAGTATATTCAGTGTCCCAACATTACACATTGAGTAGCCCCTGAAAGAAAACCCAATTTATTTTCCAATAATAAAATTCATCTGGGTTACCATACATATTACAAAAAGGTAAAAAGGTCTACAAATATTTTGTCTTTGTTGTTTTCCATTTAATTTCTCCTGTAAAATACATTTTAGTAATTTTCATTTATATTATTAAAAAGGTAAAGACAGCATGTATATAATTCAGGGGTGAAAACTGTGGCAGCTGGTATTAGAACCATAATTAAGCACTCAGAAAAATAACAGAAATAATATGGTTTTGCCCTAATGAGTACATCTCAGCTGGAGGACTGGGTGTAATCCCCAGCTTTCACGCCTGGGACCACTTCTTGGCTGCATCATGTGTTGGGATGAGAACTGGAAGTATGTCATCTTCTGTTGTGCCATGGTTATTTCTAGAAAGAAATACAGGCACATGGGCATCAGAGAGCAGTGCAGCCTGGCTGCTTGGAAAGGAAAACGGAACCAGGAGATGAAAGCAGTAACACGGTCATCAGCAGAGGCAGCCAGGGCTGGTCCCATAGTACCTGAGCAAGGAGAGCAGGACAGGCCTGGGGATGGTAGTCAGGTTCAAACAAGAGTCCAGATCTTTAGACAAGTCTATATAAATTACACGGGACCAAGGTCAAACAGGTAAGAAGAGTCAGCAAGTCAGGGTCAGGAGCAGGTCTAGTGAAAGTAACCAGGATGAGACACAGTCCAGTGGTTACCCAGCTGTTCTGAGATCAGGCTGAGAAGTGAGTCTGCGCGTTGGGATCAAGGTTCAGCTCAGTAGTGTCCATGGCCAGGCACAGGCATGGTTGTGACTGAGCTGGAGCTGTAGATCAGAGGACCAAGCAGTGAAGTCTCATCTTAAAAGCGAATACCACAGTACGGAGTGTCAGCCAGCCTGAGGCCTGCCAGCAGAGCTTCGTGAGAGCGCTCTGTCACCAAAGGAAGGGGGGAAGCCCTCAGATGCACTAGCTCTAAGTTGGCCCTGAGTCCAGGTAGTTGAACCTCCAGGAAGGGGGATGCTTACACGGTCCCTACAACTGGTAACAGGCACAGGGTGTTTCCATGAATTCCTCTGGACAACTCCGAGAGCAGAACTGCAGGCAGCACTATGTATACATCCACATTGGCAACTTGCTGCTCCAGCAGGTTGTTTTTAGGTGCAAATTCACCTTGTGTCTGTAAGATGGAGTCTTGCAGCTTGCACTCAAAAGCACCGCTGTGTGCCTTCAAGAAGTTTCACTCCTGGTGAAGCCAAGGTTGAAGCCAAGCACCCAGTTACCATTTGGACCATCCTGCTTGTAACACCAATAAAAAAGCACCTGCCCTAGGAGAAGAGTATGTATTTTCCAAGGTCTTCCAGGAGTATGGGTTCTACATGTGCACTGAATTCTGCTCATAACAGCAAGGCAGTCTGCAGAGGTGGTACATAAAGCTGCTTCACACCGCCCATAGGTGTGCAGTGTGTGCCTAGGGTCAGCTGCTGACGTGAACTTCATTGCCAAAAAACACACACTCTGCATGTATTGTCCTAGAACCATAACAGATCACAGGAAGCCAAAGCCTGGTCTTTCCTCCTCCGTTGCTACTGTACAATTGTCCAATGAAGCACACATACCCCGCAATTTAAATTAAAAAAAAAAAAAAAAAAAAGCCAAAGTAAGCTGAGAAGTAAGACCCAGTGAGACTCAGTGAACTTAGAAACACCCAGAACTGGAATATCCAGTTACATCCAAGGCACTACTTACATACTTAATATTAAATATCTGCTTAAGTGCTTTGTTGAGTTTAGAACCTGCAAAAAACTGAATTCGGACCTGGATTGAGAATTTGATTTTTTTTTTTTCCCCTCAATATATTAACTCTTTTGGAATATCACCAACTCCAGCAATGAAATTATGGGAATGAATCTGTGACAGTAAGATTATCTGTCCATCTTACATTATTCTGAAATTAGGCTTTTTTATCATTTGTCATATATACATTGAGGCCATGCTGTGTTTATTTTCTGAAGCCCTTTAGATATATCATTTTTAGCAATCACTAATGAAGCATAATTGTATTGCCCCACAGGTCACCTACTTTTCATCATAATCTTTGTAAAATTCTGCAGTATCAATGTGGAACTTTTGAACACCACTCAGTAAATCTGTTTTCATGTCTGGCTGTACCTTCAGCAGCAAGTCCTCAACCTGCAGTGCCTATATGCAGACAAAGAGGAAAATCAGGCATAAAAGAGGCGGGGAAAAAAGAACAGTGTTTTAAGAAAACTGCTTTGTTGTAGCATTTCAACATTAAAAAGGCTGACAATAACTTTGCTATATATATGAATTGAGAAATATTACAGCTATGATACCTGTGTGTTTAGGTTCTTCCAGGCATAAGCCAATCCATCAACTCTTTCTGTATTTCCGTCTTGAAAGAGCAGATTGTATTTATGAAGCACAGAATAAGATTCTTCTATAGGTCCAACTGTCATGTCAATTTTAATGTCATTCTCTCGAATTTCCTTTAGGGCTTCCATTGCTCCCCGTACATCATCAAGGTCACGGATAGGTCTGCTTAATCTCTTGCTAACATTTTCAATGAATGAATAAATTTCATCCATGTCTGTGGCAGACTTTTTATTCAAAGCTAATCCAAATGGTCTTTGTCTTGAGCGGGATTCCTGAATTAATTCTATTTTCAATGACTCTGTTGCAATATCCACTGATTCCAGTACAAAGTGATTTGGCAGTTCTCTAATTTGCATTTCCAATTGCTAAGACAGACACAAGTGACAAGTTTTAATTTCACTACAATTTCTCTGAGCAGTTCATTTTTATTAAAGACCTAATACTTACAGAAAAGTATCTGATTTGAGTTTGGAATTCAGCCATTGTTGGTTTAGTATCTATAAATTCCCTCACTTTTTCCTCTGGATCCTATATAAAAGAAGTTTATTTTAATTATTATTTAACATTGGTATTACAATAACCTATGGGGGACCCAGCTGCCTGATGTACTGTGCAAACACAAATGATCCCTCTCTAAAAGAGCTTAAGATATAAGCATTAAGATCAAATTATTTCACTTGAACTGCTTTTCCTGACTCTTACTCTTTGTACAGTACTCTTTAAAGCACTTGAAATCTATCTGTAACTCGAAAACTGACTAAGATCAGGATATCCTTTATCTATCCAAATACCACTATGAAATTCATCTACAGTCTGCACTGCGAGGTCGCTGAAAAACTCTTTCTTCTCTGGCCAATAATGAGCTACCAGTGACAGTTCCCCGTGATCCCACAGAAATTATAAAGATGGGGGGAAACAGTCCCAACTCCCGAGGAATTTTAAGGTTAAGGAGCAGATGAATTATCTGTTTTGGAAGATTTTAGTAAAAAGGAAACATTATCATGCTACTGCATCATCCAATCTGATTGTGCCTTGTCTGGGTAAAATGACATACGATCAATGTGTGGTTAGCTCAAATAATATCTCCAAAAACTGAGGTAAATAAGCATTAAGAATTGAAACCCCAGAAGCCATGAAGAGGTGAAAATTCCCTGTTAGCCTGAACTTTTAACTGCAAAAGAGTCAGCTGTGGGAATGTGGTCATTCTATGAGTTGGTTTAGGAAGAGGAAGTTAAAAATAGTGAGCAGTTTCAAAGATAAAGACTACTCCTGTTTCAATTACTTGTTTCTCAACGTGACTAGAACACCTTTGATAGGTAAGACCAGTAGTTGTTCATCCACACAGAGTTGAATTTCACCAGTCAGAATGAACACAAGGTTTTATTTCATTAAATATCTCCTGCCAAAACATCTCACGGAGCTTTATCATTTATGTTACTGGACCCACTTCCTAATGAAGACAACTCCATCAGCCCAGATTCTCTTCTGCTTTGGAATCCTTGTTACTGGAAAGATTTCCTAGATTTAGGTTATCATTTTTGTGAAGAAATAGAAAAGCTGCTTGCAGCAGTGGTTGCTGAAGAAGAACTAGTCAGTTTAATACTTAGGAGCAGTTTTGTAGTCTGCAATTTCTCAGAGATTCTGCTAAATTATTCTTTTTTACAACCTATGCAGCCAAGATGCTGTGAGAAAGATGCAAAAGCATAACAGATCATAAGCTTGTTTAGGCTCCAACATTCTTTTTTGTTCATCTGCTTTCTTCCTCAGGTGGTTTAATTGGTAAAAAATGACAATTTCTGGTCAACGTAAGAGTAGACAGAGGAAGCATTATGGGTATGTAGATTCTACCATGAAACCAATACTTCCTACTGAGCCCACAGTCTCTTTATGCAACCCAAACCAATTTATTTAGATTTCACATATTTTATTAAATACGTATTTAACCTTGTTCCAGATGCCTGAAAATTCAGAAAAGTTGTTCAGAAGTTCCGATGCTCCAGTTTTAAGAGATAAAACAATTGTATTTAGTTGGATCACCACTTTGTTTACATCCTTATGCTCAATGATCTGCTTATCTAAAGGTTTCAAGGCCATCATCCTGGTGACTTTGCTCTCATCACCTAGCTCTACAGCAACAGCATGGTCAATCTGGCAGAAATTAAACAAGAGAAAACATGTCTGCTAGTTTTATTTATTTTTTTACATTATGGAATGCCCAATAATACACACACAATAAGTACTTCTAAGAACATAAGAGAATAGAGAATGCAGAGAAAGCATCCACAAGGAGACTCCCTATTCTTAGCTTGGATTTTACACAACTATAATTCTAGTGTTAAAGCTCATTTAAAAAAAAATTGACATGCGGAGCTCTGTGTTAATCATCTCTGAATGACATCTGTCAAATATTCATCATATACAAGTACAGCTGTGCTGTTTCCTGCTCCTAAACAACTGCTCAGATCTTCCTTTCTTTGGTGTAGAATTGCAATCTATGCCCATTCTTGGCCAAAAAGTCCTGGAAGCAGTGGAGGCTTGGCTACTTGGAAATAAGCAACAATTCTGCTTGAGAACACTGAATTCAACCCACTCTCTCCTAGTTTGTTTCTTTTAATTATTTATTTTCAGGACTTGAATGGGTTTTTTTCACTGAAATTAGCTGATCTGTTTTTCATGTCAGATTGACAGAATAGGAAGACATATTTACAAAGACACTTTTCAGCAGAGATCTACATAGATCCGTATTTCATTACCAGAGGAGAGAATTAAGGTCATTTGAGAACCATTAATGTGCATTTCTGTACTTCAACAAATTTCAATTTCTATCCATACATCAGACCTTCTAAGGTTTTAGTGCTCATTTTATTGCCAGTTAATATATTTATATTGTATTTACTGTAGCATTATAGGTTCCGTGTGCAGCCTGGAAGTTTAACTTAAAATGAAGCTTTTGCCTGAGAAGACTGATAATAATTTTTTCTCAGCTAGTAGTACCCATGGATAATTCTCACGCATTCTCTACAATATCATCATCATACTTGAACAGTATTTTAAAAATATTTTAATTAAAGCAACTTTTGATTTTAATATTAAAACCCACCAAAGAGAAGGTTTATAAATTATTGCTCTTACATTCAATTACTTAGTACAGAGATTAAAAAACTAGGCTTTAACTTAACAGGAAGATCCACCGGATTACAAGTCAAAGTATTGGTACAGAACATATTCTTATGAGATTAAGAAATGTTAACCAAAATACTAAGATTTTAAAATAATTAAAATAAAATACTCACTTGTTGCTGTTTATGATGTAAGTAAGCAAATTTCCACAGGGGGATATCTTTGGCAATTGATAATATGATATTTACTGCTTTGTTTACGGCACTCTGAAAACAGCAAAACATTCATCTTCAGCACACAAAGAGATTATGACAAATAAGAGGGTGGAGAAAGAAAACAAGAAGGCAAAAAGGAATTCTCCAAATAATACCAAAATGGAAAATACAGGAAATGTTCTAATAAGCATGAAATAGGATCACCCAAAATACATTTTGTAAGGGGGAGAAGTACTCCATCAAGCTTTATCACGTGGTTTTCAAACAAGAACATGAGACCTTTATGAACAATAATCATGAATCACTAGGGATCATAACTTAATTATAGTACTATTTCCCCTTAAACTGGTTATAAACATAATTATTTATTATTAATAATAATAGTTTCCACATTCACATCAGAATGCCTGAATATATTTGTGTGAATTTGTGATGGTATAGTCTATAATCTACACAGGCAGCTATATAAATTATTATATAACTTCTTCTATCTATGGTATTTTTAAATTATGCTTCGTGGTCTGATTTCTTACTGATAACACCATGAAGGCTGCAAATGAAATCTGAGAAAGAATTCAACTTCTGATTTTGACAGTGACAACGCTAAATGAAAAGTCCACAAATAACACCATAAACAACTAATACTTTGCGAATAATTTCAGACCTCGTAAGAGATTGTAAATATATGTGTAAGAATTTTGCTGAATTAGTATAAGTTTAAATGAATGTTCAATTTTTTCCACAGTCTAGGGCTTCAGGCTGGTAATATTTTGCTTTACAATTCACTACTGCAGAATGCTGATTCAAGAATGATATTTTAAACTGGTAACATTGTTTTATACTCTGAAAGAGTTTAAGGAGACCAGGAAGTCAAATCAGGCTGTATCAATGGCATTCATTTTTATTTTTGCATTCACTTTGAAATGTTTGCCTCTAAGTAGAGGGTTGTGAACGTGGGTTACTGAGCTTTTAGGAAAACAGTTCCTTCTACTGGCCTGCAAACCTGATCAGTTGCTTCATGTCCTTAGCACCCAATGATGCCATGAATTCAAGTGACTTTTAACCTTTTTTCCCCTTCCTTTTCATTCTTGTACCAGATTAAACTTGCACATGTTGTTTTTAAAAAAGGAATTTATAAGTGTTTTACCATAAATGACTGAGATGTGCAATTATTTTGTTACCTGAATATCTTCAAGACTTGGTCTCAAGACAACATTTGGAATAGCCAGTTGAATTTCAGATTTGAACAAAGGAACCCTCTGTGTCTTTACAAACTTGGTCATCTGATACCTAGAGTCAACAATACGCAATCGATGTCTTAAGGACTCTAAAGAAATCTTCATGCCTAAATAAATAAATTAAGTGAGGTTATATTTTTTACCACAATAAGCTTCGGAGAAAATCTTAAAATGATATTAAAAAATTAAACATATCAGAAAAAGACAGACTCACATCTGACCAAAGAGTCAGTATTCTTCTGACAAAGCTGTCCTATCAGATTATAGTAACTACAGGACAGGCATTCTTGGCAGCGTGTTTTCTGTTTCATGTCAAGATGTGTACAAGTGTATGAATCCTGAAGAGTTAAAGGGAAGTTCTTAGGAAAATAGCGATATTATCCAGCATGTAAGTGAAATACAAAGTATCTGACTAGGTTATAAAAGGTTACTTTTTACACTGTAGAGGTCTTACCTCCAGACTTCTCCCAGCATCTGCTTTCAGCCTGCGTTCAAGAATATCTACCAGTTCGTACGCAGAGCATTCCACTTGCTGACTCTGTCTACGAAAACAACCTTTCAGTTACCCACAGGAAATAAAACACTCTTTGCTGCTTTCCAGGCACACACACACCGTCCCACTGCACTGTGAAGGGATGTGAATCATGTGGGCAGGGAAATACCCTTGTATCTTTCAGTTTGTTCCTGTTGCTTGGGCATACAGAGAATGTAAGACATTAAGATGTGCAGACTATCAAGAAACCCATTTGTCAGACTCTATTATATCTGATTCAACTGTACTTCATGATAATTAAAGGAAGTTATTTTCCAGCTAGTTAATAAAACAGGTTTATCATGATGATACAGTGAGATATTGTGTGAAACCAGAATTAGTAAAATAAAACCAAAAACAATAAATAAAAGGTATCTTATTTTGCACAGTGAGCATAGATATCTTTTTGGAGAAGCACTGAACAACTATTCTGCTACAACCTGGAAAATAAGCACAGGCCAAAAAATTTGCAGAACCGGAAGAAAAGGAAGTCTTAAGCTAGCATTAAGAATCAAGCAATGAATATGGGGATGAGATTTCAAGTCTTACCCATCTTCATTTTTCTTGTTACTGACTAGAATGCCATAAGAAGAAAAGTGTGAAATGATAAACACTACAGATGCAATCTTACATCTGCTCTATTCAAGATACTTGGGAGTTTCTCTCTGGATCCTCAGACTATCATTTTGCTTTAGACTAGTATTCTGTTAAAGTAAAATTTTAAAATTAAACTCTCTATGCATAAAAGAGTAATACCTAAATAATCCCTCCCAAATATGGCCTTCAATCTATGCAGTGAATAAACCTACTGAGACAGTTTGCGAGCAGTAGAGATAGCAAGTTTTTCTGTCTGTTCCAGGAAAGAGAGCACATCTATAGGTTCATCTTCTGGCAAAATTATCAGAGCAGTGTTCGACATATCCTCCAGAATTCTTTCAATTCTGCATTCCAGGGTATCAGCCGCTTCTTTGACTACATAGTCCAACTCCCTCAGGGTACTATAAACATTCTCAATAACTAAGCAAGGAAAACAAAATGAAAAAAAATCATGCAAAATACAGACCACTTAAACCTCATCTCCCCACCCCCCCAAGTATTACAGTAAAAGGAGGATTTAATGGCAATGAAATGTGCAATTATATTGCATATAACAAAAACATGTTGGACTTACTGTACTTTGGAGTCTTCATATGAAACCATTTTATAATAAATAGTACAACAGCCTTCAAAATATCTCTTCTTTTGTGTATTAAAGAACATTGTAATGAAAAGAATCAACAAAATACAGTAGAAAACAGAAGGGATACAACTGACCAAAAATTATTTCAGTCCTTCTACATAAATCCACAGGGAAATCCAGTATTTATATAATTGTAATTAACTTATAAATGTAATGGCTAAAATTCCTCCAGCCAAGATTACATACTGGTTAAACCACTAGATTTCTTCTTTCATGCATATGACCTAACTTGCTTTGGAAACAGATAAACTGTCCTTTAACAGATGTGTTTATTAAACTAGGTAAAAATTACTATTTCTAAATTGAGTGGATAAATTCTTTCCCTGGCCTTCATACTTTCATTGCAAAAAAAGAAATATGTCACCTGACACCTTTTGTCTTTGTATTTGTTACTACCAGACAGTATCATTTGAATCATCAACACTCTTTTTTTTTTTTCTCTTTCTTATTGTATGTAGAAAGAAATCTCTATGATATCTAAGATACAGCAGTGTGACAGTAGTGTCCAACTGCTGATGCTTTAAGTGGAAAACATCATTTATTCCTATTAGGAAGTTAATGATGGAACCTGTCTTTTATATTGACTAAAACAGACAGATAATCCAACCAATTCCTTAGTTGTTTGGTCTTTTTTTAATATATAAATTATGTAGTCCTAAATCCATTTTTTCACCTTTTCTCCAGAGTTTTAGTCTAAAAGGCAACCATGGGGCCCCATACTTCTACATATTAGATGGAAATAAGGCACTTAAGACATTAAGCTCATGCACAGTGAGCTCAGCACATCACCGGCAGGTCAGAGTTATTTTGTATACACTGAACCAATGGCTAATTTGTAAGTGTCCAACATACATTCTGGACATGCTAGACATTGCACATCCTCAAAATGACATAGTGCATACACTCAAGAAAAGCATTCCTTTCTAGAAGTGATTCCATTCTAGCTGCAGCAGCAGGAAACAGGAGGTAGCCCAGATACTCTTGCTGCATAACCTCTACCTTGTAAAAAAGGCCAATTTCCACCAGAGCAAATACTGATCCAAAGAACAATTAAAACCTGATTTTAGCTATTCAGATATCTAACATAGTGCAGAGAGTACTTAAGTGAATAAATAAATCACTAATATGTTAAAGACCTTCCTAATGATGTGTTACTAAACTATGCAAACCAAACACAGAAGTTCATTTTAGAGCTATAAAACAAACATGAAAAACCACTTGCCATTGTTTTTTGTGCTCTGGTCAGGCAAAGGTCAAGTAAAGCTAAAAGGTAGCCAGCCCTGCATTAAGCACTGGTCAGAGCCACACGGCACAGTCACAAATGAACAGCTGCACAAACCCATGCCTCATTTCTCGTTCAGATTTAGGCTGCATCTGTTCCTGTTTATCCTGCTGCTTTTCATTTTGAAGAAGAAAAGTGAAAGCCTAACATCAGTCTACCTCAACTGAAAACTGATTTACAGGCATGAGCTATTGTTTTCTCACAGAACTGCAACATAAAAGTCTTGTTGATGGTTTTATTCATGTCCATTTAAATGACACTTTTAGAACAGTTAATGAATTTTATGCTGTATTTGGTAGGGATAAAATTCTATCTTACTGGTTGTGTGGAAAAAGCTCAATGCGTAATTGGGGATTAAAAAACAAGTTTCCTTAAAAAAAAATTAGGATTTGAACAGAAATCTCCAAATACTATATATATCTTACTAATTTCAACCCTGAATTTAGACACATCACATTTAGGATGTTTGTAAGTTATGAAGATTTTTCTATAGAAAAGATAAGAGACATTATTAAAGTACTCCATCTCACATTCTTGTAACAGTGGAGCTATAATTACCTAAAGTGAACAGGTCAGTCCAAAACCACATTTTTTTTCACAGAGAAATAAAACCAGAATGCAGGCATGAGAAGAGCTCTTAACTTTTTCATTATATGGTCCCTTATTTGGAAAAAGATCAGAGAGATATCGATAGGGGAAAAAGAAGTAAAAAGGCATGATACATTTAGAAGTATGATGCAAGAGCTCAGTAAATTAAAATGCATGCAATTCAAAAATGGAAATGCAACACAACGTGATAATATCATGCAGTGTTACTCATGGAAGTTTGCAGGAAAGCTTGAAAGTCAAGGCTTTACAGGGAGAGCCTGCTATTGATACAGGAATATGGATAGCAGTCAAACATGACAAACTATTTATTCAGTTACACAGCTGTAAATTAACCAATTTAGTGACTTCAATGTACTCTCAGCAACTGAATTTATAATCCCTCAGTTGAGAGAGGTGGGGGTAACCAAAACCAATCCTTTTACAGCACTAATTATTTTCCAGAAGTGAGGAGCCAGAAAGCCTCTTCCTTAAGGAAAAAGACAAAAAAGAAAAAAAAAGAGACCCAAAAAAGGACCAAAAAAAGCTATAACTACTGTATTGTTTTTACATTTTTTTAGCATCAGAGCACTTATTCTCTCACTGCGCTCCTCATTAAGTCACTTCAATACAGTAACCAATAACATTTAGTCAGATTAAGAAATTATGACAAATTTCAAGAAACTGTGATTCTACAGTGATTTTGCTTCTACTTTATCATAAGAGTAAAAAGGGGTGGGTTGTTTATGTGGGAGGACATAAGAGTGGCAAAGGGGCATCACCAGGGAGGGGAGAAAAGGATATGCCTGGTAAAGCAAATGACTTAACAAGAGCTGTTCAAAGACAGTTGTCAAACAGGCCTAGCTTGATCACCACGGTTTAGAGCAGGACACATTTTCACCTTACTCATGTCTGACTTACTTCCATAATGAGGAGGGAGGGACTGGCATGTTTTTCTCTCGTATAGATGAAGTGTTCTCCTAAAACTGACAAGGAAATATCTGGCCAGTACCACCTAACAGCATCAACAGTTCACCACTTCTTCTCCTATTACTTACATTTATTGATGTTCAAAGAAGTCCACGACAGCTGTGTCAGGCCCAGAGTAAGGGCATCCTCAACTTGTCCTACGAACGGTTTCATCAGTGGTTTCAGCATAACAGGAATCCCATTCAGACGCTCTTTGTAATTGTTCAAGAGATTCTGGAGTCTGCAAAACATCATCATGTTAAGAATGTGCTTGATTCAGATATTTGAAACATACAGAAGTTTGGACACGTTTTCTGTTAATAAAATTTGCAAGTTCTGACCACATGTTAAAAATAAGAACCCTTCCCAGCTCTTCCTAGATAAAACTAAGCCTCGTTCTCCCCACTAACAGCAGAACCAGACTGGGGAAATAAGTACCTCCAGTAAAGTGACTGGGATTGATTTAGAGAATCTTTCTTTCAAGGAAAATTAATTACTGTAAAAATCCCCCGGAAATTGAAAACAGGGTATTTTTGTTCCCTTCTTCCTGTCTCACAAGACATGGTATGAAATGACACTGCTTATAAGAAAAGCGAGATCCAAACCACTTTGGACACCAAATCCCAAAGAAAAAGAGGCCAAATTCTGAATCAAGACTTACCAATATAGTTCCATGAAAATGGACCTACATAATGAAGCTGCATAAACAAGAATTAGAAGCGAATGCAACTCAGAAGCCAGATATAATGCGCTCCTTACAAGAACCGCTGCAAAAAAGTAATAACTGTGTTCTGTGCCAGATGAAAACCGTGACTTTAAACATCATTGTTACAAACCATACACTGAGATAACCCATTTTCCAGTGTTCCTTAAGTAAAAATCTACAGTCTGAATATTCTTTCTTTGCTTGGGGAATCAGTGTGAAGTCTTTTTTAGAGTAGAAAGTTTGGATTATTTTTTATTACAAACATTTTCTGTACTTTTTTGTTTCCCTTGGATGGCAAAGGTTGGGGCAGTTGCTTTTTAGAGGACTGTAGAACACAGGTTGCCTTGCACATTAGAAATTTCAGGTTAGTTTGTCCTAAAACACTCCACAGATAATTAATGAAAAACGTGGTATTATAAGAGTGAAAGACTGAAAGTTTTAACAACAGAATAAGGGAGAAGGGGTTGAATTCAAGTGTTTATGAAACTCCTTGGACTTTGTCCTTTTTTGTCCATTTCTAATTAAAATGTACCTAGAGAACACTCCTCACAAAGAATGACTTTTTCAAGACTTATCATCCTTGCTTAGTGAGTTAGTGTTGTGGTTTCAGTTGGGATAGAGTTAACCTTCTTACCAGCAGCTGGTATAGTGCTATGTTTTTGATTTGGGATGGGAAAAGTGTGATAGAACACTGGTGGGTTTGGTTGTTGCTAAGTAATCAAGGGCTTTTTTTTCTCCTCATACCGCCCCACCGAGAAGGGGGGCACAAGAAGTTGGAAGGAAACACACCCAGGACACCTGACCTCAACTGACCAAAGAAATATTCCATGCCATATGAAGTCATGCTCAGTATATAAAGCTGGGGGAAGAAGAAGGAAGGGGGGGGATGTTTGGAGTTATGGCGTTTGTCTTCCCAAAGAACTGTGATGCGTGATGGAGCCCTGCTTTCCTGGAGATGGCTGAACACCTGCCTGCCCATGGGAAGCAGTGAATGAATCCTTGTTTTGCTTCACTTGTGTGCACGGCTTTTGCTCTACCTATTGGACTGTCTTTATATCAAGCCACAAATTATTCCTCACTTTTACTCTTCTGATTCTTTCCCCCTTTGTAACTGAAGGAAGTGAGCGAGCAGCTGCACGGTTCTAGTTGCCAGCTGGGGTTAAACCACAACATTTAGAGAATTAATAATCAGCATCCCTAAGAACGAAAAGAGCTCTTCCAGAACAGAATTGGTCTGTTACAAGAAGCAAAAAGAAATTATTTAAAATCAACAAAAGTTATTACAGATAGTCAACACAAGAGAGAAAATTATAACTTAGGTGATGTATTATCTATACAAATGTTTGGGTTGTGCCTTAATCGAGTGGTAAATTCCAGTTTGTTTTCCTAACAGAAAAAAAGCTTTAGATTTTAACTGTAATATTTTGGAGTGTAATGCCTATGTTATAGTGCAAAGATGCCTTAGCAGTACCTAGGAGCCCCACTTACAGAGCAGCTGTTGCAGTAACAAAACAGAAGCATGTAGGCATTTTCTAGTAATGAGATATTCCTGGAAATAGGAACAACTGCTTGTTACCAATATTACTATGGAAATGCAGGGGAAAGCAATTAAATTTCAATTAAACTCCATCAAAGAGAAAAATTACAATAAATCAAAAGCATAAGCAACAGACTCAAAGCTAAGGATTCCCATTTGCAGATGAGAATCAAATCCAAAAAGTGTTCACTCACTCCATTTGATGTCTTTTAATCTGTTCTTCATCTGCACACAAGCCAAGGACAACATCTGGAACTTCAAAATGCATTTTTTTCAGGTATTTTGTTTCATAAAGTACTTCCAGGACCACTGGGTCCAAGTTTACAAGTAATTCCTTCATGTAGCAGTACAGGTGGCAAAAAAAAGAAATAGAAAATAAGGCAGTAGTTTGATGGTTACATGTAGTGTGATGTAACTTGAATGTATAACAAGATGCAGATGACCGGAGAAGATTTTTTAAATGGATACCCATGTTTCTACACAGATCTTCATCCTCCTCTACAAGTATCTGGATTTTCCAAAGTATTAATCAACCATATCTTGCAATGATTTTAATTTCACAGAATCACAGAATGGTCAGGGTTGGAAGGGACCTCTGGAGATCATCTAGTCCTCCTTCACTGTGCCCTAACCAGTTGGCTTCTGTGACTTCCTAAGTTTAATTCTAGTTCTGCAGCTACAGTCTGTGGAAACTAATTTGCCTTTTCTTCTCAGTTTCTTCATCAGTAGACTAGGGAGAAATGCTGTGAAGGATAATCTCTATACACCTTTCAGGGCACTAAATGCTATTAAGTCGCTAAATAAATTTGAAAAATAGGTTCTAGTTGTCCATTATGGAACCGTTAGTTCAAAAAATGCCACATTTCAACCATAATTTCTTTACACTACAGCAGAAAAAATAATCTGTGAAGTAAGAATGGTAAGATTTTTTGTCTCAGCAAGCAGTTTTGAAAGCAAATTAATGAATGATTGCAATATACTCAACACAGTGATGTTATGACTACAGAAAATACTATGATCTAATTAAAAATTCCTTCCTTGACTAAAATTTTGGTTAACATAGAAAATAAAACATGAAACAATATCTAAAAAGATGCAGATAAGTCAATAATAGAAATGTATTTTCTGGGTACTGCCTCTTTTATGCCCTGAATAAGGCAGGAGCCTTATGAAGAAGAGACATGATGAAGTCTGTATCGTAAATATACACAAAAAGGACAAAAAATATACCAGTTCAAGGAGTTCATTTCTCTAATCCTATTAAGATTATTTTAATGCTGTGCTTGTCTATCCATGATATGATTAAAGTAGCATGGGTAATGCTAAACAATGCAACTGTAATAGAAAGAATAAATCATATTTACCTTGGTTTCTGGGTGCCTGACAAGTAAGGAAGCACACAGAGCATTTCTAGCCTGGTCAGCAAACCTGCACCAAGCTCTATGATAAATAAGTTCAAATTCCAAAAGAACCGCAGCCATTTTATTGTAGCTTTTAACAACCTTTTTCATTTCCAGTGTCTGTAATTCAAGAGGGGGGGAGGGGGGGAAGTAAACACCATTTAATCAATTCAGTGTGTCTAACAGTAGAAATGTATTCCACTAGGCTTTTCCTCACCACCATTGGGAAAACAAAACAAATAGAAAGCTTTAAGTTATGCTATTTTAGAGATAAGGTAAGACACAGCAACATAGAAATGTATTTAAGAATTCAATTATTAAGAAGTATTTAACTGCTCTAAACAACGTAACTCTTTTCCTGATTTTTCCTCCCAGTCTGGCCCATAAAACAAAGTCTGTGCTATGACCTATACAAGGCACTGATGTCCCATTGAGAAAGCTATAAAAATTATATTCTTTCATGAAGCATAGGTAATGTTTGAGGATAAATATCTCAGTCCTTTTCATTACAGAGCATAGCAGACAGAAGGCTGTAAGCTTAGGTACATGGCCAGGATTAACATGAGCCAGGCCCCAGAAGGGACCAAAGCACCAGCCTAAGTCATTAGCTTAATGTCTCAAGGGAAATAATAACAGTCCTCAGTTGCAGAATAATAGTGCTGCAAAAAGGAATTCAAATCCTGGGGCAAACACTAACGCCTATCCTGTTGGATGAGCTTGAAAACTAGTTGCCAGAAAATTGAACTTAGGAGTTTAAAAATAAATCATGTGTCTGTTAATAACATGCTTGAAAGCTTAACATAAATCCTCCTCTGCTAATTTCCAACCTTCAAAAGTGCGGTTTTCTTTTTAAGGAATGTCATTGGATGGTCAATTTTTCTGTATAACTGCTGAGCCCACATAATCTTCCCTGTTACCTAAAACACAGAAGGTATGAGGTTATATTTCCATTAATTTAAAAACAGTCAAGAAGCAAAGCCTTTTTTCTCTCTCATTTATTTCATTCTTACTGGTGGTATATTACGTGGTATAGGTGGATTTTCTTTTTGCTTCTGGTAGAGTTTTCGAACAAACTCTAAATCTTGGCTGTACTGCTGAAGGACAATGGTATACTTCTCATTAAGATCAATACGATTTTCTCCTATTTGTTCAAGCTTCATCAGAAGTCCCAGCATCTGTTCAGTCTACAAAGGAGGATGGAGCATTTACTACAGAAGATTTTAATACTTCAGAAAGTCATTGTTCATAAACTGTTATTTTTAATTTATAATATAAGTCATGTAAGATTGTAAGTTGTTTTCTAAGAAACACAGAAAAGTCCATCCAGACAAGTTAGTGATTTTTACCTCTGTATTTTGTCCCATATATAATATATTTACCATAGTATGAACCAAGAAACTGCTACCACTACAGTATAATAGAATATTTGATTTTTAATCTGTGTCTCAAATCCTCACTCTTTTTTTCTGCAAACAGTTGTGGTAGAACACCTACATTTTTACTCATGGTTCATTAGCATCTCATATCATGATCAGGGCCTGAGCCAATGAACAGTACTGACATTAAGGTAACAGATGGCATAAACTCCTACCAGTCGAACAGGAATAACTTAGAAATGCAACAGGAAGCATGGGGAACAGCAGCATGAAGAAAGAAAATAAACTTAAAAAAAAAATTAGGGCTATAAAATTGGTAAGGAAAGATAGAACATAAAACTGGCACCAAGTAACAATGAATATTATCTTCCCGTACTTCTGCAGGTGACTTTTAGAATACTTGTAATAGGCTTGAAGTCCTCCTGCATTATCTCAGGCAGCCACCAGCACAGTACAGAACACTGGCAGTGATGAAGGAGGTCAGTAGGAGCTGCGGGTGCTCAGCCTATCTGAGCACCTGAACAAGTGGTTTGTATTTGTAAAATTACTTACAGTTACGGTCTTCTCAAACCAGGAGTCCACAAATTCTTGTATGGACTCATACAATGCTGCAATTTGGTTCTTGAACTCAAGGTAATCTTTTTCAAACTAGAAATGGGTAAAAGAAAAAAAAATCATCTATAGTGTTGCTTTCATTTCATACCAAATTCCTTCCCTGAAGTTTTGGGGGAATTTGTTTTCTGTCCACTCCACGTGCTCAGCACTGAATTAAAGAGAACAGGGACAACACCAGTAATAAAGGCATTTACCTGCTAAGCAAATCAAACAAAAAATAAGACATGTTAGGTTGTGTGACTAAAGCCTCATCTTCATGAACATAAAGGAGCACAGAGGAACAAGGACAGGCAGAGAAAAACTACTTACCCAATCAGAGTGAACTGGGCACGCTCACCAGCTACTCCCAGCACTGCCAGAGGGGAGCGCTCAGCTCACTGTCCAGGTGTGAAACCCATCAAGATAAGCCAACTGGCAGGCTCTCTAGTAGAGCACCTTACAGACTAAGGGAGGTTATTACCTAGGAGATAAGGGACTTATCACAGCTTACAACTGAAGACCATTTGGGGACTATACAAAACATATTATGGAAGTTAGAGAAGAAGCAAAGGCAGGGATCAATGTGGTGTGGGAAAATGAAGGCATGATGGGATAAAAGGAGTTGGTCACAAGTGAACAGGTTGCTGGTCAGTACACTTGTCTGACCATGCCCTGGACCTGATCAGCACAATCTTATCTTCTTACTTATCTCCATTTCTAACCATTTTCCTGTGTTCTCTCTTCTGTGTGCCTGAGTGTGTATGGGAGTCTACGTACTTGCAACAGGTATGAAAGAGCCTTAAAGGGAGCTTATAAGAAAGATAAAGAGAGACTTTTACCAAGGCCTGTAGTGATAGCACAAAGGGTAAGGGTTTTAAATTTACCCAAAAGAGGGTTGATTTAGACTGGACGTAAGGATGAAATTTTTTAAGCTGAGAGTGGTGAGACACTGGAACATGTCGCCCAGAGAAGTTGAGGACGCCCCATCATTGGAAATGTTCAAGGTCAGGTTGGATGCAGCTTTGAGCAACGCCATCTAGTTGAAGATGTCCCTGCCCATTGCAGAGGGGGTTGGACTAGATAATCTTTAAAGGTTCCTTCCAACCCAACCCATTCTATGATTCTACGGAGACCATGGGTCACTGGGGCCTGTGCACCTGCAGAGTCAGCAACTGGAGAGACTAGAGTGTATTGAGGTCTAAGCACCAACAATCACAGTAGGAACTATGGATCATAGCAACTAGAGACACTGGAGCATGTGCATGCTGTGTGGGTGTGTATGTCACATATAATGGCTAGAGAATACCAAACCAGACTAGGGATCAAATAGGACAGAGGCTTCGGAATCAAGTGTTGGAGCAGCCATAACTTGGGCTATCAAGTTTGGCAGCTCCTAATTAGAAGTAATTTGGGTATTCCTCTGTAATAATTTTTCTTATTTTCTTATATTTCTTAAGTCCAAAATACTAAGAACCTACAAAAAGAGTTCAATGCAAACTTCTGCTCAAAGAAAGCGCTCCACAAGCTTGGGTAGATAGTCCATAATATATATTGCTCCAACCATTTAGGTGTAGAAAAGCCACACAATTTTTAAACACCTCCAAATTCCAGTCAACAGTAAATGTTCTCTTTCAGAAAAGAGCCACGCAGCAAGTATTACAGAAATGTAAGCCATGAGCCAGCAAGAAGAAAGCCAAAGGTACTCTAGACTGAAATGTTTGAAGGAAAGTTTATGACAGTTACAGACTACAGTCAAGGAAAGCAGGAGAGTAAGTCAACATTTGTAGCACTTCTATTGTGAGGCTACTAATCCTGCAACGTGAGCAGGCTAAAGCTCAAAAAAAAAAAAAAAAAAAAAAGCAGCTCAATTCCAACATGTACAGGATATATTAAAATGTAAGTCTGAAGCACTTGAAAAGCCACTTTAGTTTCTCAGCACTGAGGGTGATATCATTCACTTCTCTCTCTAAAATGTTCATCAAAGTGCCTGTACTACCTTTACTATAATACTGCCTTTACTATTCCACTAAGTATTTTCAGTAATACTAAGTAACTCTAGCAACTAGATAAACTGTATTTAATGCATTGATCTGTGCGAATTAGTTTTCAGTCTGCAGTTTAAAATGTATGCAGCTCAAAACAAGTGAGTTTAGGAATAGTTAGCACTACTAGTTAAACTAAACCTAGTTTATCAAAAATTAATAAAAACATTTGAAATAAAAGCCAAATTTACCCAAACACCTTAAAATCGTATTAAAAGATATGAAAGTATCATTATTACAGCAAAATACTATATGCATTGTTATAAAATTTTATCTTCTTTGCACAACTCCAGTGAAAAGCACAGAATTAAGGAAGTGATTGTCAGACAAGTGCTGAATGCATGTACCTCTTTTTTTCTGTGATCCAGAACATCATAGTGTTTGGATTTGGTGTTTGTAGCAATGCTCTGGTAATGAGTACTGAGCTCTTCAATACCTTCTATTTTTATATGCTGGAGCTCTAAGAGACTTTCCATAATATTGCTCATATCTGAAATCTTCTCCAAACGTTTACAGAATGTATCAAATTTTCCAAATATATAGTTTTCACTAATAACAAAAAAGCAACAGAGGTATTGTTATGGAAGTCTATTTGTAATAGATTTTTTTTCTATTTAACTGACATATATTCTACCAGAACTGCTACGAAGTTTCACTTTAAAAAATGTATGCTGTAATACTTACAAATCAAGTAAAAACCATTTTAAAGTAATGGATATAAACCAGGAAATGCTTAACACTTTTATATGTAAATTAAAAGCCTTTATCACATTTCACAGGAGATACTCTTTTAAATAAGACATTTGCAGGAGATCAAAATATGAAGGTACAATACTAAGAAATGCCCCAATGGCATTGTGATAGACAACCCAGCCCAAAGCTGACTAAATTCCCCTGGAATCTTTTCACTTATATTCATGACTCAAATTTGTTGGGGTTTCAGACCATACATAAATATATGTATTAAATTAACACATGCATAAATTCCCCTGAAGTCCTCTTGAACATCTGCTAAGTCAACAAGTGACTGACAAAAACCTGTCACTGGTTTATTCCTGAATTAAAAAAAAAAAAAAAGCTCTGCAAGGTCATGTTCTGATTATAATAAATACTACATTTTCATTGAGTAATTAGCTTTTTTTTTTTTAGCACGTGTAATGATATCTCATTTACAAATTGTATAAATTCATATGACTCAATATTAGAGTAAATTATTTACCTGAAATCAAATTGCCTGTCACTTGGATTTTCCTTTAGCTCCTCCTTAATTCTCTGAAAGGACGTTTGGTACTGTTCTTTGAGGGAAATGCATTGTTGTATCCTCTTTAGCAATTCTTGCCTGATGAAGAAAGCACAGAAGACAGAAAAATCATCCTAAGAAGGTCTTCAAAAGAATATAAATAAAAATAGAACATTTCAGTCAGATATACAACTTGGCAAATTAAGAACACAAAACTACACATTACCTGAAAAACGTTCAAAATATGAGGATTACACTAGAAGTTTTTGTTTTAAATTTGTTATCTAGGTTGGATATTTTTAGTTTAGGATTTATCACCATCAAACCAAAATTTTCACAGCATAGTCAGAAAGGACTTACACCAGGTAAAACCTGGCTACCAAATGCCTGCAGTTTAGCCACTTCTCATCTTCTGTAAACTCAGTATTGCTGATGGGTTTTCCTTCATTTGTTTCTTTGTTTTTTCTAAGCACAGAAGACTGGAGAGGTATTTTTCCAGACTACAGTAAGCATGAGGAAAGTCTTTCTTCTTTAAAAAGATACACCAGGAAGATCTTGGCTCCTACGGCCACAGACAGTTACATCTTATACACAGTTGTTCATTAATCCTGAGGTACTAATATACACAGATGAGGCACGGAAATTAGCCATAAGCCATTTACCCAAGACTGTTCCTCCACTTTGGCTTTGTCTTTCATCTTCCAAAAGATCATTGGGAATTAAAATGACAGTTAAAATTCATAGATTGAGACCACTAACTGGGACAGAGAGAAACTTTTGCAGGGACAACAGCAGCAAATAAGTAAATGAGAAGAATGTCTCAAAAAAATCAGCTAGAATAAACAAAAAAATGTATTCCTTTATTTATATTAATTCTTTAGAATAAACATAGCCAGTACTTGATTACAGGTAATTTCTGAAAACTTCGCTTTACCCACACCAAAATACAGGAGGAATCCAATTACTTGTTAGTTTTACATCTCCTCCTCTGTTACCTCAGTGTCACCTTTGACTTGGCTGGAATTTAAGCACAGACATCCTGACTGTCTACGTCTCGAAGCTTGTAACACATTTTCCTTCTCACTTCAGAAACTGTAATCTTGCTCCAATTATACTCTTTCAAGAGACTATTCTAATCATTACTTTTCCAGTTGATAACTTTAGATATCGTGCTCATCTTAACCTCTCTCTGGTTTCCCCCTTCTCTTGCATGAAAACAATTGACTTGTTCTTATAGTATGTGTTCTTCCTAGGCTACCTCCGCTTAACGTCTCATCCTTTGGATACACTTGCTCTGCCAGTGACATCAGCATTCACCACCCACTTGTTAGGTTTCATACGAACAATTCTGTGCTTCCACTTATGCTGTATGTAGCACTTGGGAGCAACTCTGTGCAAGTAGGCATAGAGCAGCTAACTTGTCCCTTTCTTGAAATGTCTCCTTTAGTTCTCCTGGCAGTGATGCCTACAAAACACCCAAGGGCACCCCAAGGTTTGCTGAAAACACTGTCATTCCAGCTGATCAACACTGCATGATTGCTGTTTTTTCTCCATCCCTCTTTCCTCCTCCCATCTTGCTATTCACTACTTATGTTTCAGATTGCAAGGTCTTCTTATGTTTTTTAGATTGCAAGCTACGTAGAGCTAAGGGAAACTTATTGTTCACTTTCCATATAGTGCCTAATGTTTGCTGAAAACCAGAGACTCTTGCTATACTATTAGCTGCAACAAGAACAATAGAAAGGAAGAAAAAACTAGTCTTAGGCATGTCTAACTAGCAAACTTACAGTAAATCTAGCTTTTTAAATTCAAGGTGCTTCATTGGCACCATTAACACATCTCATGTGTTTGCTCATACAGCATTCTCCACAGAATACTCAGAAAATAACAAATCTGAGTCCCATTCCTCACTCCCACATACCTCATCCAAACCGAGTACAATCGAATTGTGATTCTGGCTCTGGTATATATTGTCCCCTTCCTCAAACTGACTTTCCTGTCCACTAACAGCAAAACATAAATCTTCAATGGAACTTTGCCAGTCTGTCTTCAGAGCTTCTTTATGAAGTACCTTATCTCCCAGTTCTAATTGCTCAAGCGTGTTTTGGTTTAAAAAAAGCCACGGGGACAAAATATTGACTGCTGTATACTGATATACATTACATGGTTTCAATAATAGGGGTTTTTTCCACACAACATAGTAGATTTGTTTTTGCAGAGTACTTAATTCTACATAAAATGAGTAGTCACAAGCTTAAAATTAACATGGGAATCAGTGCCTGGTAGGAGGATAAGGGGCTACTTAAACATACCTTTTAATAATCTTAATGACTAATCTATAATGTAATTTTGGTGTTAACAAAAGAACATGAAATTATTACAATTCTATCACCTGTCCAGATCCCAGATTTTTGAAACACCTTCACATAGGTATGTCTTGCATGTGCTAATCATTTGATTGGTGATCTTAAGAAGAAGAGATGTCATGCACTCTGATGTGTTGTAGTATGGTGAGGTACAGTAGATCATACAGACAGTATTCATTAAACTGGGTACATGTTCCATCATTGTTACCTACAACAGGAAAAAATGGGAAAGTCAGCAATTTGAATTTCCTAAAAATTAACGCAATGGAAAATGTGACAGCTCTGGGAATATGTTTATGGGTGGATAAACATGTTTTAGATTGTAACACATAGTTCTTGTAGACATCTTATTATAAACTGGACCATTCAATTTTTTTGTGGGGACCTAACACACTATGACCAAGAGAAAAAGATGTGGAATGGGTAATGAATAAATGAATAGGTCTTTTTCCCGAGTGGGATTTTCCAGAGGGAAAACAGAGACTGTACTCTTTTCAGCCATGGCCTCAAGTGTATGAAGGTGCTGTAGTCTGCTTTGCAAAGGAATATGCTACCTGAGGAAAAGTCATCATACACTGCTACAAAAGAGTTGGCCTGCTGTAGGAAGGACAAGAAGAAGAAAGTTGGCCTTTGCTTACTCTGCCTAGATCTGAACAGAAGAGAAATCCAGGAGTGGGAGGCAAGGCAACAATAACTGGGTATACTGAACTACAGCGTTTTCTGTTACACAGAAAGATTCCACAGAAATGCATGCAAGCCAGGTATACTGAGAACCCAGAAGAAGAGACAGTGACTGGTCTAGAAAAGGGTAAAAAAAGTATGATATCTAAAAGTCAAGTAAAATATGGCAGGCGGAACAGTGAATATTTGCAGAAGAAAAGCACACAGAACAGCACAATGGATTCAAACAGAGTTCAAGCTTTGAAAACAATATTTAGACAATTTGTAAGCAGCTAGATTATGTGTAAATCTTCTGAACTATGGAAACTTAGACAGCTTTGCTTGGTGGCTGTATCTTCAAAATTCATTCTCCCACTTAAAAAATAAAATCCCAGACCCATGTGGTTATGAAAATAAGTTCTATCATTTGAACCAGGATGAAAGTAAATATGTGTTACCTGGAAGAGAAACAGCTTTAACCTGTAAAATAAGTGGAAGTTGCCTAATTTCAGCTCAACTAAAGGCTTAAGATCATTTTATGATATTTGCATTAAAACAGTCATGAGTAACTGTGACCTGAAACACAGAGACAGGAAGAGGTACAATATGGAAAGCCTAACCTCACAAAGACAATTTGGCTCGATATCAGGTTTGGAAAAATATCATCTTTTGCTTATTTTTCCCATGCCCTTCAATTATCTTCTGGAATGACAACTGCCTCCTACACAAAAATTAGAGTATCTCTTGCATATTCAAAATCTGTAAACTCAATTCACTAATGCCAGGGAGTTAGGTTGTCCACCTAAGGTTGTTAAGCATAGGAGTTAGATACTGAAAGAAGAGATATCTTTCTTTCAGCAGCAAAAGCCTTTCCTGTCTTTTCTGAATTTCACATTAAAAGCTTTTAGAGTACTACTTACAGGTGAAGCTTTGGCAAGTGGACCAAAAAATTTATCCAATGTATATAAATATCTCACATTGTCTTTAGCTTCATTGGCAGCAATTGTTATATTCCCATCCTGAAGGGAAATAAAGGGAAATAAAATTAATATCATTAAAATTTATTGAAAATGTTCTTGCACTTTTACAGTGCATGCTACCACAAGACTATGATTCCTTCTTGCAAACATTTTCTGACATAAGTTCTCTCAAACAAGCCATTTCTTCTTAGGAAATAACTGCTTTTACGTGCAAGAATTGGTAAGCTCTATCTGGCAATCAGCAACATTTTGGACGTGATTTAGAGGAGTGCCTCACTCAGACCCCCAAAGTTTTTTCTTCTTGATGGGAGTAAAATAGCATGGGTTTGATAATCTAACTTATATTTTAGAGTGGTTCAGAATGGTTTTAGCATGGTACAACTGTTTTTTAAATTACCCGTTCTACAGAATTTAGACAAGATCCTTGAAATATACTAGGGTGTTTTCCATCATTTTTTAATAAGCACTTAATAGGGCAAAGGAGTTCACAACTAATGCCTATATATCTTCATATTCATAACAGGTGGAACTATCCAGTACTTAGGAGGCAATTCTGTATGAAGAAAGGAATCAAGTTCTTACTGGTACTGGCTCTGTACAGACGCTATCATCCAAATTCCATTTATCATAAAAGTCTGCAAGTATGCTAAGTAAAAACTCAGTAAAATGACAGTGTTCTCATGGCCTATTTTCATAATGGTAGAATATCTTTGTAACTGCTATAAGATCTACATTCTGGTGGGGTTTTGGGGCCTGATTGCCTGCACATTGCTTGCAGCTTATTTTCTGACCTGCCTGTAATTTTGACTGATATGTTTACATTACAGATATCCACTTATCTGAAGTAGCAGTTACGCTACAAAAAGCCAGCTGTCAATAATCCTACAAGCAATATGATAAACTTTCAGGCACCTCTACTGCTGGCCATCACAGGGTACAGCTGGAGAGAGACAGATGTTGTATTGCTGCACTGTTTTAGTTTTTCACAACCACTCCACCCACTCTGTTAATGAAAGACACATTACAGAAGCATTGACTTCTTTTCAAGTTATCTATTTAACTTCAGAATCTTCCATGTTAAATGTTTCAACAAATGGATAATAAACCACAGCATAAAAACAGCACAAACACTCAGAACTATTTTTATTATTGTGTTCAGTTCTGTGTGTATTACAAATACAGTACTGTACTCATTTAAAACATTTATTAAAACATATTAATTACCAGCTCTTTCCACTGCTTTAATGTCTTTGATCTTGCTGCCTGAAGAATACTTATAATTTTCTTTACTCTTGAACTCTTGATCTCATCTAAGAGGCTTTGAAGAAAGAAACACATTTAAATCTCTCTTTGGAATCAAAGTTTAAATTCGTTTTAAAAAAGCTTTTTTAGATTCTGAGAAATAATGCAGGAATTTAACCTGTTAAATGATGACATTCTTGATTTCCAGTGTTCCAGCTCTGCCGATGGACCAATGTCATCAGCTTCTCTTCTCATTTGTTCACTCTCCACTAAAACTTGTCTGATTTGTTTGATCCAAATCATCATCACTTCTTCAAGTTTCTCAGTGACCTCTGTGTTACTGCCTTCAAAATCATAGAATAGGACAGTCTCATAAGTAAATAGAAATAAAGGTAGATTTCTGACTACAGAAATGAAATGTCATTGGCAAATGTAAGCTGAGACTTTGTGTGAGCTGGGTATATTCAAATCACCAACCAAAACCACGAAAAGACTATAGCAACAAGATGCACACATACAACTTATATCCACCTACTCTGTTACTGCTGCAAGTTCTTTACAATAGAAACAGTTAAAAATAGTGTGAGGTCATAAGGAAAAATATACAGCAATGGGGTTTTGAGAGAATCATGTTTCAGAGGTCCAAGAAATGCATTAGCTATGATGTATGTATTTTTCTGCCTGCATTTGATAAGTAAAGACTTATTTATCTACATTTCTCTCTTTCTACCATTACAGCCTATTCCACATTAAAAGCATCACGTAAAGGACACCATTATTAACAATCACAAAAAAACATATCATTTATAAGTCAGCACATCTTTTAGACTGTCCTAGTGGCTGGAAGAGTCCAGTTTGCTTCATGCATTATGTTTAGGACTCGTGGACCTTACACTGCCAAATGGATCTAAAGAACTTGTTCAGCCACATAACGTTATTGCCTTATCCTAAGAGCCACTAGTACTTCTCTGGAAGCTCTCCTACCGTAGGGTCCTGTAGGGCTGAGGGGGATTACAGAAATATTGACTGGTTTGGCATTATTTCAGTCTGAAAATCCGTGTCGTGATAAGAAATGTTGGAAGGCTACTGTTCAGACAGACATATTATTTTTTTTTTTTTACACATATATATATGAATTTATATAAATACATCTTGTTTTAACTCACACCCCTCAGAGCCAGACTTAATATTGGATAAGATTTCCCCAGTATCAAAGCAAAGAGTATACACAGTAGTAGCCAGCTTCACTCAGCAACTACTTGGCCAGCAAATTAGGAGGAACAAGCCAGTGTGTACATGATACAACAAGGAAGTACCTAATCTTTTAAGATCTATAAATTCAAGGACATGCAAATGATTGATGACCTTATGATTACACAGTCAGAAACCTGGCAAGAGTAAACAGAAAAATGTATAGAGCTCAAGGAAGATTAATTATTTTTTAAAGGTAAGTTTTTACTAATGATATAACATTTATTTTATAAACAGCATCATAGTGTTTGCTTTGCTGTAGGAATTACTCACCTGCAGTTATGTAGTCAGATGGGTTCCGTAAGTTGCTGACATATATATCAATATCCACTTTTGTGAGCTGAATTTTATCTTCTATATTCTGCCTTGATGATGACAAAGTACCCACAAATTTATCCACTGAATACAGAAAGTCTTGTATCTGGCTGTTCTTCAAGCCTTCTTTCACAGCTCCCCAGTTCTGATAATTTTATGATTCATGAAAAAAAAAAAAAGTTGAAACAAGACTCACACTTCATTTTGTTTTTTGAACACAGAAGGTATTTTATTTTTCATTAGAAAGGTATTTCTTATTCATGACAGTATATAAAGATTTACCAGTATGCCCTTTAAAACGCACTCATCAGTACTATAGCACAATTACTTTAAAGCGTGCATTGATTTAATTATTCTGTTAGACAAGAAGAGACAAACAAGCATGAGGCTCTCAAGAAATAAAAATATCTCCCTGCTCTCATGGTCCTCACACTGAATTGTTGTCTTTTTTTTCAGTCTGATTTGGTGCTCTCTGAACAGAGAAAACGGATTCTAATCTCCCTTCCTGCTCCTGGGTCAGAGAAAATGGAAGCATATAGTTAACCGTGTATGATACCATTAGCCTCAACAGACACTGAGCTTTATTATATTTCCTGCCTCTGAATGTGTACTTCTACAGGCAACAGAATCAACTGTGATGTGTTGTGAGTGCCACAGAACAAGGACAACTTGAAGAAGCTAGATACCCTGGCTGTGATACAGTGCTTGCTGCCCACGCTCTAGAATAAAATAACGGACTGATCTTTTGTGCTGCCAGAAGAACCTGGCACTTCTTTCAGCAAGGCTTAATCTATATTTAACTAAATCATCACAGTTTTACCTTAGTATGACTGCTATGCTATGTTGTCCTTTGTCATGAGCATTACAGCTAGTGCTACTGCTTGAAAATGAACAATAACTATATGAATTCCAAAGACATATACAAATTGCATGACTTCCATAAAGGCCTATATTAGACTTGTATCTTTTTATATCCTCTGTTTTATGTTCACCTGATGCACAAAGGGGACCACAGCAGTCACTTGCCTTCATTCCAAATGTTCTCAAGAAAAAGGAATACCTGTTAGATTACCTGTTGTGATTTCAGAGCTGGTATCATGATTTGGGACAAGAAAAATTCCAGGCCCTCGAGGATATTTCCATTACTACAGTCAAATACGCCAAAATTCACCTCCTTCAGGAAGAAACAGAAGTTAGCAGAGAGCATGTACATTTCTGCAAAAAGTCTAATATTTGAGTGAAATTCAGAAACGTGGCAGACATATATATAGTCCATAACTATGTAGGTTCCATGAGGATATTGCCCCTCAGCTGCTGAATTTAGGTTGGATAGAGACTAAAATTCAATTGGAAATTCCAAGACTTGCCCTTAAGTTTGAGTCACCAGAAACTTCATTTGTATATTGTAGCAACACTCCAACAACCAGTTAAAATGAAGCATTTAACATCAATGCATTAATCTTACGACAATTAAATATCTATATTTTGCTTTTAGAGGAACAGCTTCCATCTAGCATAAATGCCTAAAGAAGGACAACAAATGTATGAGGCAAGAAATTTCTCTCTCAGTTGCTCAGCTCTCTCCAGTTCATAGTTAAAGTGAAGCAAGGAGTGAACTGCTGAAGCTGAGGACAAGGAGAGACAGTACTGGGGAGTAAAATTTTACTGCAGAACTTGAAGCATAAATCGGAAAAAGTGAAGAATTGCATCTTCTGCCAATGCTATTCATTTATGCATTGGCTGGCTTTTCTGTTACTGGCATTTTGCCTACAAATGTATACATTCTGAATATGGGTATGTGCTTTCTATGACCTATACTGACTAGCAATTTTGGCTCCGGTTATTCCTCTTGTTAGAATAGAGGGAGTCTCATTCAGAACTTCTGACCTGCACAAATATACACCAATTTTGCCTACATCATAAAGAATACTTCAGTGATACAGGGGAAAGCATACAGAGTTCTGCCCTGGAAGCTTCTACTCCCAACTTTTGCCTGTGCAAAGACAGTATTTCCACAGTGTTTTAGGAACGGCAACTACAAATGAATTTTTGTAGAGGCTTTGATATTCTTGGCTATCTTGATTACAAATACCACTAATGTTTTCCTTGCTAGTTCCACACTTGCATGCAAAAGAAGAGTATTTAAGACAACTAGTTGTTATGCATGGGTGGAATACTGTTTCCTAACAATATTACAGTTTCATAATCCCACTAGAGTGGGAGGGAAGGTAGAAAGTCCTTTCTCAAAAAGGGGAGGAATTATGGATGACAATCAACGCTTGAGGAAGTGCTTACAAGGAAGAAGAGTAAGTTTCTTTGCATGTCTGAACGGGCTCCCTGGGAGGCAATGCCCATAAGGTTTTTAAAAAAAGAAATGCCCCTAAAATACTTCCTTCTGCAAAAGGGTGTGCTGGAAAAATAGCAGAAGGAAAGGACAGAAGGGTAATGGAGAAAGGAACTGACCTCTATTATTCCCCTCCAGATGCTTTTAAAAATGTCAGTTCTCCCGTAAGAGAGTGTTTGCATTTGTTGCAGTGAGGGGGAGGCAGGGAAAATTAAGTCTTTCAAGTATGTCTGTTCATGATAATCTCTAGGACAAGGTCAACATACAAGCTGATCTTTCCACAGGATGCTGAAGATTCAGCTGTTTCTCTTGAGAAATAGGGGACAAATCCACATATTTCTAGGGGTTTCTCAGATTCTCCTTCCTACTGCTCCTACATAGCTCTTCAGGATAACCCAAAATTTGTCAAATCAGTCTGGGCCTGAGCTCCAAACCACATCAGGGTGAAGACCGGCTGACTGAGAAGTAGGGTCTATTTTACCTTTTACAGTATCTAAATATATTGCCTCACATAAAGAATGAAGTTTGATGACAGCTACATGACAGGCCCTGCCAAAAGAAGGTGATCACAAGAAAACCACAGAGAGAAGGCACCAAGAAGGCAGTTAACTGAAGAGTTTTGGACAATGATTCTGACAGGTACCCAACCGAAGCAGCACAACAGGACTGACAGAGCACAAGAAGAGGAAGCCTAGAAATTACTTTTGCACACCTGGATGAGGTATTTGTAAAAATACTGTTATAAAGCAAGTGACGGACAGAAACTGAAGTACTAATTTCCATGACTGTAGCTGGACAACAAACTTACTACAGCTTTGGTCTGCTGAAATGGAACACATTAGTAATTAGTAATGAATAAGGAGAAAATCTGTACAGCATAAAAATGAATGCATCAATATTTTTGAGAATATGATTTAAGGCTTATTATATTTTTTCTTTAATGTGTATTCTTAGGTGCTAGTATCCAGATACTCTTTGTAAAAAACTATTGCAAATATTTCTCAAGAACATGAGTATCACTGAAAGTTAGAAAAGGCAGTTACAGTACTTTTCTTACACATAACCAAAGCTATTAAGGGCAGGAAAAGCTTACTTTAGTTACTTTCAAGTATGATCTTTATTTTAAAGGTTTACAAGATACAGTTGTGGGGTTTTTTTTTATCTAATTGTATCTAATTTACAGTTATTGTAAACTTTTAAAAGTTTAAAAGATACAGTGCAACATTTCCATAATTTAGCCTTGTTAATTAAAAGGAAACCTCCTGGTTTAGGTCTTTATTCCCTGTTGACATTAAAAATTATATTTTAATGACTGATTAAGAATTGATTTTCATTAATTAAAATCTCGTCTATAATAATATTGCAGTAGCTAATTTCCAAATCATTAGAACATTACTTTATCGTAAATACTTATTCAGATGAAAAAGAAATTTTATTAAACACAAAACTAGACATTTCATGAAAGCACTTTTTCTGACTCTAGTTGCATGAATAAAGGTCTAAGAAAATATTAAGTACACTGCAAACACTGCATGGTTTTGGTCTGACCTGGGAAACATTTGATGCAGTTATAACTTTATCTGATGTCCTTAGGAAAAATGCACATGTCCCTGTAAAGTTCTGTGAAAAGGACAAAATGCATACAGTTAAAAAGAATACATGTGTACAGTAAATTTTACTTAACAACTTTAAAATGTGCCAAAATCAAAATTGTAAAAAATTAATTACTGTTTGTAGGATATTTGAAAATCTGTTCCTTTCATACCAAATACTGTTTTTTTCTCCATCTGACATAAGAACATAAAAAATGCCCTTCAAGGCAGACCAGTGTGGTATAGCACCTCTACCAAGAAAACACGGTTCAGGGAGAGATTGCAAGCTAGGCTACTTCCTGGGCTCCTCTTGTATTCCCTGACCCTGTTCCCTGCAACCATTGAATGAGAGCTGTTAGATGACATATTCATGTCCAGTCATTTTAGTACCCATTTATGGACCTATCTATGAGATTGTCTAATCCCTTTCTGAATCTGCCAACATAAATTCACAAAAGAAAACTAAAGATACCCTCAGCTTTCAAACATTTAAAGTATGCAAAGATGCAAAGAAAGAAAACTAATCAGAAATTTTAATGACTACTCTGAATACACTTCTGCATAATGCTTAAACATTACAATGAGGAGGTTCTTATAAGAATTTGAAAGGAATAAAGGAATTCTTAAAGGTATTTTTGGAGTAATATGCAGTATTATTAAAACCACTGAAGAACTGCACTTTTAAACTAGAAGTGCACAAGCACTGGAAAATACTTAAACATGCAGTCAGTAACAAAACTCTTAGAATCTGTGATTTTTTAACAACGGTTTATTTGACCTGCTCTCCTCTCAGGTAGTCAAATCCGTTAATCACTACTTCTTTACTGGTGAATTCCAACCTCAGCTCAAGAAACGCTGGGAGATCTTGCTCCATGAGAACATGGATAATGTACTTAAATATCTACCCAGGAACTACAAAAAGCTGTTTAACACTGCACAATTGTTATGTTTTTTCAATATTTTACTTTTCAAATGTCATCTACTGAATTTTTCAACCATACCTCTGTAGAACCCATGGTAATAAATAACTTCTTCTGAAGTAAACTGTTTGTTGACTCATCTGGCCTCAATGATGTATTCAACTTCTGTTAGCAATTAAATTATAAATGAGAGGTTAATAAAATAAAAACTATTATCATACAAATACCTCATCCTATTTGAATATGTGAATTATAACTAAGCCCATTCTGAATCAGCCAGTAATTCCCAGATAGAAATGTGAGGCTGGCTTTATCTGGAGAATAAGCTTTGCATGAATCTCGGTCCCCAGTAAACAGTTTCATAGCCCAGTTCTTTCAGATAACACTCAAAGAAGAAGGGGGGGAGGGGGAATCTCAGAAAATATAATGAAATTAAATCTGAAGTGTTTCCTAGAGCAACTTCCTCCATGGAAACAAACCGGATGTCTTGCAGAAAGGGTCACGTGCCTGGTCTGCAAAGTTATAATGTAATTGTGAGCGGGACTCACAAGGAACACTGTCAGCTAGATCCTGCCAACAATGCAAATAAATTTAGTTTTCTGCCCATGTCTTTAACCATACACCACTGAAAAGCTTTCTCTCTGAGAAGCCTTGCTGCCACTGGTCCCTCCCCACAGAGATGTATATACAATCTGCTTCCCTCTAATTTTCTCTCACACACTTTGGAAAATATTCTGTTGAAACTTGGAAGAATGTAACAGAAAATAACAAGGAAGAAGCCTGCAGGTATATTTCTCTTTCAAGTTGAGGAGAGGCCTCTTCCTAAAAAGTCAAGCGTTCAGCTCCTGCTAGACTAAATGTGTGATGTGTGATACACAGTAGCGGCTTCCCACTTCCACCCCAAATCAGCATCTTCTATCCCCTATGTGCAGTATCAAGTGAACATCGTGCACCCAAGCTGGTGAAAAAGAAGGGTGAGCAGCACTTAAGAAAGGATCTTGGTAAGAACATGCCTACTAGGTCAGGACAATGGTCTGCCCTGGCCAGTATTTTGTCTCCAAGAATAGCCAAAAATGGATAAGATCAGGGCAAGCAATGTATGATACTGCCCCTGAGTAATCTCCAGTTCTCCAACATGTTTGAAACCAAACTGTTGACAGAACAGTCAATTTAATGAGATCTCTTGACTCATCAGAAAGGGGTGGAAGATGTTAGAGATGGCATTCATACTTTCCATCAGAAACATTTATTTTTATGCTATGCTGCTTTGTAACAAAATTTTCATAAATTCACATTTTAACGGTTAAAAAGACCATAATAAACCAAAATTAAATGCAGAAATGAAAGGTTTCACTTAACCCAAGCTGGGCATTTATTTCTGGCTTGTCAGCTAAGGAAAACAATTTCAAGATTTTTAGTTTCATCTGATTTAGGTCAGAGAACAACACATTCAGCCCAGAAATGTGCACGCACACTCCCAGTGAAAGGAAAAATTAATTAAACTGTTTTGACAGCTGAGCTGATTCTGTGTTCTGCAAAGTCTCTAAGCAATTCCAGTAACACTCAAAAGTTCTTTTAACTTATCGAGGTTATAATAAATGTATAATTCATTCTTGCACTTAACTGACGATCAAGCATTATCAATCAGTTTTTCTCCACAACAAGCCAAAAATACCACCATGTGGTGAGTTAGCTGACCCTAACATGGCTCCTCAATGGCATAACCTGAAAGGACTGAGGAAGGACTTCTGCAGTTCAGGAAGCCCACAACAGTCATGTTAGGCAATTTCAAGGTCACTTGGCTCCTTCTGATATCACACACTCAGTGGAAGCTGAAAAAATTATTTTGCTTTTTATGAAGAGGCTTCTCCTTCTCAAAATTGAAAGGGAGAGAAATACATCTACAAGTATACTACAAGTACCTTATTTCTAGTTATAGTTTTCCAAGCTTAAGATTATTTTCTGCAGAATCGGACAGACCTGAACATGAAGCCACCTTAACTTGGAAAGAAATTGTATTATTTTTCACCCTCTTGAATCAGTGTCCATGGTGGAGCTAGTGCAGTTCAACCCAAAAGGAGAAGACAAAATGGTTCTTAAACAGACATTTCCCCCATTCCTGTAATACTTATGTTAGCTAATCTAGGATTTTTAAACTCTGAATACTGTGAACACTTTGCCTCAATTATCATTAACATTTTTGAAGTCTGGATTTTTACTTTACTTGGCCATTTTTAAGTTTTCTTTTCTGAAAACAAGAACAGTATCAAACCATGCCACAGGGCATTCTCAAGTAAGCCAAGATGGCAGAATGAGATCCAAGTTCATTCCACATTGGCATGCATAAAAAAAAAATTGTTAAGATTTTCTGCACTTTGCAACAGTCATGATTTTTTTAAAAAAATGCAACTTTGCTTTTGCAGAAGTAATAACAGAAACATACCTGCAATACATCTTGGTAAAAGAAGAGCAACTTTTTAAGTCCACTAGGGGCAAAGAATTGTTCTATAAGTTGAAACTAAAAACAAAATTACAATTGTAATTAATTGTGATGTAATTTCAAAAGAATGGAAATTTTTGAAATACATTTAATCATAATAATTTAATTAATATTTACCTTGTCATCAGAAATAATGGCCTCCTCCACTTGCTGCTCACTTAAGCCTATCCCATCTGCTAATCTTGATATCAAATACTTGTGTCTTTCATCTATCTGAGCTCTTCTCTCCTCTTTGGTGACTTTGGCTTGCTTGGCTAGTTCTTTTCTAGTTTCACTGGAAAGTACTATACTTTTCTTAACAATTGTCTAGAAAATAGAAGTTTGTTATAAAGAGATTCTTTTTCCTCACTTATGGATTGTATTTTATATTGTCAATCTTTAAGCCGGTTTCATAAACTACTTCAAGCAGGAACATAAAAAAATACATCTAAGGAATGCAGAGGGAAATATGGAGTAATAATTATTTTTTTTAAATCTTCATAACAGTGTGAACAAGGCTGAAAAAAGATATGGTGAGTAACATTTTTAAGTCACCAGGTAATCTTCAGAAGCTATACAGAAAACTAAAGATTTAGGTAAAAATGTCACCACACTGAGTATTTCCTTCTACACACAGCTCCCGCAGACATAAGTATCTGGAGTCTGGGGATGTCTGGAGCGTTTCTGTAACTCACAATTTTTATTGGAGAGAAACAAAGATAAATCACATCATCTTCACAGTACTCTAAACTAGGATTTGTAATTGATCAATCCTGATTTACTCCTGGATTAAAAAAAAAACAACAAAAAACTGGCCAACATCCACCTTTGTCTCCTACCATTTCGTCTTTCCCCAGACTCTCAATGGATGTTTTACATCACTCCTATCACTACCCATATCTGTTTGAGACCAGGAGACACCAAGAATGCCTGAATACTTGTAGTTGTTGGTCAGTGCCATTCTGATGTCTCTAAAAGCTACATATTTTCTGATTCACCATTCATTCTTCTCCCATGGCAGTCCCGACTCATCTATGTCATTTTTTCATCATCTCTGGCTTTCATGCCAACAGCTGGATCTCTTGTTTTGCACATGACTTCCCTGATGCAGCATCACCTTACTCAAGTATTCTTAACCAATATTGATTTTCATCTTGGCAAAGAAAGGGGATTAACCAGTGGATGATCAAAAAAAAAAAAACCCCTAAAACTCAAAATCCCAGCAACACACATTTGTGAGCACAGAAAGTAAATGGCCTAACACTGTATCAACTTGTGAGTGGTTCACTGTTCTTTGTCCCTGTAATTAACAGAGACTGAAGGAACTTTGCACCCTCCAGTATTAGGCCAAAATTTTGTCAGTGAAAACTTCAAGAATAATCTGCACAGAAGAAAATTTAACAGACAAAAGGTAGCTGAGTCACCACCTATTTTAGCATGAAAACACTTGCCGGAACAACAGGAGTCAAAGGTGATCCTGTGACAGCAGATCCTAGCTCATTGCTCCTTGTCTTCAGGTCTCCTCCACGTCTACGATGCTTACTTTCTGTGTCTAGTTAAAAGAAGCGACAAGTTCTAATTATTCAGGTATTTGCACAATAAATGCATTTACAAGACCTGCAGTGTTGTGTCTTAATATCTGCTGGTTAACCTCTTCTCATGCTGGGGAAAATGAGACATGAAAGGAACATTAGAAAACGTGTGCCTCAGCAGAAACCCTTAGAAGCTGCTAGGGGGAAAAGACACGATGGCTTTTATCTCAAGTTCAATTGCAAACAATCCCTACTGATAGCAGTAGAGGTAAGAAAAAGCAATTTAATAGACTAGCTTGAAGAAAACAGTTCTGGAAAAACAGAGACTCTGACATATCGTAACTTTTCACATTTGCTACTTATTCCTCTTCTGTTATTTCTTTATCTAAATTCTGATTGCCACTCTCATGCATTTCTGACAAACTTGCTACTCGCAGAGACTTGCAAGATAACTTGAGCACATGGAATATCTGAAGAATAAAGATTGCTAATACTTGCAATAAAAACAGGACATATGTTATTAGAGTGCATAACTATCTTCTGTTGATTGTTTAAGCCTCCTTAAAAGCTTTTGAAGACTTTAAGGTATTTAATAAAAAAAAATTATGGTGAGCCTTTTTCCTAGAAATTAGGATTTTTAAGTCATTTAAGTAACAAATAAGAGTATGTTTTCCTGATAGTAAGTACAACAGTTTATCTCCAGTTAGCTACTATTTCTCTTTTAAAAATTTTAATTACAAAGCATTCCTAAATATTGCTTTCTCTCCTTAACAGAAATACTGTTTTAGTTAGCTTCAAAAAGATAATTATTTGAAAGCACTGAACAACGCTATTTGTTATTGCTACAGCTTTCTTTTAGTCCAAGAAAAAGCAACCGTTTTATTTCTCAGAATATGATATTTAGGTCCCATCCTGGGCAGCAAATAGGATCCTCAGAGGGGCATGCAGTAGGGCTAATCAGCAGCTCACTGAACTTTCAGGAACTACTGCTTAATCTATTCTAAATAAATTATGAGATTGTAAGTAAAATTAAAATTCTAATAGCACTGTTTTCCTTATAAATTTTCTTACAGATTGTGTCTCTTTTCCCCTGATTATAATGCGTTATTCACAGAATCACAGAATGGTTGAGATTGGAAGGAACCTCTGGAGGTCATCTGGTCCAACCCACCCCTGCTCAAGCAGGGCCACCTATAGCTGGTTGCCCAGGACCATGTCCAGATGGCTTTTGAATATCTCCAAGGATGGAGACTCCACAACCTCCCTGGGCAACCTGTGCCAGTGCTCAGTCACCCTCACAGTGAAAAAGTGTTTCCTGATGTTCAGACGGAACCTCCTGTGTTTCAGGTTGTGCCCATTGCCTCTTGTCCTGTCACTAGGCACCACTGAAAAGAGCCTGGCTCCATCTTTACACCCTCCCTTCAGGCATTTATACATGCTGATGAGACTCCTCCCGATCATCCTCTTTTCCAGCCTTAACTGCCCCAGTTCTTTCAGTCTGTCCTCACAGGAGAGATGGTCCAATGCATTCATCATCTTTGTGGCCCTTCACTGGAATCTCTCCAGTATGTCCATATCTCTCTTGTACTGGGGAGTCCAGAACTGAACACAGTACTCCAGGTGAGGCTTCACCAGTGCTGAGTGGAGAGGATGGATTATCTCCCTTCACCTGCTGGCAACACTCCTCCTCTTCCAGCCCATGGTATCATGAGCCTTCTTTGCCACAAGAGCCCATTGCTGCCTCATCTTGAACTTGGTGTTCACCAGATCCTTCCCTACCTAGCTGCTTTCAATCTGGCTAGATCCCAGCATGTACAGATGCATGGGCTTGTTTCTCCCCAGGTGTGGGACTTCGTACTTCCCCTTGTTGAATTGCATGAGGTTCCTGTCAGCCCATTTCTCCAGCTTGTCAAGGTCTCTCCAGATGGCAGCATGACTCCTTGGTGTATCAGCCACCTCTCCCAGTTCCGTGTAACCAGCAAACTTGCTAAGGGTACACTCTGCCCCATCATCCAGATCATTAATGAAGATGTTAAATGGGACTGGACCCAGTATTGACTCTTCCCAATCACCTTCTTCACAGAATCACAGAATCTTCAGAGTTGGAAGGGACCTCTAGAGATCATCTAGTCCAACTCCCCTGCTAAAGCAGGATTGCCTAGAGGACATGACTCATGACTGCATCCAGGTGGGTATTGAAAATCTCCAGAGAAGGGGACTCCACAACCTCCCTGGGCAGGCTGTGCCAGTGCTCTGTCACCCTAACCATAAAGAAGTTTTTCCGTGTATTCTTGTCCTTCATGTGCCTGGAAATGGTTTCCAGGATTAGCTGCTTCATCACTTTCTCAGGGATTGAGGTGAGGTTGACTACTGTATAGGTCCCTGGGCCCTCCTTCTTGCCCTTCTTGGAGACAGGAGTGACATTAGCTTTCCTCCAGGCCTCAGGCACTTCTCCCGGCTGCTGTGATCATTCAAAGATTATTGAATGTGGCCTCGCAATGACATCAGCCAGCTCCCTCCACATTCGTGGGTCCATCAATTTACGTATACCCACTTTCCTTAAGTATTCCCTGACCTCTTGAAAAAGGGTAGGTTAGAGAATACTGAAGCAAAGTGGACATATATAAATCCATATGTCCTTATGGGGTGCACCCACAAGCATGGAGGGAGCTGCCTGATGCCATTGAGAGGCCACATTCAATAATTTTTGAACTAATTTTCAATCTATTATCACTGTTATTATATTCCAGAAAAGAGATACCATACTATATGCCCCTATATGTCATAGAGTATATCATGCTATAGAGTACTACTCATTTTAATCCCAGAAAAATTGTTCTAATCATGTTACTATGGTTCAACACCAGGAAATCTGCTAAGGGATCAGAGTTGCACTGTGCATGACCCTGTAAATACATATATATTTTTTTTAAAAATGCATTTGTTTATTTATATGTACATATTTATTTATAAAGCTGAAAATTGCACATTGCAGTCCCTACATTGGCACATTCGGAATAGCACGTACCCACCCAGTATATAAAAGTATGTTATAAACTTAAACACTCTACTTAATAATTAGTTTCTTATTTTGTTCTTGGATACTTTGTTCCATACAAAGCCAACATGAAGTACTTATAAGTACTTATCATTATTTTCTCTCTTACCTTTTTTTATAGTAATGAGAGGCGGACAGAGATCAACATGGGGTTTGGAAGAAAGTTGCGTTGCTCTCAGTTGTTCCCATTACTGCTGTGCAGAGTGACCAGGAGACGAACTAGGCTCTACTCTTCCCCTTAACTCAGTCTCATTTTCCACAGTCTCCTCCATCTCCACACCATACAAAAAAACACCTAAATCAACAATACAGACAATGACCGGACAACGTAACATTGTAACAACCAGCCACACCTTCAGTATTTTTATCCCTGTTATAGCACCAGTATGATAGACCAGCAAGGAAAAGAAATAAAAAATTCGCTACTTTTGGTTACTAGTTTAAAATTACAAGATCCAAGCAGTTTACAAAAGGAGAAAAGCTCTTCTAAGGTTACCCATTACCAAAACTTTATTTCTAATTGCCTGCCATTTCTCTCTGATCAGGCTGGTGCAGGTGGGAACTCACCCGCTGAGGGACAGGTTAAGCTCCTTCTCACAGGACAGCTGCAGGTCCCACTGCAAAGCGCTGAGCACAGAGCGGCGGCTGCGGCACCTGCTTAATCTCAAGCAGGTTTTTAAGCCTTCCGTCTGCCTGGGCACTTGGGAGCTGCTGGCAGCTGCTATGGCAACCCTTACACAAACCCAACTAACAACCCAGTCCCCAGGAGGCACCTCCTCTGCCCCTATTTCCCTGCTGTATCCACCAACCCAGTGCCAATTTCGTAACTACTTGTCTTTTTAACTGCACCAGAATTTTCCCTTACATGTAAATGCAATCCTAAGCAAGCAGCTTCCCTGAACCTCAGCATTTCTGCTGTGCAGAGCCAGAGGAGGCCAGAGAAGCTGCATCCCAGCAGCCACACCGCTCTCCTCAACACAGCCTTTCTCAGCATGGCAGCAACCTAAGTTCTGGGCAACATGTGAAGAGACACGGCTGAGACAAGGGGCTGAAGGAGGACGTTCACTTTTCCCCTGCTGGGAAAAGCCACTGCCACATAGATCTGAAAGGTACCACTTGATTTGCAGCTAACCCACCTGTGGGCACCCTTATTTAGCATGCTTCCTTTCTGCAGGCAATACCCAATGACCATCTTATAAATACCTAAAGGGCGGGTGTCAAGAGGATGGGGACAGACTCTTTTCAGTGATGCCCAGCAACAGGACAAGGGGCAACAGGCACAAACTGGAACACAGGAAATTCCACCTCAAAGTGAGGAAAAACTTCTTTATTTTGAGAGTGGCAGAGCACTGGCACAGGCTACGCAGAGAGGCTGTGGAGTCTCCTTCTCTGGAGACATTCCAAACCCACCGGGATGTATTCCTGTCCAACCTGCTCTGGCAGGGAGGGGTTGGACTGGATGATGTCCGAAGGTCCCTTCCGACCCGACCATTCTGTGACACTGCAGCCGGGCTTTCACTGCAACAGGTTACCATTCAAACCCAAAGGTTTACTACCTCAACGGGCTTCTGCATTTTTTTTAACCGATCTCAGCGACTTTGAATCAAGCCCAAAAAGTCCTGACAGCGCCCTCGACACTGAGGGACCGGAAAAAAAAAAAAAAACAACAAACAAAAAACCCCAAACAAACAAAGAAAAAACCCACCACAACAACAAA